>NC_087157.1:32913115-32973115 GCF_035594125.1 Scylla paramamosain
TCTGACCCCTCCTCACCCCTTCCGTCACCACCATCTACTCTAGCAGACTCAGTTAGCTTCCGAAGACAGGTGCCTAAGAGAGGTGGCATTCACAGGAGCCAGGATACTCGAGGACGGCAGCTGTGGCCAAACAAAACCCTAGACTCTATGTAGCTGCTCGCCAGGTGATCACCAAGCATACATAGACTTCCCTGATACCGGACCCAAGCTTGAGCAAGAAACTCCCTAGTGGCTGTTCAGAGCTCGCCGGTGTGGGAAGATTCAGAGTTTACAGTGGAGACAGAGGTTTGAAGTTTTTTGTACTACTCTGTAACCCTCGTTGACGATCACTCCCCGCCGGGGCTGACGAGAACGAGGACCCTCCCTTCCTTCTTCCCCCCGGCGTGTGCGTAGATGAGAAGATCTGTTTTCTATGAACCATTGAGATTTTGATATATGAACAGTGTTAAGATACTACCCAGTGTAACAAATATGTGCAAAATTTACAGTTGTGTAGACTTTTTTTTTAACTCTCTCTCTCTCTCTCTCTCTCTCTCTCTCTCTCTCTCTCTCTCTCTCTCTCTCTCTCTCTCTCTCTCTCTCTCTCTCTCTCTCTCTCTCTCTCTCTCTCTCTCTCTCTCTCTCTCTCTCTCTCTCTCTCTCTCTCTCTCTCTCTCTCTCTCTCTCTCTCTCTCTCTCTCTCTCTCTCTCAGAATATAGCAGTCAACCATTACATTATCCACGTTCTTCCACCGCACAATCCATCATCGCAGACCGTGTCACGATCATCCGAGTCCTCACCATATCAGCCCTATCACCACCACCACCACCACCACCCACCACCACCACCACCACCACGACCTTCCTCAGCCAGCCATCAATCACCATTCCACTATAATAGCCGTACACCACACCACCAACCCTACCTTTCCTTTCACCACACACACACACACACACACACACACACACACACACAACACACACCACACACACACACACACACACACACACACACACACACACACACCACACCACACACACACACACACACACACACACACTACTGACTTATGTTTATCACCACCATCCCCGCTCACCACCACCACCACCACCACCATCCCCACCTTCACCCTCTCCGCAAGACGGGCTGAACGGTACACACCTGTTGTCTCGAGCACCACCAACACACCACCGTCGCGCGTGGCCGCCCATCGCCCTCAGTGGAATTGTGAACGGTGGTAAAGACAATCATTGACGAGGAAAGTTAGCGGGTGATGCGGTGGAGAGAGAAACATTAACAGCTTGGAAGACTGGGAAGGAAGGAGGATAGGCAGAAGAGAAAGAAATGGTGTGTTATAGAAAGACAGCTACGAACAACTGCCGACCTGCTGCTTCTGCGGCTTGCTGTGTAAAGACGGGTGGTTTTGAAGGAATTTGTTTGTGCGGTAACGACATTATAATTGGCTCTTGCGAAGACGACCAAGGAACAACAAATGACAGCAGAACTCAGTATTGTGAGAACAGGAGTGGTGAGTGAAGGAAACGAGGAGAGTGAAGTGAGTTTCCGAGACTTCAGGACGACGGAAAAACTAACCCATTTACCAGGACGACCACAAACTTTCTAATATTATGAGGACGACAGTATGGGCAATGTTACGAGGACGAACATGGAATGCGTGTATTGTATGGACGACAACGGAACTGATGTTTTGTATTGCAAGGACGACAAGAGGACCATGCGTTGGGAGAACAAGACGGGGTGTTGTGGTGTCACTATAGCAGGGTTGGAGCGCCGCGCTGCTGTTGCTACTGCTGCTCTGTATATGTGTGTGTGTGTGTATGTGTGTGTGTGTGTATGTGTGTGTGTGTGTGTGTGTGTGTGTGTGTGTGTGTGTGTGTGTGTGTGTGTGTGTGTGTGTGTGTGTATGGGCAGCTAGTCCATCCGCTCTTCCCCGTGACTGGCCTCAGCAGTGCCCCGCGGAGGTGAACGAGTCTGCATCAGCGCGCTGCTTGTTCAGGTGAACGAGGCGGCTCTCCACTCCAAGTTGTAAGACACTCGTGTACT
Organism: Scylla paramamosain; assembly: GCF_035594125.1. NCBI lineage: Eukaryota > Metazoa > Arthropoda > Malacostraca > Decapoda > Portunidae > Scylla > Scylla paramamosain. The sequence goes on from NC_087157.1 coordinate 32,915,160, forward strand.
TTTGAATATTTTGTATGATAGAATAGACCAAATATCTCGTCTATAAGTGACAGTAAGGAACATGGAGTTTAATCGGGTGAGAATGCTTCTTCGAGAACTTGTGTGATTTAGAATCTGTGAGTGATATCTTAGGCAAACAACTTGAGTTTGCTTTGTAGTGCAGAGCAGGCGAAGTGATTTTTCTGACAAACACTCGCATCGGACCAGCTGGAGACGTGGATACACCAGGAGGGATCTGCCTCCCCTGCGGGGCACCAGCCGGCCCACCGCCGCGCCGCTAATGGTTACCAGATGACGAGTGACAAACTTAAGAAAGATCTGACCCACCGCGGCTCGGCCAGTCGGGCTGAGGCGAGCCGCGGGGGTCGCGGCGCCACCTCCGGGACCCATACTACTCTAACACTACAAATACTGCAGTATTCAGTATTGGAGTCATGATACTGTAAATTGATATATCAAATTGTTGTTGATAATGCTAGAATGATTGACATTTGTGAAGCCAATGGCATTGTTATTATAGAAATGACAGAGTTTGTTGTTAAAACCTATATGATCAGACTGTTAAGTATTTTATGATACTGAAAAATCTGTAATGTAGGTGACACTCAACAATATTTATGCCCAATCACTGAGGACTATTATCGTATGATAATTGTGTAATTGGGGTATTTATTTTTATTGCCAAACTTTATAATAATCCTTGCCTTTGTCTTCTTGTACAGAATATAGAACATCTTGTTGATGCTGAATGTTTAGTACGCTAAAGGTTAGCAGATCTTAGCCTTATGCATTGTTGTAATATGGCTCAGTTTTCTACTCCGAGAAATTGTCTGACGAGCTCAACTTTAGGAATGTATAGGCTGACGGGGACCTTATTCTGCCGCAGCTGTGAAGGCGGCCTGGACGACCCTGTGTGTGTGTGTGTGTGTGTGTGTGCTTGCGTGCGTGCGCGTGCGCACGTGCGCGCACGTGTGTGTGTGTGTGTGTGTGTGTGTGTGTGTGTGTGTGTGTGTGTGTTTGCGCGCGCGTGTACATACGTGCGTGTGTGCGTGCATGCATGAGCGCGTGTGTGTGTGTGTGTGTGTGTGTGTGTGTGTGTGTGTGTGTGTGTGTGTGTGTGTGTGTGTGTGTGGAGGCATCAGTGTCGTGCTTCCCCTTCAGACGCAGCAGGAGGTGAACGCCTGGAGGGCAAGCGCAGGTCCAGGTCCCCTCCACTAAGAATAAGACAACTCTAGTCATCGCTGGGCCGCCGAGGTCACGCAGCAGAGAAGCGGGTACACCATCATACATAGGATACATTTTTGACCTCATCTCAGACAATGGTTTTTGTATTGTGACCTGAGAGATTTGGATCACACTCCCCTGTTGTCCACTTAGTCGCTACATAATAAGTAAGAATGCATAATGGAACGCTCTGTGACGCTACTCCGACACCCGCTGTTTGAGTTACGGTCCAACTCGGTTAATCAAAATCTCTTACGTTAAGCACCACCCGGAGAACAGCCGCTGCCACACCCTCGCTCTCCCCAGCCATCCAGCAACCCAGTGAGGACGACATAGTATTGCTGGCTCTGAATCGTCTCACTAAATCCCTGTTGCATAAAGTATTCATGATTAGAAATATTCTGGTGAGTGAAATACTTCTTTCTGTGCGAAGTGTTCTCCGCCTCCCTTGTAGAAATTTATTTCCTAATATAAATTACACATCCAGTGTTTATTTATATGGAAAATAATGCTTGGCAGTTTTGATTACGAGGTGTTGATAGGTTTTGAATTAGTGGTGCCGGACTGTTTCCTTCGTGGGCACCGCAGGCGGCCGCCGCACGCTGCGCTGCGCCGCTCTGTGCTGAAGTGTTTGTTCTATTTGATGTTTGAAATTGAAGAACTCACATACTTCTCCGTTGGTGTGATTATTTTTAAGTTATAATGCTATGTACTGAGACGAACCTTGATGCATATATCTATGGTACTTCCACGGTGACAATGCACCGTGATGACAGCCAGCCGGCGCGCGCCGCGCCTCCGTTGTGCTCAAAACTTCCACCAAGAGGACCTCATTTGGTCCTTTTCCAAAACCGTATGAAAAAATAAATTAATGCGAGATCAAGACTTTTCTTTGTACATTGATGTTAGGCTGAGTTTTTTGCGTAAGCACGAAAATCCCAGCCATTGAAGGTGTGGATGAGCGCCGCCGCCGCGTCGCTGCGAGCGCCCAGGCCGCCAGGACTTTTGGGACAAAGGCCGCGAGCTGGACGACGCGACTTTCGCGTGTCCCATATTGGACCGGCACCAGCAGAGCGGGGCGGGAGGCTCGCACGCTGCCACGGCCACCCCGGAAAACTACTGGTCACGATCAGAGTGTTGCATTAATCAGTTTTACGTTGTTATAGTTGGTTTCATACGAACAAACTCGTAGCTGGTAAAGTGATTTAGATATATTCTTAGTTTACGCATTGATTACTGGTAATGTTAAGTGTTAATCAAAGCGAGTCTGGTAAATTTAGACTTTCTGTAACTATTTTTATTTTTTAATCCAAAAGCATTATGAACATTTATTAGTTTTGGACATACGAACGTGAAATAGAGACAAGTGTACATCATTTTATTCACACACACACACACACACACACACACACACACACACACACACACACACACACACACACACACACACACACACACACACACACACACACACACACACACACACACACACACACACACACACACACACACACACACATAGACATGCACACACCGTTTTCTAAATATGTAATAAATAGGTATTTCGATTATATTTTATTTTGAGGCAAATCAAGTTTTCATAGATGAATGTTTAAAAAGACGATGGTTTGTGGGCGACCCTTTGTAACCCAGGCATGGTGCAGTGTGTGTGTGTGTGTGTGTGTGTGTGTGTGTGTGTGTGTGTGTTTGCTTGCATGTGTGCATGCCGGGGAAGGGCTCAGCACGGTCCACAGTGTGATGCCAGCGAGCCTCGGCCTGGCCCAGAAGGTGTTCACGTGTCCCCTGGCGGGGAGTCTCGCGGCGGCGGCTCGTTCCCGCGCCTCGACACAAGGTTCCATTAACGTTGTTCATCAAAAGTGAAACACATATGGATTGTTTTCTATGTAGGATATCTGGAGATCCTCTTAGTCAAACACAGCCATTAAGAACATCATAGTGGTTCTTAATTCCTATAATCAGTATTAATGTTTTAATTTCAACTGTATATCTCTGTTCAGAGATGTTCCCCTCAGAGTTTAGTGTTGTTACTCATGAGTATTAGAACCCCTCGATTTTTTCAGAGAATAAATTTGAAACATTGTTTGTAAGGAATTGAATTTTGGTGTGCATTGAGCTGCTTTTGTTCTGAGACATGAGCTGTTTCGTGTTGAGTTGTTCCTTCTGACAATGTATACATGAAGCCATCAGTGACTCTGGGCTCTAAGGTGATGCTTCGTGTTGTGCGTGGGCGACCAGCGGCTCCCTGCGGGGGTGTCGGTGTGGCGGGGGAGGGAGGGCGCCGCGCCCGCCGCCGCCTGGGGCTGGCAGGCGCCCGCACCTCAGGGCTGCTGGTCGCGGAGCCCGCCCGGCCCCGCCCTGCTGTCGGATTTGTATTCCGTTGAACTGCGCTCTGTAGTCATTTGTTTATAATTTGCATTTATAGAAGGATGAAATAATATACATATGCAATGACGTGATCATTTTCATGTTCCCTAGAAACCTGTAAAAAATTAGGGGATTTAGCTCGAACATTAATTATTGTTAGTTATCTTTCAAAAGCGTGTCGAGTGACTTGCTGCAGGTGCGTCCCGGCTGAAGAGAGCAAGTCAAGAGCCGCTCTCGTCCTGGTGACGAAACTGTGTGCTTGAATCTGTTGTCGGCATAGTGTGTAATGTCTGTGGCTCTTTCTTTACTGCCAAACTGTTGTCTGTGGAGGCTGAGCAGCCTTGGTCACCGTCTTCCATCCGCCCGCCTCCCGCTCACGTCACGGAACAGAAGCCGCATATTAGTATTGAGTTCCTCCACATCCATTTTTTGTTTCTCATTTTCTGCCTGTCCCGCTGCTCCCAGTTCCGCGTCCCCCCAGTCCACTGCGCCTTCCACGGCACCCACCTTCGCACCCCACGCGTGGCTACTCGGCGAACGCAAGAGAAGCGGGAGGCAGCACACAGCATAAGGATATTCTAAAATCAGGCGCTGTGATTTGTCACTCAACGGTTAGCGAATGTCAGTAAGGTTTGCTGTTTGTCTTCACGGTGATTTAGTGATACATAATAAGCCTTAATAGAGGTCGAATATCTATAAGAGTTCCATAAGGTTTTTGGATTTCACTTGGCGCTCAGTAATTGGAAATAGCAGCCACATTTTACTGGGTCGGCAAGGGGTGGTGACATGGGCAGGGAGGCGTGCTCCATGCCGCGATTCAAGATGAGGACTCAAGTGTGGCGAGATGAAATGAGTGAAGGTGGTGGTGGCACGGGTTGTGCAAACACTGACCACGAAGGGTCTTTGGTGCATGAATACGAGTAGCACAGCACCGCCAGAGCTTTCCTCGTTTCCCATCACAAGACCACAGCACAAGCCACAAACCCTTGGTGGTGAAAGATCGTCACAGTAGAATAACAATTTTTACCATTTTCACTAAGGGCGTCCTAATTTTTTTGTTTGTATATATTGAAATATATTCTTTGATTGTTATTAAAAACTTATTCTGATCGTACTTGAATATGCATACATTAAAGAAAAAAAATGTTTTGCCAGCAAATGCAGACAGCCTTGAATGTGCTCTAGAAAACCTGCAACATCCATACCGCTCCTGAAAGGCCGGATAACTGAAACAATAAAAAAGATAAAAAAAAAAAAAAAATTACTTACCGTCATTGCACTCGTTTCAAATCACAGTTTGGTGCAAAGTATCTAAGCTTTCGCAGAAAATAACATCTTTTTAAGTTGCTAAGAACGAAAAACTGCTCAACAGCTTGTGGGCGCAAGATAGCGCGAATAATGATTGCATAATTAGATCTTTTGTAGTCCCTTGATGAACGACTTGTTAACTGGAGCGACCACTGTTTGTATGACTTAGGCGTGAGTGTCATCTTTGTATGCCAAGCCCTCTCTGTAATGGACCGTCACTAACCAAAAGGTCCATGCCCCTACGAGGGCAATCTTAAACAACAACAAGAGTGACCGAGCCAAGCTGTGATGAAGGGTTCAGTGCGACGTGAAGCAGCTCGGGAGTGCTCAAACGCCACTGGCTATACCCGGCAGTCCATATCATCGCCTTTTGGTCGAAGATAGCGGCGCCGCAGGCAAGCTTATTGATTTCCTGAGGTGAGTAGAAGGCGGAACGTTCAAGTGAACAAGATTGAGATGAACGGAGATCGACGGAGTGAACAATTTAAACTTGTCTAATTATGAAGTCTTGTCAACTAGTTTCACGCATTCAAACCTGTCCAGACTGTTGTGGTAAGGGTAACAGCTGCCCTTAGTTTAATTTTGAAAGTAGCCTTCCGACTATGCTATAAAAAGGGGACCGCTCCTTTACACACTCCACACAAAAGGCACATCTACAACATTATCGTTAAACACTATCATGTTCTTATCTTACAATCACTAATCTCTATTTACAATTCTCTACATCCTCAGCTTCCTTCCTCGCATAGTTAACAACAATTTTCAACACTAAAAGTAATGTAAGAAACCTTTTATAAGCGTCTACAACAAAGAAAGAGATTAAAAGAATAGATTTTGCAATTTCTAGCCAGTATAATGTTTAGAGGTGGATGCAGAACAACAAGAAATGTCTCTGAGTGGTTAGAGATAAAGGAAAATGTCAAATAGCAGTGAAAGGGTTAAGTAAGTGCTTATAGTTGGCTTGGATAGAGACATGTTAAGTGTGAGTAGGAGATGGATGTGTGTGAGGGAAATGAGAATATAGACAAACACGTAGACAAGCCAGCTATAACCACCTCCATAACTGTCTGCATAACCACCCATCTACCCTGCATGGAGCGCTAGAACTACTCACATAGCTACATCCTCTCCACTTTCGCTCCCCAGTTTGATTCCTACTGTATCGTGATGCTTCTCCCTCAATATACTCTTCTAAGTCCACTGACATGCACCACCACTTGCCACTCCTTGCTCTTCACGATGCCCAGTGAACCACACGTAACGCACTCCGTCTCCTCATTAGACGAAACACACACTAGATGATTGATGTTATTATTACTTCTATTCTAGACAACCTAACGATGCTCATTCTCCATTTTAGAGTTCCCCCTTCCCTTCCTACTGACGTAACGGCACCATGTTAATGTTGTTAGTGTGACAAACTACTAATCAACCAGTCAATCAACCCTTCTCTATTTCCATAATAGGCTGCACTGCGAATAGGAAAAAGTGAGGGTTGGTAAGTTCAAATCCTCGACCAGGAACATCTACCCGCTACACTCCCTCACAATAATGTTACAATCAATACTATATCAACTATTCCCTGGCGAATCACTCGCTCCTTGCTGATTCATACTTTCCATAATCCATCTCATAAACACCTACATGGCAAAGATAATTATTTTACATATAAGTGACGGAGAGATTTATGACTGAAGTATAGTAAATGTTTTCCTGAAATGCTCTCTTCCTTTCATGAATTAGAAACCAAGGTCCATATACAATTTTTGTCGTGAGGAACATGGTAATTATTATTTAGAAACTCTCGGGAGGAAGTTGTTGCTTACAGATTGAGTGTAGGAAGGATTTGCTTAATAATGTAACCCAAGAACTAGACAGGTAAAGGTGAACTCAGACAGGTAAGTGTCCGCTCACTTCCCAGACTTCGATGAAGGTAGGAAAGGATCAAACAGATTGGAGGAATTCAACCTTACGTCATGACATCAAGAAACTACAAGAGGAATGGAGGCAAGATCGCCATTTAGGGAGATTTCGGTCAGTGAGTAATTTACTATGTATACACATGATGAAAAATATCTGTGAAGGAAAACTTACGTGAGAGTTGTAGATTACTTGAAATAATATCAACAACTTAAGTCATGTATCGGCAAGTTATATTAAATAAAGAATTATATAGTGTAAAAAAAATAAAGGAATAAAGCTAAGCGTACGAGATACAAAATCATGCAACAAATAGATTAAAGAAAAGAAGAAAATATGAGGACGTAAGAAGCAATACAATGCAATAGAGGGCGCGGAGAGGAAGAATTTGACAGAGAGAGAGAGAGAGAGAGAGAGAGAGAGAGAGAGAGAGAGAGACTCGTTAAAACAGGTCTATTTGTCCCTGTAGCTTTTGAAAACAGGCCGTAGGAATGAATAAAACGTCAAAAGAGACCGCCATTTGCATCAGCTGACGTAGCCCAGACCGAGACTCAAGCCTTCCTTGTAGTGTGATTGTCCGGCAGCTTGTGTGATGTGATTATTCATATATCTGCCTCCCTACACACCTGGCCGGCACTCCCACGGCGTGTATAGAGACTCAGGTGTGTTGTGTAATTATGGGGCACTTGTGGAGGTGAAAACTGGAATATATTGACTGTAATTATTACACACACACACACACACACGTTTTTAGAGTAAACGACACACACACACACACACACTAGCCTTCCTAATCCTTATAATCTAAGGTTAATCTGAATATCACGTCCGCGTTACATATAAGCACGAAACTCACATTTCATGGAGAAGGGTTCAGTGACCTTGCCATAAACGTAAAAAAGAAAAAAAAATTAAGGGGCACGTGTCTGGTATGGTTGTAATAGCACTCGGGAGTGTGGAGTTCGATGTTTTCTAAGTCCAGCGAGCTCTGCACCATTCAAGAGTAAACATTGAAATGATTTTTTGTTTATAACTGGGGTTTGTGGGTAGCCTCATATTAGGATTTCATGGTATCTATACACCAGATCCCTCCAATCACGCGCTGCCATTCGCTAGGCCATTCGTGCGGGCACCAATTACGACTCTCCACGGTAGGTTTAGTTACACCTTTCATTTGTTTTTAGGGACACGTCAGGTGTTCTGATATAGGCTCACTGTCATTTATTAATATGGCTGGCTAGTGGAGGGAGATGAAGAGAAAAGTGCCAGTGTTTGGGAGGAGGAAAACTCACAGTGTGGGCTATTTAGCCACAGCATTGTTTAAGATGCGGCATGGAGACGTGAAGAAGGTTTCATGTCTTTATCAACGAAGCCGCTAAATTGTACCCACCGCCATCGGTCTGAGAATATCAGCACAACACTGGTAAGGCTTAACGGTATATTTTTTGGAGCTTCCTCGTTGGGTTAGGTTATGCTAGGTTAGGTTAATGTCCTAGCGAGGGGGGGGGTCCTGGGGGGCGCAGCCCCACCGGCTAGATTAGGTTGTCCTAGCGAGGGAGGTGTACAGTGTAGGTTGGAGAAAGGTTAGGGAAATTCGAAATATTAAGGTAAATTTCCTTATTTTTTATTTATTTATTTATTTTTTTAATGCTCATGTTTCACTTATTTTTCATCCCCCCCAAAACCCCCGATTCCCCACAGGCCCCCAAGCTTGTTTGAGGGGTTAAGGGCGAGAATGGGGGGCGGACCTCTTATCAAGAAATACCCAATCTAATATTACAGAATAATTTAATGTGTATGTTTGTCTGTTTTTACCAAGCAGGCAGATAGTTTAACACGTGTCTGTCCACACGGAGGCGGCCCGGACAAGGCGCCAGACCTTCCCAGTAATTTATTTATAAGATTATGGATAAGGATTATGTAACAGGGAAAGATTAGGGATAGGAATAGGATTAGGAATGGCTGATGGGTGATCCTGCTGGTCAAGAGTGGGCTTAACTAGACGAGATGGGAGAGAAAACCATTTATGGACTACTACGGGGGAACAAGTGAATGTGTGAATGTTCTTGTTTGGTAGGTGTTGAAAGCTGTAGTTGCCTCTTGTAGGACGTGCTGACTGTAAGTACCTCACGTTTGTGACTTAACTTGCCTGTGATCTTGTAAAATACCTGTTTGCATATTGATCAAGTTTGCAGAGTTGAATTTGAAGTGTTTGAAGCATGATGACAGACGCAGTGTGTTTTAGTACTTGTTTTGGTAAATACTATGAAGATTTCCTCGGCTTTATCTTAGTATTCACCTTAATTTTCACTTGTTTAAGCAAAGTGGCAGATTTAGTGTCGCAATAATAGTTTTAAGTGTTGTTTAAAATGATTACCTAACCTAAGCTAACCACACTCTAACTTAACCTAACCTAACCACACACACTAACCTAATCTAACCTAACCACACACCCTCCCCAGCAGGCATGTCACAGCAGGAGATGGCATGGCATCTCACACAGGAGGGTGTCACACTTGTCATATTGGGAATACCACCAGGAAAAGAATTCGGAATTGATGTCAACTTCTGGAATGTTGGGGAGTGGTTCCGGGGAGAGAAGATGATCCCTCCTGGCCTCCATTTAATTTATTCCAGGTGTGTGTGTGTGTGTGTGTGTGTGTGTGTGTGTGTGTGTGTGTGTGTGTGTGTGTGTGGTCAATAAGCTAACCAAACTTACCTGTGTGTGTCTGAGAGAGAGAGAGAGAGAGAGAGAGAGAGAGAGAGAGAGAGAGAGAGAGAGAGAGAGAGAGAGAGAGAGAGAGAGAGAGATCCATACATTCACATATATTCCTGCCTTACAAATACCACCACCACCACCACCTCCACTTCCTTCTCCACAGTGCAGTCAGCCTTCAAGGGGACACAGCTCCATGCACAGGTTTCTTCCACTTGTTCCGAGGTTGTGGTTAGGCATTATGACCCAGCTGCCAAGGACTTGAAGGTGGAAGGTATGTGGATAGGTGGATAAGTGAATGAGCTGGTGGATGAGTGGATGTATATAGATGGATGGATGTGTGGGAGAGTGGGTAAGTGGGTGGATTGATGAGTGGTTGGGTGGATGAATTAATTGATTTTTTGTACATTTCTTATTTTTATTTTATTTTGTGTATAATTCTTATTTTTTTATTAGTTTAGGATTCTCTCTCTCTCTCTCTCTCTCTCTCTCTCTCTCTCTCTCTCTCTCTCTCTCTCTCTCTCTCTCTCTCTCTCTCTCTCTCTCTCTCTCTCTCTCTCTCTCTCTCTCTCTCTCTCTCTCTCTCTCTCTCTGCTGGGGGTATAGTGTGTCTGTGGTGATGTGGTGCTGTTTGTGAAGGCTGTGGGGCTATTTGTGAGGCTCCTGTGGTGTGTGAGATGTCTGTGGTGGTCTGTGAAGGCTATGGGGCTATTTGTGAGGCTCCTGTGGTGTGTGAGAGGTCTGCAGTGGTCTGTGAAGGGCCTGTGGTAGGTTGTGGTGATGTTTTGGTGGTGTCTTAAGGCTGTGGGGCTGTGTCAGGGATTGTGTCAGAAGTTGTGTGAAGGGCTGTCAGGGGCTGTGGAGGGCTGTGAGGAGGTGGAGGGGCTGCTGTGTGTATGTCTGTGTGTCTTGGAAGGATCTGAACCCAGCTATTGGCATTAATTCTGCTGCTGAACAAACTCCACCTGAAAAATGAGAAAATTAATGTCTGCTGCTGAACAAACTCCACCTGAAAAATAAGGAGAAAATTAATGGCTGGTAATAATATAATAATAATAATCTGTATTTGAATTAATGCCTAGTAATAATACAGTAATAATAATCTATGTCTTTCTGTCTGTCTGTCACTATATCAGGCTGGTAATCCCACATGGGAAAGCCTAGACAAGGAACACACACACACATGCAAACACGGTGGTAGTAGTAGTAGTAGTAGTAGTACAGTAAAATCCCTCTTATCCGGCATCAACGGGACCACCGACATGCCGGATACTTGAATAGAAGTGAAATTATGTCCACAATCACCACCCTACACTCACACATCTTACCATAACAAAGATCAGATCAGCTGCTTAAGTGTAAGCACAACACGCTTCCTCTTTTCTACAACTTTAGGCATGATGAAGGCGTCAGGCGATAAACAGTGCACACGCGGGACTGAGTCACTGAGTAAACACAGTGCAGTGGGCCACAGGTGGCGCAAAGCAGTGTGCTCTGGTGGCGAGGGGACAAAGTATGCCTCGCGCGGGAAATTTTAATCGATTTTATGAGTACACATTGATTTTTATTGATTTTAAGGCTCGGGGAAAAATGTGTTGGATACTTGAAGCTGCCGGATACTTGAATGCCGGATGAGACAGATTTTACTGTAGTAGTAGTAGTAGTAGATGAAAGAGAAAGATGATAATGATACTAATATTTTATTTATTTATTTATTTATTTTCTGTAGGAGGGTCACCAGTCAAGGGCAACAAGGATCTAAAAAAAAAAAAAAAAAAAAACCGATGCCAGTCCCCAAACAGGGTCCAAAGCAGTCGTCAAAAACTGAAGGATGAGTGTTGAAACATCCCTCTTGAAGGAATTCAAGTCATTGGAAATACAGAAGCAGGGAGAGAGTTCCAGAGTTTACCAGAGAATGGGATGAATGACTGAAAATACTGGTAATTCTTGCATTAGAGAGGTGTACAGAATAGGGGTGAGAGAAGGAAGAAAGTCTTGTACAGCAAGGCTGCGGGAGGAGGGGAGGCATGCAGTTAGCAAGATCAGAAGAGCAGTTACCATGAAAATAGCAGTAGAAGATAGCTAGAGATGCAAGTGCAACATTGCAGCTATGAGAAAGAGGCTGAAGACAGTCAATCAGAGGAGAGTTGATGAGATGAAAAGCTTTTGATTCCACCCTGTCTAGAAGAGCATTATGAGCGGAACCACCCCACACATATGAAGCATAGTCCATACAAGGACGGATAAAGCCCTTGTCCAGAGTTAGCAGCTGGAAGGGTGAGAAAAACCGGTGGAGACGTCTCAGAACACCCAACTTCATAAACACTATTTTAGCGAAACATGAGATGTGAAGTTTCCAGTTTAGATTATAAAAGGACAGAACGAGGATGTTCTGTGTAGAAGGGGGGTCAGTTGAGTGTCACTAAAGAAGAAGGGATAATTGTCTGGAAGGTTGTGTCAAGTTGATGGATGAAGAATTGAGTTTTTGAGGTATTGAACAATACCAAGCTTGCTCTGCCCCAATCAAAAATTTTTGGAAGATCACAAGTCAGGCATTCTGAGGCTTCCCTATGTGAACTGTTTATTTCCTGAAGGGTTGGACATCTATGATAAGATGTGGAAAAGTGCAGGGTGGTATCATTAGCATAGGAGTGGATAGGACAAGAAATTTGGTTTAGATCATTCACAAATAACAGGAAGAGAGTGGGTGACAGGACAGAACCTTGAGGAACACCACTGTTAATAGATTTAGGAGAAGAACAGTGACTGTCTACCACGGCAGCAATAGAATGGTCAGAAAGGAAACTTCAGATGAAGTTACAGAGAGGAGGATAGAAGCCGTAAGAGATTAGTTTGGAAATCAAAGCTTTACGCCACACTCTATCAAGAGCTTTTGATATGTCTAAGGCAACAGCAAAAGTTTCACGAAAATCTCTAAAATAGGATGACCAAGTCTCAGTAAGGAAAGATAGATTACCAGTAAAGCAGCCTTGACGGAACCCATACTGGTGATCAGATAGAAGGTTGTGAAGTGATAGCTGTTTAAGAACAATCTTCCTGTTGAGGATAGATTAAAAAACTTTAGATAGGCAGGAAATTAAAGCAATAGGATGGTAATTTGAGGAATTAGAATGGTCACCCTTTTTAGGAACAGGCTGAATGTAAGCAAACTTCCAGCAAGAAGGAAAAGTGGATGATGACAGACCTGAAAGAGTTTGACTAGGCAAGGTGCAAGTACAGAGGCACAGTTTCAAAGAACAATAGGAGGGACCCCATCTGGTCCATAAGCCTTCTGAGGGTTTAGGCCAGCAAGGGCATGGAAAACATCATTGCAAAGGATTTTAATGGGTAGAATAAAGTAGTCAGAGGGTGGAGGAGAGGGAGGAACAAGCCCTGAATCATCCAAGGTAGAGTTTTTAGCAAAGGTTTGACCGAGAAGTTCAGCTTTAGAGATAGATGTGATAGTGGTGCCGTTTGGTTAAAATAAAGGAGGGAAAGAAGAAAAAGCAAAATTATTGAAGATATTTTTGGCTAGGTGCCACAAGTCACGAGGGGAGTTAGACCTTGAAAGATTGTGACACTTTCTCTTAATGAAGTAGTTTTTGGCTAGTTGGAGAACAGACTTGGCATCGTTCCGGGCAGAAATATAAAGCATACGAGATTCTGGTGATGGAAGGCTCAAGTACCTTTTAAGGGCCACCTCTCTATCATGTATAGCATGAAAACAGGCTGTGTTAAACCAAGATTTCGAAGATTTAGGAAGAGGAAAAGAGTGGAGAATGTACACCTATATTCCAGACTACTACTACTACTACTACTACTACTACTACTACTACTACTACTACTACTACTACTACTACTACTACTACTACTACTACTACTACTATTACCACCTCCACACCTGACAGAGGGACCATCTGCTTCAGTTCCACCTCCTCTACATGCAGAGTGAGGGAAATCCACTTCCTCCAAAACTCAGTGGATATGGGCAAAGGAATTAATCCATTTGGTGCAAGTCTGAGTGGATTCTCTCCACCTCATCCACACTTGTCCCTGTTGGGAGTGGAGTGTGTGAGAGAGAGAGAGAGAGAGAGAGAGAGAGAGAGAGAGAGAGAGAGAGAGAGAGAGAGAGAAACAACCCTAAACTAATAAAAACAAAGAATTATACTCAAAACAAATTAAAAATAAGAATTATATGCAAAAATCAATTAATTCATCCACTTATCCACCCAACCACTCATCAGTCCACCCACCTACCCACCCATCCATTCATATACATCCACTCATCCACCTATCCATATACCTTCCACCTTCAGGTCCTTGGTAGCTGGGTCATGATGCCTCACCATAACCTCTCTGGAGTGGAACAAGTGGAAGAAACCCATTCATGGAGCTGTGTCCCCTTGAAGGCTGACTGCACTGTGGAGGAGAAGGAAGTGGAGGGGGTGGTGGTGGTAGTGTTTGTAAGGCAGGAATATATGTGAATGTATGGATGAATCTCTCTCTCTCTCTCTCTCTCTCTCTCTCTCTCTCTCTCTCTCTCTCTCTCTCTCTCTCTCTCTCTCTCTCTCTCTCTCTCTCTCTCTCTCTCACCTGGAATAAACAAAATGGAGGAGAGGAGGGATCATCTTCACTCCCCTGAACCACTCCCCAACATTCCAGAAGCTGACATCAATTCCGAATTCCGTTCCTGGTGGTATTCCCAATATGACAAGTGTGACGCCCTCCTGTGCCAAACTTACAAGAAACATTTCACACATCCTCAAACATAATCCCACACCCAAAAGAATATATATACATTACACCCCCAACACTTCCAGAAACGCACACACCATCCCAAACCCTCTTAAATCAAATCTCACCTTTCGAGAGTAAACCAGAGTACCAGTGAGCTTTATGCAGCTTTATGCACACACTTCAGTTTGCCAGGCTTTTCTTTCAGAAACCTGTGGAGAGAAGTGTTAGGAGCAAGAGAAGACGCCAGGAAGAGACTCGGCAAAGTACTGAAGGCTGTGAGAGAGAAATTGAGGTGTAGGGTTGTTTTAGGGATATTAAGGCTGTGATAAGGGACTTTGGAGGTTGTGAGGGGCTGTGTAGAAGGTGGTAGAGGTTGTAAAATAAATGTTTGGTTTGTGAGGGACTGTGAGAAAGCTATGAGGGGAATCTGGGTACTGTGAGGACATGTGTACTTAGTGAGGAGCTAAGTAGAAGTACAATCATAATAGTTTGGTCTAGACTTGGGTGGCTTCTGTAACAAAATTCATTTCCCACCTAATGCTCCAGTGCACATGTGGACTGGAGATGGAAGGCACTAATTAGTTTCAGCCACTTCTCTGTACATGGAAGCTTCACATTTTCTGATTGCAAGACTTGATATATTGCCCTACACACTGGTGAGACAATCATGGACATTTTTATCATTACCACCAAAAACAAATACAAATCTGAAAACTTAACCCAGAAAAGGATGACATCTAGAAATAAGTAGCCAACCAATCCTGCCCTCTGTTATCTTGTTTTGTGGTTCTTGCTTTTCTTAAGTTAGGTTAATCTTGGTTAAGGCAGATAAGTAGGTTAGTTTAAGTTAAATGAGTTTGCCCTACATCTTTAACGATGAACTTTTTAAAACTGCACTTTAAGAATTTTTTACTTGTTGCTAAATAGCGAAGTGTCAGACACATTCAACGGCAGTCACAGTTTGACATATGTTTGTCCCTTTTCTGTATGAGCTAAGAGCTCATCAAACTGCCCCTCACTGAGACATAGCCACTACCTGAAAGTAGATGGATCCTCCTGTCTCGGCGCTCTCAGTAGTCGAAAGGCTACTTCTCTCCTCCGCTCTGCTCTCCTCCTCAAGAGCCACTGACAACCCCACAGCCTCTTCAAGTTCCTGCTGCTGCACTTGCAACAGTGCAACAGCAGCGGCTTCATCCTTTGAGGCCATCCTGACTACAACACGTGCCAGCTTTTGTTTTTATGAGGTATTTACCACAGCTCGACTCAGCACCGAATCATGCTGCTCACCGAAATATCGGCTAGCACCAAGCCAGCACCTTGTCAACGCCCAGCCAGCTGCAAAATCACCAGCGCGGGATGGTATCGGATTGAAAATTCCCGGGAAAAAAAAAAAAAACGCTCGTGTGACTGCACCTTTAAAAGCCTGCTATTGGTTTGCTAGTAGCCAGATTTTAATAATTTCTATCCTCAAAATAAGCATTTCAGCCCTAAGCAATAATTATAATAGTCCTCCAGGCTTATTTACTGTTTCTTTATTATTCCTTACATGCTTACCAATTATTTTGTTATCCCGTTTCTCAATATTAAATATATATATATATATATATATATATATATATATATATATATATATATATATATATATATATATATATATATATATATATATATATATATATATATATATTATATATATATATATATATTATATATATATATATATATATATATATATATATATATATATATATATATATATATATATATATATATATATATATATATATATATATATATATATATATATATATATTAACTTTTTATTCTGTCCTTTCAATAACTATCGTGTGTTATTGTTTATTATTATTTACGCGTTTATTAATTATTATTTTTAATAATAATAATAGTAGTAGTAGTAGTAGTAGTAGTAGTAGTAGCAGTCTGCCGCTGGATGTTGTCTGTCGCTTCATTCTGGCGTCTGATATTCTCGACCAGATGCTCATGCGTTACCCTCGCATTAGTGAATTCTCCCTGAGCCCTGCGTGGCATCTGTTGCGTATTTCATTCCTCATGGGGGTTAAAAGATGTGTGCGCGCGTGTGTGTGTGAGCATCCCGAATACCGTTTGTTTTCGCTCACCACCATGTTTGTCTCGGTGTCTGACGCTATTTGTTCAATAAATTAATCAAATTAAATTAAATCAACTCAACTCAACTCTCTCTCTCTCTCTCTCTCTCACTCTCTCTCTCTCTCTCTCTCTCTCTCTCTCTCTCTCTCTCTCTCTCTCTCAAACACACACACACCAAAGGGTAGTTACTGGGGTTTCATGTGTGGAAAGGTAACAGCTATACAGAGCTTGGTGTCGTGAAATGTAAGGTCTCTTGCGTGATTTTCTTATGTGTTTAGTTCCACTTATTGAATTAACTAAGAACTAGTCTATTTGTTTATTAGTTTTTATACACCCAAGTAGGAAACCGACTTCCCAAATACAAGGGAGAGAGAGAGAGAGAGAGAGAGAGAGAGAGAGAGAGAGAGAGAGAGAGAGAGAGAGAGAGAAATGTAGAAGTGTAATGTGCTGTGAGACGACCATGGACAGAACAGCAAGTAAAACTGATGACAGCCAAAAATGGCAATGAATGACGTCTCGGTGAAAAATGGCAGCTGGCGAATAAGAAACGCTAGACATTTAAATGCACGGTATCAAGAGGTTGGGAAGGCAAATACGATCATGATGAAAACTGCTTTATTCAGTTATGTGATATAAATACATGCAAGAAGCTGCTAATGACTAATACAAATTTGCACAATTTTTTTTTCTCACTAGGTAATACTTTATTTCTTGCTATTAGAAAAAAAAAATTAAAATCAAATAATAATGATAATCTCATGTTGAAAATTTCACCAATTTCTATTTCACTAACATCTTCATAGGAGTATAGATGCTGTTTATGATAGGAATACATTATATGTAATTTGTTACATGTAGTTCAGAGTGAAATTTGCACTATTTATACTAGAACATTCTTCAGTTATAGTTTTCAATTCCATATTGCAAAAAAGTTACATTCACTAGAAGTACACACAATAAATATTTTGTGTATTGCACATAATGGGACGCCACAGTCCCACTGAGGGAGCACTCTCTCTCTCTCTCGCTCTCTCTCTCTCTCTCTCTCTCTCATCACCTTCTGTACATGCCATCAGAAGCCCCCTGTGGCATCTGGGATCCACAAAGGGGAGCACGGCTCTGTAGGTTGCTGTATGACTTCAGGTGGGATTATTGTAGGAGATTGACCATCACTGCTTCAACTTTGCTTCAATGCTGCACTGATATATGCTGTCTTTCTGCCTAAAAGTGTCTGTAGACTACAAGGGAAATAATGTCAGCCAGGCTACTCAATTTCCAACCTTGTCATACAACACACAGCTTAAAGAAAATGAAACCAGTCTATATAAAATATAATCTAATAAAAAATCCAAAGATTCACGTACAGAAGAAAACACACACGTACGTATAAGATGAATGCTGGTCAGAAAAAAGATTACTAGACACAATGAATGTAATATTTAAACTGAAAATGATCCAAATCATCTGAGAGCTATTTGGCTGTCAGACAAGGGATCATTTCCCTTACAGAAATGGATGCAGCAGAATTTATTTTTCATAGTGGTCTATAGATACACGTGTCTAGATACACACAAAAATTATTGGGATATCTATAACTAGTGGAATGTGCACATGAAGTATGGAGCACATAACCTTAAATACTAAGTTATCGCTAGTGTAAAAAGCCATGGAAATCAGGTAAAGGATTATACTGTTCTAGAATGCTAGGAAAATTAGTAGAACTTAAGAAAATTGAAGTCACTCATAAGCCTTATCATTCAATTATTAAAAATTAAATTTCATAGTACCAGTGATCACTTCAAATTTCTTTGAATTTCTATGACATTTTGCTAACAGAGAAATAAAGCTGACAAGAAAACATGAGAGAGACAGGACATACCCTAGTTGTACCCAAAGCCGCAAAGAACCAAAGCAAATGATTGCCTCAACCACTTCAAATGAATAAATAATTGTTGTTAAGGACTGTATTGATGGAGCAGGACCCAAGGTGAGCTACCGAGCAACAGACAACTGATCACCAGTACCTAAGAAGTGTTTTATAATGCACCCAATAGAAAATTACAAAAAGAAAGGAAAAAACAGAACCTTTGTGCGGCTCCCCAGCGACAGACGTGCCGAGTAGAACCAACATACTATAATGCCTCTCCATACAGAGATCAATTGAGCTCCAAATGACCAGTTTACTGTGTTAATGCCTGTCACCTGAGCACCATAAAGGGTTCCAAACATAATTCTGGTTGAGTAAATTAAACTTTTCATTGGATAACCCATTCATATTTTATAGCAAACTTTTCATCACACGTACTGTAATAAACTTCTACTCGGAATTCTGTCAAAGATGAGCCAGTTACCTCCTATCACCCCAAAGGAAGCCCAAGACAAAACCATTAACCTTAATTATCCCAAATTATTAATTTTAGCCACAGATAAATAATCAGACTACTGAGCACCTGTCCCTGGCATTCCATAAGATGGCTCTTCACACTTTAAAAAATATCACAGATGATGGTCACAAAGTAATGCAACATATAAACCAGAAATCATAATATATAATAATAAAATCCATATCCACTTGTTACACATTTATCTTTGGATATTGATGACTTGTAAAATATAGGAAATAATTTAAGTTTTTACTCATTTTCATAAGCAGTTTTATAATTCAAACTGGCAATATATAGTATATAATATACATAACATATTAGTATTAGTTTTCAGCCATATACACCACTGAAAATCTAAGAGTTTAGTCAGATCTAAGAAAAAGTTAATAGAATGTTAAAGTAATATGCATATGATATGTATGGTATTTGCTTGAGCTTACATAGGAATAAGAAAACTTTTGATGGAAAAACTCAAAATTTGAATCTATTATTAAGAAACTCACATTTTGACAGTTTCAGAAAACAGTGCCTGTGAACTCTGTCAGTGGTAAATAGAATAAATTTTAGAACAACAAACACTGTACAACAGTTGACAGACAATTAGTTTATCACCATTATCAGCATACTATTCATTTGACCTGTATTTGTAATAAGTGGCCAGTCAAATTAATTTGAACTCCACATGGGCAAAGGTGATCATTATGGCATGCTTAGTAAAGATGTCATGTCTGTTGAGCGTCCTGTCAGTGGTTTCATCCCTTGCCATGTCCATCATGATTACTGTTTCACACAAACTCTCAAGTGTTTCAAAGTACATTACACTGGCTGGGAGCAGGTTAGGTCTCCTCCAAGTAATATGAAGACTGAAGAAAATATAGGGCTTCACTGTGAGTGGAGTGTTTTGCACTCCTGACCAGGACTCTGTGTACATGACATTTCACCAATACCATCATAAGGGTCACTGTGGAATCTAGCCAACTCTGGTTATCCTGCCAATATACATTTATCAAAATGGACTGCATTTAAATAATCTTTAAAGTAGAATTTATATTGTTACCATGAATATGTGCATGTGCAAGAGTTAGAGAATTCAAGACATATCAAGTAATCTGCATTGTGGTGTACATGGCTGCCTGAGCATTAGGTTGAGAGTGGTCTGAGCACCATTGCGGCTCACTACTCACGCTGTCACGACTAGGGTACGAAGAACAAGAAAAAATGATATATTGCAGCACTCAAATGCAACCAGCAAATTAGCAGCCCTTTATAAGCAAGGGTTACTTCACAACAGTGATAGCTAAATAAAAACATAACAATAAATAAGCTACAAACCCTAACTAGATTCTTCTAGTCTGCAGGGTGTGACTTATTGCCTAATATAGTACCGTAATCTGCTACAGGACTTCATGTGTGGCACCCTGTCTTCAAGTAAAAAGTATGCTAATAAACTATGAATTGCTGATAGAAAAATAAATATATAAAATAAATGAATAACAATGAACTGAAGCACAGGAAAATGAAGTCATTTACATTGTCATAAAAGTGAAATAATAGTTTTCATGACATTAACAGCAAAATCAACTATTTTAGCATCACTTTTGTCTGCATTGAAGATCTAAAGACAAACTAATTATGCACTATTGATTTAGACTTATCAAAAATATGTGGTAACTGTAACACAAAAGCACCTGTGATGGCATCATATGTACATAGTGCCAAACTCTAAAAATGGTCTATAGATGAGGAGGGATGGGGGAGGATGGGAATAGGGGAAAGGGAGGGCAGCAGGAGATCACTGACTGCAGCAAAGGTGTGGTACCAGATGTTGAAGTGCAGCCAAAATTTGTAGAAACCGTTGTTGTCATTTACAAGCTATTACAACCCTGCACCACCGAGTAATGTGTAGGAAAGGACTGTTGCCAGTCAAATATTTCAGTCCATACAATTTGGGATTACTTGCTTTCAGAAGATTCATTACTTCAAGTATTGATGCAACCAACTAGTTAAGTTCAGCAGCATGCTCTTAAAAACAGGAACTACTATCTCCAAGTGTATTAGTCAGTAATGTGCTGTCTGTTGTTCCATCAACTACTACTTTTTACAACTAATAACTTTTAGACATTTCAGATTTATTATCATGATTTTTGTTACATAAATTTCCATTCTTATGCTGCACTTGAATAACATCATAGTCTAAAGTATGTACTTGCTCAAGTGACTTCATTTCCCATTAAACTTTTAAATCACCATTAACTGTTGTGGTTTTCATTACAATCTGGTTAGACCTGTATGCAACAACACATCAGACGACAGAAAAGACAGCATGGTATGGCAGCACATTACAGCACGGACACTGGTTTACTAATAAGCATTGCTCAATAGAAGTAACTTCTGTAAGGCACTTGGAATGCACATTCAATTATCAATAAAAATTATAATAAAAAACTTAAAATCTAAACAAAGAATAACATTTGTTTCAATGCTATGCTATTTACTGTCAACTCAGAATATGCACTGTTAAGAATGACAGTACTTGTAAAAATTACTTAAAATAACTATTGGAAGACTTTGTGATACTTGTTGTCACATGAGTTGCGGCTCACAGTGGCTCTAGCAACAAGCTACTTAACCTAAGGATAAATATTAACACAACCTAGAAAACAAATTCTATTAGATTCTAGTAAGTTCATAGCAGTTATAAACTGATCAAAAGAGAGAGAAAAAAAAAATACTGTCCTACATATATGTTTGCAACAAGTGTTGAAACTGATGGCAGTATGCATATTGTAAACTTAAGTGTTTCATAATCTCTAGCGAGGATATGTACTTCTTCCAACAAGTTAATCACATAGCTCATCACCTTGATTCTTCTCCCGTATTCCATATTTACATACTCAATTACACTCAATTATCTCCTTGGTGTCTTAGTAATCTTATCAAGCATTTGCAGAGTAAACCTTATAGTTAACATATCTTTGTCAATAGTTGAAAGGGTAATGAATGGTGCATGACTATTCATTTACTTATTCACTTTCTGAAGCCTCAACTATTGAAAAATTCTTCCATACTTCACAATGATTCCATACATCACAATGAACAACAGCTGCTGCATCATGTCCCTTTTCTTTAGCAATGTCATACACATTTTTACATTGTATATTACACAGTTTTTAGTTTTTTTCTTGCATATATTAATCAAAAAAGCTTACTTTTGTATTTTGCACTAACCTTGCACTTCAACTACTTAAATTGTTGCTACTGCTTCACCATTGTGTCTTGGCGCATCTCCATTTGCTTGAATTGACAGACACTCTTGTGTTATCTGTCATGAAAAGAAATGTATAAATATGTACACATTTTGAAGAATTTAATAAGTTGCATCATAAGTACATTAGATACTTCATGTATAAATAGTATGTGCGGGGAAAAAAAAAATTAGGCACAGATGAGATAAACAGTTGAAATGTTGGGATATGAATCTGTAACGGACTGAATGCATCATGTTACCTACTGGCTTGAAAGGAAGGGAATATGCCTTCAAGACTGGACATTGAGACTAGGCAAAGGCAACTCTTGTCCCAGTCTACAAAGGAAAAGGAGTCAAATATAAATGTGGTGACTACAAATAAATATTGAACTGGTAAGATGGATTCCAGTTGAAAATCCAGAGAAATTATAAAGAATAAAATTAATTAGGAACATATGGATTTTTTAAAGTGAGTGATAATCAAGAAAATATTAATAAAGTATAGAGCATTTGTGAATCTGTGGGGAACAGTGTATAATGGGAATAAAGTTAAATGTACTGAATATGGATATGGAGAGTGTAGAATGTTATTAGACAGAGAAATTGCCTTCCATGGATATGCCAGTGTATGAAAAAGAGAATGAAATTTTGGAAAATATTACACATATGGAGCTGTGAAATATAATATGTCATGTTACAGTCTATCAATTCTTTTTGTAGATGGAGTTGCAAAAGAAATGAAAGAGATGGTGACAGTGGTAATGGAATGAAAATAACAAAATAACACAAACTGCAAGCTGATTAGTTTAATGAATTTCCAGTATACTTTGTTGGCAGAGAATTAAAAGGATGTGCATTTTTTTTTATTGATAAACTGATTAATACAGTTTGTAGAAAATGATAGACTGATTTAACATTCTGTAAAGATTGCAAGTCAATTCAATACAGTCTACAAGAAGGGAAGCAGCCTGGTGGTGTAGAGGCTAGTGCACTTGGCTCACAACCGGGAAGTCCCAGGTTCGAATCCCCGGGCAGGTGGAGACAATGTGGGCCTGTCTCCTTTCACGCTGTAGCCCCTGTTCACCTAACAGAGAACATGTGTGAGATGTAAGCCAAGGAGTCAGACTTTAAATCATAACAACTTGTCAATTTTACAGATGCACAAAAACAGTAATGATGCCGAATCCTTGCAGTAGTGTGAGCAGCAATGTTCAAGTTACAGGAAACTAACAAAGTGCCTGACAAATATTTTCACTCCATTCTGTATGAGTGTGGAAGGCAAAGGGAAAGGAAGGTAGTTTTGCATTATAGAAAGTGGTAAGATTATTAGCATACATGATAGGAAGGATCAGGAAATATGGAGCAGAAAACATTATATATATGCATTTTTAAATGCTATTGTAGGTATACTTCTGAACACAGAGGAGAGAAAAAATATGAACAAATGAATAGTTCTCTACTCTGAAGATTCAAGCAGTGAAAATAAGTACTCTGAAAGTTGCTGAAGTGCCTATTAAATGAATGAATAAGATGGTAAATTAATAGAAGTTTGTAAAGAAGGTTTGGTTTATCTAGCATGGGGGGATGGGATGAAATGTCAAGTGATTGTGATAAACAGTACCCTGCAATGACTGGGGGAGAGAGAGAGAGAGAGAGAGAGAGAGAGAGAGAGAGAGAGAGAGAGAGAGAATGAAATGCTGGGAAAGAAACTAATGGAGACAAGTATCATGGTTGCCTTATCCAAAGAAGTCTGAGTGAAGAGGTATTAAAAAGATACATTATATATTATGTATTTGCAAGTATGTATTAAAGCACATGTTACAGAACTATTTTCTAAACAGCATAGTTTGATATGCTTCGGTAGTTATTTACTCACAATAGTGTGGTGGGGCGGTGTGGCAGGAGTTGCCATGTGTGGTGGAGATCCATAGTAAGGAGAGCTTGGGGAGACTGGTGGCGATGGATATGGCCAGTAAAACATCGTTGGGTAAGCCATCCCAGGGTATGCTGGCAGGCGGGGAGTGACGGCCCCAACAGCATTCAAAACTGGGGGTGCTGGACCCAGAGGGAAAGCACCAAAGGGAGGTGCAAGCACAGTGCCTCCTGTAGAGGGAATGGGGTCAAGAATGGTCCTAGGTGAGGTTGCCACTTGGGGCCACTTTAATAAGTACACAGATGATAGTATAATTTCTTGGTGAAAAGTGCTCGGCATCTATCTATATATTATAAAGTCTCAGGAATTCACATGTAGGCTGAAACAAACCTATTGGAACAAACATTTCTTACCTTCACGAAAATTTATACTATCACTGCACAACAATAATACGCATACAAACATACAACACTCATACGCAGCTTTAGCTAAAAAATAAACAACAAATATTCCATGGATCTGATAATCTGCCTGTTTTAGCATATTTGTATCAATAACTATACAGAAATATAGGAAAAGGCATTACTGTAGGAAACAATGAAAACTTCAAATTGATAATGATCTGTCAAGGAGGCTCTCAATGAAAAATGAATGATGCCTACACAATAATTATTTGAATCATGAAAACAGATAAGACTAGCACATCAGCTGGATAAAGGCAGGCATATACATTGTACAGCATTTTTTTTTGCATTAGTTGAAAATATGTATTTGTATAGATTTACATGAGAAAGATGAGATACAATGTTAAAGGCCTGCCTTTAATATAAATATAGCTTCAGAGTACCATTACTGTCACCACAATACCACATGCACACCTCCCACCACCACACCACACTATTACTAATCCCACACCACACTACAGACATGCACCAACCACAGTTACCACAACCTAAGGTTCCTGCACCAAAGCCATTTACCATAAGGAAGCACATCTAGCCAACACCTTGACTACAGTGCATCACAGCTACAGAAAATAAAGAACACCAGAATGCAGCCTGCAACCACAAAAGGTGTAAAGCTCTTGCCTACCTTGTTACCTTAATCAGCCAGGCCCACGAGCCTCATATGAGAGATTGGCTTTGTTTGACATAGAAGATGAGAGATGACCCATACACCGGAACCAGAAAACCACTGGGAATATCTTAACAGATTTTATTGGTCTTAGCAAAGTAATATTGGCGAACACACCAAAGTCCAGGTAAGTCAAACTATCATCTGGAACATTTTCTGGGCTGACTTAAGTTAGATATCAAACTTAGAATAAGATTCTGGAAGATACCAGATTGAAATGAATAAGTCATACAAGCCTTGAAAATGTTCAATAACTGAACTAAATGTAAAGCTATAACAATAGAGAAACTACTGAATGTACACACAAAATAACAATAGTGCAGATATCACACTTAAAAGGAATGTATTACAGAAGTGTTAGAGGACCAAACTTGCCCCCCCCCGCATCCTGACCCTTGCCAGCCTGGCTGGAGAGCACATGACTGCAGAACTCACACACTCAAGGCAACAACCTTGGTAAAAAAAAAAAAGAAATTATGCATATTTAAGAGTACTTATTAATATGGTTTGTAAAATCATGTGATTTGTCAGTCATTTGTAGTCACTGATATAACATATCAGAATTGTGAGACTATGCTCTTATACAGAACTGCTGTTACTTGAAGTGTGATGTTCTGTGTCCAGCACCTGTGTCCTCCCAGGGCCCTCTGAGTGGCCCACTGCACACCCCTACTAGGGCAGTCTGCTGACCACCACACCATCACCACTGTCACACTGCTAGCCAACTATTTGCTTTGGTGTACACGGTTATTAATCCTTATCTAGGTGCTTATTAGCATAGTATTACACAAATGTTTAGCTTATATCTAAAATCACTAACACTATGATGAATGCTCATTAATCTACGAGCAAGGAAAAGATTCAAATAGGATAAGAACCTACACATTGAGAATATACATATAGCCGTGTACACAACAGCCAACTTCTGCTTCACCCACACTCATACACACCCACATACTAACAAAGATAGATTTTAGAGAGCGAACTGTTACTTGAACAACAGTACAGCTTCAAACTGAGCTTAGAGGATTTTTATGCCAATTTATGCATGAATAATTCATAAAAAGAAATATGTAAAAAGCAAGTTGAAAATAATTGACAACACAGAGATGTCAAGAAGCTTATTTCAAGTTAGCTCAGTTGAAACATTGTCTAATATCCATCAGACGGACACTGAAAAAAAAAAAAAAAAAAAAAAAAAAAAAAAAAAAAAACAAGGCTCATCCACCATCAGCTGAACACTCAAAGCAACCACACAGTATTGGCCAGCAGCGTTCATATCTCTGCCAAACCAGGTGCAGCACATCAGATAACAGCAGATTGCACACACAGGAACTGCTGCACCACACACACACATAATCACTAGAATTCAAAAGGGATGGAAAAGGATGCAATGAATAGCTTGGTAACTCGCATGACAACTACCAACACTACAGACTGATGGAAAGTTACCAGACCCTACCCACAGACCACTAGAATCACCTGTTTTGACCCATTCATCTGTGCTCTGCATCCCATATTGCCAAACACTATGTACAGGTGTGTGTTATGCAGCAGTGAATTTGAGTATTACATGGTAGGGAAAATTTGTGGAGGTGGGTAGAAAGGATGATGTATTAGGGAATGGTTCACAAGTGGGGTCCTCTTCAGGGCCCCCATGCCACCAGCACCTGGATCCCCAGGAAAAGCCTGATCAAAGCTACGTTTCTGAGTAGTAGGTAGTCTAGGGCCTGGTAGGGAAGGGGTTGCAGCATAAGGTACTGGCAGAAGAGGAGGCCCCATTGGGGGTTTCTGAACATTGTGTGTTCCCTGTGCATCTCTGCTTTGAGCAGTTGATACAGGAACCAGTGTCACCTGGGGATGTAACCCACCAGCAAGGGATGTGCGTGGATTAGATAAGAAGATGACTGGATTGTTAGCTCCACCAACTTGAGAAGCAACTGGAATGTCTCCGTAAGGTCCAACAAAAGCAGGGGGCATTGACATGGTGGGCTTTACTGGAGATATGAGTGTTTGTGGTGCCTGGGAAGAGTGAGGCAATTCAATAGGAGGAAGAGCAAGAGGTGGCCTGGGTGGAGGGGGTCCCATTGGTGGAGGAAGTAGCAGTGGTGTGTCGGTCTGTTTTAGGGGACTTGGAGGCATACCTGGAAGCAGATGGCTTTGAGGTGGAGGGGGAAATGGGTGAGCCAAACCAGGAAAATGAGGACCAGGAGGGCGGGGAGCACCTGGGGGAGGGGGCAAACCTTGGGGGTGATGTAATCCCCCTGGTACACTGGCGGAGGTACTGTCCCATACCAACATACCCGGGGACACGATGGGTCGCTGGGCAGGGAGGCCACCAGTCAGCACCATGTTCATGTCTTCTCCTGAGCACTGAAACACTTCAATATACCGCTGTTTTTTGCCAAAGACCATGTAGCGGTGGTGCCTCTGTTGAGAGGCAAGGTATGCTGAGTGTTCACTGTCCATTTGGATGAATGCCTCACCGCTTGGCTGACCCTGTCAGATTAGGGAGAAAGTAAACATTGAGATCATTATCGTCATTTATCACCTATCACATTTGTGTCCCCTTGTCAATAATCACTCGGGACAATCTAAACCTCTAAAGCAAAACACCAAGTCTCTAAACATTTCTTTCCTTCACCTTCGAGTGACACACAAAACATATCATACATGCATTCATTCCACTTAAATTTCACTATCTGTTTTGAAGAAATCATAAGTACCTTGAATAATGCAGCTCAAAATACTTTTCCCAAGTTTTTAGTTTCTCCCTTGGACCTATAACTTCCTTTCATTCTTACCTCTCTTCCCTTATTCCCATCATCAGACCAAACCAATTCAGTATACCCATTTTTTTTTCTCTCAAGAAGGTTCCTCCAGTTCTACACTGCTCTCTGGTTCTCAGCTATCATATTCCATCAGCTCCATCTCCTTGACATGTTCACAAGGACATCATCTAAATTCCTTAAATCAATCAATCAATCAATCAATCAATCAATCAATCAATCAATCAATCAATCAATCAATCAATCAATCAATCAATCAATCAATCAATCAATCAATCAATCAATCAATCAATCAATCAATCAATCAATCAATCAATCAATCAATCAATCAATCAATCAATCAATCAATCTCTCTCTCTCTCTCTCTCTCTCTCTCTCTCTCTCTCTCTCTCTCTCTCTCTCTCTCTCTCTCTCTCTCTCTCTCTCTCTCTCTCTCTCTCTCTCTCTCTCTCTCTCTTTGCCTATGCCTATATGTGTAGTGACTGGAGGTACAAAGGGTCCAAAGATGACCTGGAAACCTAATGGTCATTTGGTCTTGACATCCAAGGAGCTATAGCTTATGCTTCCACCTACAAGTTCAGTCCTTAGCTAGAGCACCTCTCATGATTAAAAATCTATCTCACCTTAAGGTCAAAATCTTAGTATTTCTATGATGCTCCAGCAGGAGACATGATGCAAAGATCCCTCTCCATCAGTATTTACATCATGAGTCTCCAAACTATAACCCACATGTCATATACATCCCAGCAACTTGAAATATATCAAAATATCTAATAACAAAAGTTGTCAGATCCCTTTACATTGGATATTGATTAAGTTGGTCACTTTTAAGGAAAGAGGGAGGGAAGAACCTGTATAGAGCAAGAAAAGTGCTGCACAAAAACCTTGACAAATCTGTCTACAAATTGTGCATGCAAGAAAGAGCTGAAGGGATAACAGTGTGTGGCCTGGACATCCAGCATGCTGCAGGGAGGCCTGCTGAACAACACCTCGAGGACAAAGAATTTGAATGCTGTGCTGGATTTGGATAAGTCAGATTTTCAGTTAAGTTGGATCAGCCTTCCCTACAATTAATCTGACTTAGCAGGGTTTTACTGTATTTCCCTTGGTTCTTCTCATGTACATTATCAGGCAGGCAGTGGACATGTCAAGTTTCTGTCAACTATACTCGTTTCCCTGTGACACCAGTCATGGCTATGCTACTGGTCTGACCTGTCTGCCAAGCACTTGGGAAATAATAAATGTTCTGAAATTCTCTGATGCTCAGTATTTACTTGAGCAATAAGATGATTTACACTTCTTAACCTTTACTGATGGCAGCAAGTTTACTCATCTGAAATGTTTACCTGCATGTAATGACACCATGTTTGGAGATCAGTTTACTCTCATCATGAGAATAGGAGGAGGGAAAGAATACAGGTGCGTGTTTATCTTTAAAATGCACTTTGAGAAATCACTCATTACTTAACTGAAAGCAAGGTTTCATTCCCAATTGATGGCTGACTCACAATTAGATAAAGAAGTTTCCCAATAAACCCTCTCTCTCTCTCTCTCTCTCTCTCTCTCTCTCTCTCTCTCTCTCTCTCTCTCTCTCTCTCTCTCTCTCTCTCTCTTATTGCACAAGCCAAGATATTAGATGGAGTTTCCTTCTGTTGTAGGTGAGTGGTTGAAACACTTCGCCTTCACCTCATTTACACCATCATTTAGTAATGAATACTGTGGTGGACAAGTTTTTCAAGCAGCCACACGGGGAACTTGGCACGCTTACCTGTGCATTGTACACCATGTGCACGCCCTGGTAAACAATGCTCTTGGCCAGTTCTCCAAGAAATTCTAGGATGTGCTCCACTTGGGCCTCGAAAGGCAAACCTCGCAGACGAATACAGTCCTTTCTGGTCCCCGAGGTGATAATCTGTTGGGGCAGCAGCGGCACCTGCGGCAGTTGGGCGATGAGCGGCTGCTGCTGTTCATATGTGCGGGGGGTCCATGGACCGGTTCAGCACCTGTAACACATTTCACTTATCGGAAAAAAGAAATGAACGTGACATATCTGTTTAGCAAATGGTTTTGTAAGAACTGATACGTAAATGTTCATGTGAATACTACTATTAGGATGATTCTGTATGACGTGCAATATTAGCAAATAACCTACACATGATTGTTGTATAACAATCACAAGAAAATATAACAATCACAAGAAAATGCAAATAAACCAAAATGTATGTGCGCTGCAGCATGCTGGGCAGCCTCACACCACTAGCAGCATTCTCAATACGCTTGCAGAATGAACACATGTAGCATTCCGTAACAAATAACTGCCATTAAAGCCTAACTGTACCAATCTTCGACTGGTGTACCCATACCCTGAGGATGGCCGCTCCCCTGCCGTTATCCACTATCCTGTACTTGGCGGCCCTGTGGCGTGGCGGCGGGGCGGGGAGGGGAGGCTTATGGCTGGGAGCGGGGGAGACATCGAGGCTCATTGCCGCCGCCGACTTCATCTCACTACTAATCGTGTTTTGCGAAGTGTACAAATTTATTCATTACTTCTTGTTTGATAGATGCTCTGCAACACCGCACAGTTTCAAAAAACTTTCGTAACATCTCTGCTTCTGCAGTATATTATATTGACGTACTTAAGTATTTCCGTTGTGGCTGAAGACAAGCCAGACGCCTCACACCGGATTTGTAAACTGTTGCGCTAAGATACTGACCACTATTTCAAATGCAGTACTTAGTCACCATCCTTGTTCAGATATTGGTGAAGATGAGCGAGAAGCTGCATATATCAATAATTCCTCGAAGGCTGTTGGTCACATAATAGCAGCCTTGCAGTGAACCATCTGCTTGTTATTCACCAGATACTGCAGTCACACCATGCGCATTGGTTGGTTACAATGTGCTGCTTGATTACTCAACGCGTCACTAAAATGTCGAGAACTTCATGCATTACAGCTTGGTTCCACCCTATCCATTACAGACCGAGTCCAGAAAAGCTTGGAGTACAGTGGAAGGGAAAGCTGGCCGCCCCTGTAGCCACGCTTCAAATACACTCTACTGAGGGGCAAACAGTTTAGCTGAAACTGTCGTTATTGATGTCTCAGCACACCGTCACCTCTGCTCTCTCCTAGCTCCCTCTTTCCCTCCAACTACTAGACTCTACTCTTTCCTCGCCCGGTCCCTCTACACCCCCCTCTTCCCCCTCCCAGCATTCGTTCCTCGCTGCTCCCCTGAACGCCTCGTCAACAAAAACTGTCAGCGGTGGCGGGGTGATGGTGGTGGTGGCAGGCAGGGTGAGGCCGGACGCCATGAGCCTCCCACCACCAGCCTTGCCAGTGTCCGAACCAAACGGCACCACTCAACCAGACAATGCTCAACCACAATGCACAAGTCCTACACAGACAAAAAAAAAAAAAAAAAACAAAAAAAAAAAAAAAAAAAAAAAAAAAAAAACAAGCACGCATCCGAAAAAAAAAAAAAAAAATTTACTCAAAACAACATCGGGAGACGCAACAACCGCTTCTAACTGACCAGCTTCAATTCCTTTCTCAACTCCACTATTACGTTTTACGGACGCGTGTTGTGGATAGGATTCAACAAGAATCGTGTAAAATTTCCAACATCCAAAGAATCCAAGGATAATACCTGCATCAGGTCTTCACAGATCAACGTAACACACCATCGTAGAAGCAACTAATGCATTTTTTTACAAAATGCTCTTCATACATCCACGCACACGAGCAAGTCACCAACTCTCATCTCATGTCTCATCTTGACATCTAGTCATTCTCGTCACCATCAATTGTCTACCGCCTTGTGTGACATGGGTCAGCTACTGCAGAAGCCGGGCTGTGATTCGCACCTAACAACTTTTCTGTTTATCGAGGCGTGTCAAAGGGAAGGGGGAAGCGATGACAGGAAATCAAGATGTGAGACAAAGGGAAAGAAAGGAAAGAAAAATGAGAAAAAAAAAATGGGAAAGAAAGGGAGATATGAAGCTCTAAGGGAGGACAGAAGAAAATTACGAATAATGATGATGTTAAGGTAGCTGAGAGTATGGGGTATAAGAGACGAAGTAGCGACAACTAAACGGGGAAGTAATAATAATTGTGGAAGACAAGACATGAAAGATCAAATGAAGCAAAGAAACAAAAAAAAAAAAAAGTTAGAGGGGGAATTGTTCAAAGAAGAGGAAATGCATGTAAATGTGTGACCGTCGAGGAAGCAGGAATGGTATTGCAAAAGAAGCAACACGACGTGGAGGCCATGGAGTGTGCAATCTTATTTTGAATTCCTGTGACGGTATGTTGCTGTACGTAAATATTAAACTCTCTCTCTCTCTCTCTCTCTCTCTCTCTCTCTCTCTCTCTCTCTCTCTCTCTCTCTCTCTCTCTCTCTCTCTCTCTCTCTCTCTCTCTCTCTCTCTCTGTGTTTCGTATTATTTCTTTCACTCATCCTGCGATCACCACGTAACAACTTTGTCATACCCGCCCAAGTCTTCCTTGCACCATGTCAACTGGGAATTATTGAAGAAAAGGTATATTAGATGCACAAGGCTCCCCGATGCCCGGCACCTCCTTTCCATTTAGTCAATACTGTTCTGGCTGAGAAAACTGACACGCGGATGGAAACGTACGGATGCAAGTGTAATGTATGGATGAAATGTGGGGATGCAAGATAAGATAAGGGGATAAGCAAGATAAGTTTCGTTGTTGCAAGAAGGCATACCCAGTTAAGTTGTGGCGAGAGAAAGACAACCGGTTTTCTCCAGCGCACTTCAGCGTCATTCTTATGCAATATGGTGCTGGTGAGTGGAAGGCATCGGTGAGTGGCGGCTGAGCGGTGGGAGCAGAGCATCACCAAGGAAGCTCCCATGTATGTTATGTCACTGGCTTCTTTCACCTTCGCCTCATTATTTATTAACGTTCTGAGGCTTGGTCATCATTAAAGTTTCCTTGCTGCAACCTTGACACCTCTTGCTCATTTTCTTATTGCCACCACTGTCTCTCGTATTACTGTTATCATAACTATTACATTATCATGATCATTCCTTCACAATTATACTACTTATCATTATTATCATTTATCTTTATTGATATAATTCTTATTGTTTGT
Organism: Scylla paramamosain; assembly: GCF_035594125.1. Lineage (NCBI taxonomy): Eukaryota > Metazoa > Arthropoda > Malacostraca > Decapoda > Portunidae > Scylla > Scylla paramamosain. Next base: position 32,948,119 of record NC_087157.1, read on the forward strand.
CATTACTATTATTATTATTATTGTTATTATTATTATTATTATCATTACCATTATTATTATTATTATTATTATTATTATCATTATCATTATTATAAACCCTAACAATTCGAGCCACCCAATCGCCAAGTTTCCAAGAGAGGCTTCAAGACGCTTCACAACGCAAATTTGGTTTCGATTTTGGATTCTAAGGGCTGGTATGTCCACTAAGCTCTCTCTCTCTCTCTCTCTCTCTCTCTCTCTCTCTCTCTCTCTCTCTCTCTCTCTCTCTCTCTCTCTCTCTCTCTCTCTCTCTCGACCAGAACCAGTCTTACATAATAGTTAAGGGAATAGCGTTTAAATTTCTTATTGAGTGGATGAGTCGATGGATGGATGGATGGATGGATGGAAGGATGGGTGGAGTTGTAGGATGGAAGGAGGGATGGAAAGAAGGAAGAAAGGAAGGAAGGGTGGGGTTGGGGGGTGGGAGGAAGGAAGGGTGGGGCTGGAGGACGGAAGAAAGGATGGAAGGATGGGTGGGGTTGGAGGAAGGAAGGAAAGAAGGTTGGAAGGATGGGCGGGGTTGCAGGATGGAAGGAAGGATGGAAGGATGGGCAGGGTTAGAGAATGGAGGGAATGATGGAAGGATGGGTGGGTTGGAGGGTGGAAGGAAGGATGGAAGGATGGGTGGGTTGGAGGATGCAGTGGCGTGCTGGGCAGCAACAGCAGCAGCAGGAGCAGCAGGAGCAGCAACAGGAGCAGCAACAGCAGCAGCAGCAGCAGTAGCAGCAGCAGTAAGTGGGGAGGTGTCTGCTGCTGCTGCTGCTGCTGCTTGGTGGCGAGCAGAGGAGTCCTGGGCTGGTATGAATGAGATTAATGCTGAGGGAAGCGATGTGTCAGCTTGACAAGTTTAGCCTGCCCAACACGACCACCACCACCACCACCACCACCATCACCACCAAAAACATCAACACTACTACCACCACCATCATCATCGCCCTGCTCTTGCTTCCAACACACACCATACTACACAACAACACCAAGAAACCACCACCACCCTGTCTATCCTATCCGCACACCACCACCACCACCACCACCACCCAGTCTATCCTATCCGCACACCACCACCACCACCATCACCACACTACCAACACACCGCCACCATCACTACCACCACCTTCCCCACGAGGGTGAGCGCTACGCACCCCGTCACCTCGCCCGCCGCGACGCCCTCCATCCCCGTCCTCCACGCGGCTCTGCCTCATCATGGCGGCCTGAGCGCCACGAATCCAGAAAGACAAGCAGACGTGCGGCATTTCATTCATGTGTTGTAGAGAAAAAAAAATCACTAATATTACATATATAACAAAACAATCATTTAAATATCCCATAAAAAAAATGTTTCCACTACACAGTACTGAAAAAAAAGTCTTGGGAAAAGTAGACATAATATTTAACAGTGAAAAGTTGTACTGCACATGCGTGGTCACAGTGAGGGAGGGAGGGAGGGTGGGTGGGTGTGTGTGTGTGTGTGTGTGTGTGCGCGGGGGAGAGAAAGCAGTGGGTAAAGAGTGAGGTGTCTGGCTGTATAAATCAATGTTATGGTTTATAGATAGGCTGAGAGGAAATACCAGGGGGGGTGTGGAGAGAGAGAGAGAGAGAGAGAGAGAGAGAGAGAGAGAGAGAGAGAGAGAGAGAGAGAGAGAGAGAGAGAGAGAATGTGTGTGTGGAGAGGGAGAGTGTGTGTGGAGAGGGAGAGGGTGATGCGTACAGGAGTCAGGGAAGGCGCTTAGGGAAGTCAGGGGTGAGAGAGATCCAGTGAGGGGTCACCTTGGAAGGGCGGTGGGGTCATGCAGGGCCAGGAGCGCATCTCTGCCGCCAGACTCCTACTTACCGTTATCGCTGCGCCATGATAAGCGTGCAAATAAAAGTGTGATTAATAATGGTCAGCAGCACCCGAGACAGTCACCCTCCCCTCGAGATCACTCAGGCCAGGCACATTACAGCTCACCTTGTTCACAGGGACTGCAGCACACACGCCGCAACGGGGAATGGCGCCTTGCCTCATTCATTTAATTTCATGTCCAATCCGCTTAATATTATCTCAAATCCTACACAGAGAGGACTTTTTTTACACGATACATTAAGCGTTTCACTTACGTGACCAAAACAAAATAATCTTAAGTCCCCCAGGCTATGAAACAAAGCTTAATAAACATGCATTCGACAGCTCCAGGTCAAATGCAAGTGGAAGACTCTTCTAGCTCTCCGCAACGAGCGTGCCCATCTGCTGCACCACCACGCGCCGGCACAAAGCCGCACCACTTGTGTGTGTTGAAATCGAAGGGAATATGTTAAGTCTGGTGTTGGTCACGGGACACCCACGATGATGCGGGACTGAATTACTCGTAGGGAAGGAGACTGCAGGTATAATTCAGGTGGGGAAGGGGAGAGGGGTTGTTTATGTTTTTACCTTAAGGGCAATCAATGCTAACTGTTCCAGTGAGTGCGCAGAATGGACAGTACAGTGCAAGAGTAAATTTACGTAGGATTGAGAAAACAGTGTTCTCGTCGTGCTATGATGATGTCTGTCGATCCACGTCACTGATGACTGGTGTGTGTCAGTGTGTCACTCGGTAAGCCTGGGTCACGCTACTCAAGTTTGTGTCCATTATTTTGGAGTGTGAGTCAACACCTCAATCTCCGTCACATGAGTTAGTATTCAAAGGAAGAGTGTGGGAAGAAGGGAGAGACAGTCAGTACGGTTCGCCCCTCACCTGCTGCACCTCGGCCGTGGTGGAGCGGAAGAGTTCGATGTAGCGAGAGCCTATGATCTCGCGATGCTTGGCGAGGGCTTTGGTGCTGTCCTCCTCCGAGCCGAACAGCACGAAGGCGTCTCCGGTTGCCCGCCCATCGGGTTTCCTAACGAACAACACGCCGTCCTCATTGTCCAGAATCTGACAGCCGTTCTCGCCTGACTCGAAGAACTCCACCTGAGAAACGAAAAAGAGAGAGAGAGAGAGAGAGAGAGAGAGAGAGAGAGAAAGGTGGATGAGTAACAACCAGATAGTACAAATGGTGCCGAGTTCTCTTTACACACCTCCACCTTGGTGATTCATTATTTCCATTCTGTGCATCCAGTAAGTATACAAACAAAAATGTTAATAAATATATACTCCGACTGCTGTAACATAAACATTAAGTTACGTCATTCAAAGAAGAGGGAACACAACAGATTTAACAGACAAGGTTAACTCAGCAGTCACTTTAGGGTAAAGGGAAAACAATCCTGGCTGAAGCGTGTACAAGAAGATGGAGGGATGCGAAGGAAGCGCTGGAGATCACAACCAAGTCAGTCCCTCTTATCTTTTATCAGTTAAGGTCATCATCGGAGTGTTCATCGTCAAGAGGGTAAGTAACTACAACCCTGGAAGAGTCTCTTATCTACCACTTGCTGCTGCTCCTCCCTGTCTGTCTATTTGTCTGTATCTCTCTCTCTCTCTCTCTCTCTCTCTCTCTCTCTCTCTCTCTCTCTGTTCACCTCTGCTTTGTCTCCCTTCACATTTTTACCTCGTTCTAGTCTGTCCAGTGCAGCACAATCACTCAGTCCCACACTTCTGATCGTGGAAGCCTGTCTACATTGTGTGTACGTGCTTCAACAATTCCTTCCTCTCACTACTTTACTTAATGTACCTTGATTTCAACACCTGACGTTCGCCACTCACTCACTCACTCACTCACCCCCTCCCTCACTCATCAGCTTCCATAAACACTATTCCTCTCAGGCAAAAATCTCCAACCAAAGATTCCTATTAGCAAAGAAATTTCAGAAAACGTGGGAAACTTTTTGGATGGAAGTGAATAAATCAAAGTGAAGAAAGAAGAGTATCAGCAGCATTCGATCGTCGAGAATAGGAGACTGAAGTCAAAAGAGCCTTGGGACACGAGATAAGATAGTCGGCCTGATAGTATTATTGGCCAGTCACAAGGTCCAGCGAGCGGCGGCCACGTAAGTGCAGACGCCACCAGTCACGCAAGACACGTCAGGAGCCAATAGGAGGAGCGGCTCCGCGGTACTCACCACTTGCTTAGGAGTGCAGTCATAGGGCAGCCCACGCATCCTGATGATGACCTGGCCGCCCCGGGACAGGAACGTCTGGGCCTCATTGTTGTTGCCTAGGGAGGAAAACAATTCTGGTGTTAGAACAGCTCACTCTGGGAGAGCTGAAATCGTCTACACGTGTTGGAAGCAAAGTCTTACTCTCTATATTGCCTAACCTAACCTAACTTGTGTAAGCTCACCCTGAGTCCCAGAGTGATCCCAGGGTGCGTTAGTAATGCCTCCCTATGATCATTACTAGAAAAACATATCTTATTGTATAAAATATCGGCGAATTTTATAAGTCTACGAAATTAAACCGTAGGTGATCATTACATAACTTGTAATCATTTGTTTTCATCCCACATAACTAAAACGTGACCAGTTCACGTCAAGCCATCGTCTGCGTGCACTGTGACAGTCTCTCTGTGGCGGGCACCAAAATGTTCATCAGATAACCTAAAGGGAGCAGGAGCGGGTTTTGCTATGGCCATCATGGGCAGTCACCCAGGGCGGCATCGCCATGCTCTGCTTATTTTGTTCATGTTTGTACTGTACTGTCTGTATATACTATAACAATGTTCGCTGGCGTAATTTCAATTGCCTTAACAAAAAAACAAAAAAAATGCCAACTTTTATAAGCAGGGATAGTAAGAGGGCACCGAAGTGTAGCTTTGTCCAGGGCGCCACAGTGGCCAGCTCCGCCACTGAAGGACAGAGTACCTGATCGTCCCTGTCGGTTACCTTCTGTATATCAGCCGCAAAACTTTCCCAGCCACAAAACTTTACTCACTACATCACAGATTTAAGAGACCAGCTAATATATACAATTTTCCCCCACGAGTATTTGAAACGATCAGGCCCATTCTTATGTATCCTTTGTTATCGGAACCATGATGTGTTTGCTACAGTTATTGAGTTGAACTATATAACAGATTGTGCAGCAACGCCAGGTGGGAACGTTCCCTCATCTTGTGGCCTTGTGCGCCACGCTCAACGCAGCAGTAACACATCTTGAGGTAGGAAGCAACACTAATCATCAATGAAAAATATTTCACCAGCTAATCCTGAACATATCTCATCACCGCCGCCTTGGTCGTAACGTTTTCTTTTCTTCTTTATCGCTGATCAAGCACGAACTGTTGTCATTATTATTATATATATATATATATATATATATATATATATATATATATATATATATATATATATATATATATATATATATATATATATATATATATATATATTTTTTTTTTTTTTTCTTTTTTTTATTTATTCATTTTTTTTTTTAAACTGAATCATTTATCATTTAGTACACGGCTGTTCAGTTACTACACTAGCGTTGCAGGGAAAGTTATGGTGCGGGGAAGAGACCGACCCGTTGGTAACGCTTTCCATGCGCCAGATAACTGTTTGGTTCTGGGGGTGTGGGAGATAATAGCAAGAAAAGACTATGCGGGGGAAAACACACACACACACACACACACACACACACACACACACACACACACACACACACAGTTATTAATACACACTTTCCCCGCTTGCCTGAGCAAGCGGGGACATAAACAATGTGATGGGCAGCGAGGCAATGCTGATACATCACTGTGTACAGCCCCCCCTTCCCTCCCTCAAACACACACACACACACACACACACACACACACACACACACACACACACACATCAACCACAGCAAAACTGTGGTGATGCATTTCTGTACCTCCTCTGTACCAGTGCCCCCTCCCCGGCTCACAGTGGGCCCTCACCCCCTCCAGGTGGTCCAATGTGCCAAGCTTCTCGGAGTCACGGTGGACGACCAGCTGACCTGGAAGCAGCATGTCGCCAGCACCGTGAGATCAGCTACCTACAGGCTGTACATGCTGCGCAGACTCAGGTCGCTGGGGACGCCGACAGATGAGTTAAGGGGGGTGTACCTCACCTTCATCCTCCCCAAACTCATGTACGCCTCCCCAGCGTGGTCCTCCTCCCTCACACACACTCAACAGCTACAGCTAGAGAGTGTGCAGAAAAGGGCGTGCAGGGTCATCCTTGGCCCTGCATACACCACCTATGAAGAAGCCCTGACCACCCTGAGTCTGTCCAGAATATCCACCAGGCACCGAGAGGCTCTGGAGAAGTTTGGGAAGGGACTACTGCATCATCCGCGTCTCAGAGACATGCTGCCGCCCGACGCGCCTCGCCCTGTCCGTGCCACCAGACACCACAACAAAATAACGCCCCTGAAGGCGCCGCGCACGGACCGGTACAGACTCAGTGCGATTCCCACCATGGTGCGAGCCATCAATCGATAGTATTTCCCTCCTAGATTAGTCTTACCGTTAGGATTAATGTTAAGTTTTTCCCCATCCCCTATGTACATTTTCAGTTTGTCAACTGCCTAAATAATAAACCGTTTATTATTATTATTATTATTATTATTACACACACACACACGCAGCGGCTATCTGGCCCTGCCCCGGAGGGAATGATTGTGGTGGTGGTGTCAGCTGATGCGATGCCGAGTGGTGATGTGGTGAGCGAGGTGGTGTGGTGATGCAGTGTCATGTCTGATGTGGTGTTGTGATTACAGTAAAATTTCATGACTGGTGATGTAATGTGGTGTACGTGGTAATGTATAGTGAAGCAATGCAGAACCAGGAAGAGTGTGGCGGCTGCAGCAGTGGTGGTGGTGGTGGTGGTGACTCAATGTGGTGACGCAGTGGTGACCTAGTGTGGTGAGAGGTGGGAGGCGATGGCGGGGATAAGTATAGTAGTGAATGGTTGTGGTGGAGCTGTGGTGCAGGTGGTGGTGATGGCGGTTGTGACGGCGGCGGGATGATGGCGAGATGACGGTGTTGGTGGTGGTGGTGGTGGTGGTGTCATAACACCGCCCATGTCATGATTAGCTAGTTCTTATCGGTAGAGGCATTTCATCCAATTGACACAACCTCCAGAAACGCTTTGCTCTCTCACCACGACTATTTTCAAAGGCCACTGAGATAATTAGTTGGGTTCTCAAGAGTTTCTCTTGTTAATACTGTAGAAATCTTGTTGATCTGTCACACGAATCATGAGAAACACCCTCCAAGTGTAACTTCAACTAGGCCTTCCGAAAGCAATCGAGGTGCGGACAGGTGTTTCAGAATATGGTTCTATATTCTGCATTTTCGTAGTCTATTTAGCAACATTTCCTTCACCTGCATACTTCCTGCTGACATTAATCTTCATTGTTCTTCATCTCTACTGTACCTTTTCTACACACCAGCGTCATACATCAGTGACATAAATACATGCACATATTTCTAGCTCGTTCTTTGTTTACCTGAACCTTTACAACATATTCCAAGCCATTTATAAGTGTTATCACTACCTTTTATTTCCTCTACTCTATGCGCCAATTTATTACACAAACGACGATGAATATATATATATATATATATATATATATATATATATATATATATATATATATATATATATATATATATATATATATATATATATATATATAAATTTTTTTTCTCCATATAATCAACACATTTTATCACCCATCTCCAGTCTAGGCTATGCCACATACTTTCTATATTCTGATCTTTATCTGCCATACATATTTAGCCACGCCAGTACTTACAAACTCTAGTATGTTCATATTATTATTCCATTCTTTCGCAAATTACCAACTTTTTTTTTTACCGTATAATCAGTGTACGTATATATTTTTTCCCCTCGTTTAGTCAATGTATATTATTTTCTCCGTCTCCACTACTTGTATCTACAATGAATAAGTTATATGCATTCACATAATTTAAGAAACACCCTTCACATTACTTAACAAACACCCTAATAACTAACTGGCAAAGAACATTCCCATGGACGTTATCTCAGGCCCCTGATTACGGAAGATACCACATGCACCGCCCGCCCCCTGCCTCGATAGGAGTCCAACATTGTACGTATTTACCACTTCCCAGTCTCCAGGATCACTCACACCACTTACACCGATTCATTTTTAACCGCCTTAAGCACACTGGTCCCTCTTACCTTCCTCCATCAAGCCAACCTACGTATACACACCAATCATTTCTTCCTATCGTTTTTTTCTTTTTTCTAATCAAGCTTGATAAAGTTAGACTGATAAGGAGAGAGAGAGAGAGAGAGAGAGAGAGAGAGAGAGAGAGAGAGAGAGAGAGAGAGAGAGAGAGAGTTAATAGGGAGCTTTACAAAAAGATTAGGCAAGTTTATGGTTGGACAGGAATAACAGGATGGAAATGGGTAGGCATGTTTTATACGGGGACTGCTACGTGTAGGCGTGATGGCTTCTTGCAGCTTCCTTTATTTTCTAGATGTGCTCTTAGATTTGCTTTGTTATGAATATACTACCTTACTATCGTTCACTCCTCCTTTTGCATTTCATCCAGTCCTTGTATTATAATGTGCACTCGTACCTCAAAGTCATTAGCACGAGTTTGTGGGGAGAAGAAAATGAGTAACTGTAAGTAGTAATGGTGGTGGTGGTGGAAGGAGGAGGAGGAGGAGGAGGAGGAAGGTATTACTGTTATAAAAGTTTGTTATTATTATTATTATTATTATTATTAAGAAAAATACAAAAAAAAAATAACGAGGAGGAGGAGGAGGAAGAGGAAGAGGAGGAGGAAGAAAAACACAAGCAGCAACAGACTCCCCCGGTTCCTCGCTAGGACTTGGAAATACCAGGAAGAGGGCGAGAAGTAGCAAACAATGTACAAGAAATCAAAGGGAAGTGAGTGAAGGAGTGAAAAGAGAATAGGAAGGAAAGAGAAAAAGGCGAGGACCACTTTGAAGAAATAGAAGCAATGGAATGGCATGGACTGGAGAACCTTTTTGAATGACAGTAAGGACGTGTACTTCAGATGCGTGGTGTTGATAACAAAGGAGGGCAACATATTGTGGAAGAGGAGGAGGAGGAGGAGGAGGAGGAGGAGAAGTAATCGGTAAAGAGCTTCAGATAATTACACACACAGATACGAACAGATTATTTTTTCTTCCAACGAACACTGATTACTTCCGTACATTAACCTACGAATGTTAATACCAGACGAGTGGTGGGTGGGCCGTTAGTTGTCCCTGCGCAAGCTCCTTCACTCTATACACTATATAGTAGTCACCTCGGTGCAGGGGGATAGAGAGAGTCTTGTGCTCGAGGAGGAGGGAGGGCCGTGAATACAGGAGCCTCACAACGCCTCCCTCCTCGCATGCCTCCTCACGTACAGTATTTACCTGAACTTGTCTCGGAAGGTAAATATGTTCCGTGTCTTGCATTCCGAGCAGACGTACGGTATTTGTTTTTTTTTTTTTTTTTTTGGACTTGCGTATTGCGACAGTAAGCACAGATTTCCACCTGTCATCCCCATCCATAAACCCGTCTAATCTCTTAAAGTTCCCTAATGTTTTAGCACTAACAACATGATTACTGAGTTCGTTCCACTCATCTACCACTCTATTTGAAAACCGGTTTCTTTCTATCTCTTTCATAAACCTAAATTTTTCAAGCCTGAATCCGTTATTTCTTGTTCTGTCCTGGTTGCTGATCCTAAGAATTTTGCTTACATCCCTTACATGCTTACGTCTCTCTAAAGAATGTAAACTTAACAGCTTCAATCTCGCCTCGTAAGGAATACTTCTCATCCCCTGTACCTTTTAAGTCATTCTCCTTTGTACTGATTGTAATAGACCTATATCTTTCCTGTAATGTGAGGACCAGAACTGCACAGCGCAGAAGGAAGACGCTAACAATTCTTCCCTTAAAATGCTGTCCAAATTTTGGCGTTAAGAATGTATTGGAACAAAGAAAGAGGAGCCTCACTCCCCCGCCAGGTGCACCCACCCTTTCCTTCCCCGCCGGCCTAACCTCCCTTTTCAACAACCGCCTATCTTCCCAGCAAGGGCGGGGTTGGGAGGGAGAGAGAGGGGGAGGGGGGAGTCACTACACTTACACACCGTCCCATTTTCCAAACACACTGGCAGTAGTTATCGAGGGGCACACTATTCCTTTGTCCATACTACGTACACTAGGTAAAGGTAAACTCTGGACATACAATTATCTGCTAGTGGCTTAAGCGCTCATCTCCGTCTCCTTGGCCTTTGAACCTGTGGTGGGTGATGTCCTTCCCCCAGGACACTGGGCCATCCTTGCTTCCACAGTTCATCTTCCCCAGCTTTAACACAGTACCCAGTTGCTGACAGAACTGAAGGAAGGATGAATAGCTGGGTGAGCTGTATGCAGAATGCCTCAGCCACAATTCGAAGCCGAGCCCGCGGGTTCGTGGCCAGGCGCGCTAGCCGTATATATGCAATGTAAATCATTCATCATGTTGCACATGGGTATAATGAAAAGATATCGTTTCTTTTGGCCTTCATTTGTTACTCTGAATCGTAAGTCATCCTCCTCCTCAGTAATTAACCTGCGCAAACACCACTCCTAATCTCCTGTTCTGTGTCTGATGGCCTTTCAGTTTTGCTGTCAACCGTCCACGTGAAAATGGCGTGTAGTTCAAAAAGTAAAATAAATAAATAACAAATAGGTGAAAATACAAAAGTAGATGGTAAGTACACGACAGCATTCCAATACACAGGATGTGATGCTGACACGGGCTTGATCCCCCGTGACTAGCGAATGACGCCTCGCTCTGCCGGCGTCTTTCAACTGGCACTAAACTACGCGGTGAACTAAAAGCACGGTCGCCGCCTCAGCCACCTCATCCACGCCCTCAAAAACCACACCAAGTAGCCATTACCGAACCTCACGCAGCCGTCCCCTACACCTCACGTGATAGTCTCCATAACCTCCGACCCCACTCCAGTTATTATCCTTATCTGAAGTAATTATCTCGCAGTTCATATAACACTTCTCTCCTAGGATTACTTACGTTACTGGGAATATTGTACGAGACGTAGACTTGAACAAGTCAAGAGATTTGCTGTTTGATTCTATAGTCACTTTAGTGAGTAACGTTTTACTCACTAAAGTGACTATGGAATCAAACATCAAATCTCTTGACTTATTCAATACATGTCACTTCCTTCTGAGCGACCCTACAGATTCACCTCGTCCTCGCCTGCTGGGGTAAACGCTGGAGGTGGAGGGGAAACAGTAGAACTATGGCTCGTTAGTTATCAAAGTACTTGTCATTATAAATCTACTGACTTCTTTATATTTAAACACACATAAGGATCTGACTGACAGAGAGAAGGTACGTTTGTCGCTATAGATTAATTCTCTTGCGTCCCTGTGACGCTTAATCCACGACTAATACTTGATAGAGACTTGGCAGGTCACCGTGCTTCCCTCATTAGTTCAGACAAGACTCCCGTTATCTATGTTTACAAGAAGGATCTGCGTGCGGTGGCCCAAGTTAGCAGTCTTTATTACTTTTCTATTGCTAAGCTAATAATGTTCATTGCATTTCTACTGCTAAGCTAATGATTTTCATTCCATTTTTACTGCTAGGCTAATAATCTTCATTGAATCTTTACTGCTAGTCTAATAAACCATTGCATTTTTACTGCTAGGCTGATAATCTTCATTGCATTTCTAGTGCTAGGTTAACAATCATTACACTTCTGCTGTATTACCCCAGAACCTTTGAACTTCTCGCTAACAGTCACGATTTGGAACTTTTAATTTTTCTTTTCAGCTTCAAACTTGCATGGCGAAAGCTCATGACATGTGGATATACTTTGAAACATGGCCGATGAAGTGTAATCAGGATAAATTAAGGATTCTCAGTACGTCCTTTGGGGTGAATTGAGTACTGAAGACACGAATGCATGCGTCTCAGCACCGCGTCTGCACTTACATGACAGACGTTGTTTTGCACCAATGGACTGAACACCGTAGTACAATAGCTGGACGGTGGAGGGGAGGGGGTGGGATGTACGGTGTAAGAGAAGGTAAGTGATAAGTAGAGAGGGCGTGACGACAGCAATGTAGGTGGGAGGAGACTATTGTACTGGACGAGTGTAACGACGCCAGTGACTAACTGGTACTGAAGAATACGGAGACTAGTATATACGTGTATGCACATATAGACAAGACAGTAACAGCTGTTAATATTAAACTGTTGTGTCTCCTTCCCCTCATACCCTCAAGAAAATAGAACAACACAGATGAGGAAGGCAATGCGTACCCTAGTACGGGGAGACAGGCGTGTGGCCAGGGGTATACAGGTGTGTGGGGTGTGTAGGGCACGGGAAAGCAGGTATATGTTGCGTGTGTGCACGTGTACAAGACACACATGCCTGCATGTCAGTATTTGTGCGTGATAAGAACACTCACGGATCATGTTCATGACGCGCATGGTCTGCTGCATGGCGGCGTGCTGCATGTTGAGGTGGATGTTCATGGACATTGTCTCGGGGTGGATGGGCGGCAGGGGCTGGTTCCGCCCCGACTCGTGGTGGTGCTTTTCGCTCATGGCGCCGCTCACTGCCTGGCCCGGCGCCTCGTCACTGCTGCAGGCGCCGCACTGCTCGCCAAGGGTTGCACTCCCCTCACCGCCAATTCAAACACTGGATAATCAAGTGTGCCACTCCGAGACGGTCCGTCTGTGGCGCCAAGGCTGAGGCCACAGTTCGTCCTGGGCCGTGAGGGAGAACCAGACTCTTGCCTAAACCCTTTGCGTCCTCGCCACCTCCACGACTACCACTGGCCGAGGCGACCCCAGACCATCACACCCACACCAGGTCACAACAATACGGGAGAACCGAAGCAGATTCACGCAAATCTTGAGGAAGGTTTAACGAGCGGCACGCCGTGAGTACCCTGCCTCTGTCCCTGAGACCAGTGGTGTATCGCAGGGAGTCTGCCGGCACTGCTGCGTGTCTTATCGGCATTCCTATCAGCTTATCAGAGGGTATAGGCAGACAAGGAACTAGGGTTTGTACCTGGCTGTGCTAGTACGTGCAGACAAGAACAATGATCTTCCCTCGAACAAATTCGAAATCCAGTATCGAGCTTCCGATACACCCCTCTACCTCCGTTTCTCTGTAGTGATGATACATTTCCAAACATTGAACAGTTCAGAAAGGAGCGAAGCAATGGTGTCCGCCACGCCTTATCTCGCCTACACAGTTCATGTGATAATTCAATTTGAAGAGGAGAAACATGCTGCCACATACTGCTGCACCTCGGCTCCTGCCGCTTTTTTCCTCCTCTATTACGGCAATAATTGAAGGCTTTCCTCGCGAACCCGCGCCCCCGACGGAAAAGGCACGTGGGGTGAACACAGCCACCACCACAAGGTCTCGGGCTGAGTGCAGCAAGACAGGTGTGGCTCACCCTAATCGTCAACATCGGCCATTTACCTTTCTACCTCCTCCCGACCACCACCACCACCACCACCACAGTGGTGTATTATTGTTAAAAGTCTTTTTTTTTTTTTAATAAAGCAAGACAGATTGTTGCAGCACATTCTTCACGGAATCACGTTTGGCCCGGAAACAGCGCGGTCTGCGAATCGAGGCGATGTGCGGTCCAGGAGGGTGGTCACCTTCACCACGGTGCTTTAGTCCTTCAGGCACATCCATCACCACAAATTATACCCCTCCCCACCCCTCTCTCTCTCTCTCTCTCTCTCTCTCTCTCTCTCTCTCTCTCTCTCTCTCTCTCTCTCTCTCTCTCTCTCTCTCTCTGTCACCACATTCTTCGCCATGTATTCCGTGCCATTACGATCGCACTGTAGCCACTCCATCTCCCCCAATACACACCAAACAACACGGAATGACGTGCAAATTGCGATCCTGCCCCCAGCACTTGCCCTGTGTCACACCACTACTCGCTGTTTCCCAGCGCTCAGATGTGCAAGCCTCCCCTTAACCCTCCTTCGTGCCCCGTGCTCCCCCGCACACCTTCCTCATTCTACACACAGCACATACTCGTACATATACGTACTCGTACAGCATCAACTTAACATTGACAGTGCTGCCGTTAATATTCTAGGTGTTAATTAACACCCACTTCCTTCAGACGCGGCGACACTACCAGTACCACCACCACCACCACCATCATCATTGCCTACCTACGCTCTAACTCCACCAGTAAACAGCGTCTGTCGACCAAGATAAGATGCGTCGCAATTCATCCGCCCTAGGGTCTCGTTCCACTCTACTCCAGCTACTTAACACTTCACTACATCCAAGCCGGTGACATCAACATCTGGCACTCATTCTTACATCCGAAATACTGCACCGTACTGCCTCTTAGGAGTAAAGGCTCAGATTATCGTTCAGTCAGGAAATAATTTACCTCGCATTGTTTACATTGTTTTTCTACCATTATGTCAACTGCAACACGAAAATTTCCATGTGAAATATCTAGTTATCTACCTGCATGACTTCATGCTATAAGTGTGTACTGAATGCTTTTATAAACCAATTCAAACCCAGGCACAGGTACTACGAGTTTTTAGCACTCAAGTAATATTCGTATACTACGACAACGCGAAAGCCTTGTGTGCCGCGAGTCTTTAGGATCTAAATTAAATCCTGAAATCCTGATATTTTGGGGTTTGTAACTCGCATTTTCTTTATATTTCTATCTTCCACATAACATACAAAAGTGTTGGTGCCTTGCTGGATCACGCAACACCCCAACACTCCTCTCAGCCTCAACATCCCTCCCCTCTCTCTCTCTCTCTCTCTCTCTCTCTCTCTCTCTCTCTCTCTCTCTCTCTCTCTCTCTCTCTCTCTCGTTACGACTACTCGGTCCCCACGCGCCCAGCCATGTCACCACGCCCCTCCATGCAGCCATCACAATCCAAAGAGCACGCCGCCGCCCGTCATCACGATAGTCTCCTCACGCGAGATTCCTCACTCTTCATATATTTGTCAGAACTAACTCTGCACTACATCAAATCTCTTCGAGGGCTAGTTTTCCCCATCAAGGTTGTTAATATGCAATTTAATTTTACCATGCACGGCTACATCTAAAACACGTGATATGTGCTGGCGCTGCAGGGCCTGGTGTCCTGAGTCTACTGAACCCATTCCCTCACTGGCCGGAGCCGCGAAGGAGGGAGGGAGGGAGGAGGCCACGAGGTACTCACCGCCGGCGACGTTGATGAAGTCCTCGCCGGTCGCTTTGTACACCTCGATGTAGCGGTTGCCGATGTGGTGCTTGTGTCGCTTGAGTGCCATGTCGCGGTGCTCGGGAGAGATAAAGCGAATCAGTGCTTCACCGTTCCTGCGACCTTGGGGGCTGAGACACAGGGCCACGCCACCTCTGCGGGGAAGACCACAGGCAGGATTAGTTACAAAATCAAACAGTTGTTCTTAATGCCAAAACACAACCCAGGCGACCAAGAGCCTCTCAAGGTTTTGTTGCTTCGTTCCATACTCACATCTATCTACGCATGAAAGCTTCCCTCACTCCTCCCACAACCGACACCACCACCTGAGGCTCACCTCATGTCCTTGCACACACCACCGCAGGACACGAAGGTAGAGTACTAGGGATAATGAGGCAGAGCTGCGAGGCAACGTGGCACCCTCAAGCCACGACCAGGAGCCGACTGGCGGGCAGGAGGAGCGAGGGTCACGCTGAGTGTATACAAAACATGTGCACTCACGCCCCCCAACGTGCCTCAGCGCTCCTGTGTTGACACCCCGGCGGCACGAACCACCTTGCCACCCTACCAGCACACACACTGTACTGCCACACCACAGCTCCACCACACCAGCACACCAAGTTTACTACCAAACCACAGCACCACCACACCATACCACACCAACTGTATTACCATACCAAGGCTCCACCACACCACACTACACCACACCACACGGGGCCACTAAAACCCCACACACCCCCTTCATGAAAACACCACTACTACCTCCACCACCACCATCACCACCAGTCGCTACACCCACCACGCTGGAAGCCAGTACGTGTGTGTCTGTTTCTGTGCTGGGAATCAAGACAATCCTTCACATCCGGCAGGAGCGTTACTTCCCTTTCTGCAGCACAACAACCCCAAGCCCTGCACACCACCACCACTACCACCACCACCACCACCACCACCACATCTTGGCCCGTATTCTAAAGCGCTTTGCTCTCTCACCAAGATTATTTTCCAAGGCCACAGAGGTGATCAGCCCTGTTCTTAAGAGTCTTTCTCCGGTTAATAATCTAGAAATCTTGTTAATCTGTCACTAGAACTATAAAAACACCCTTAAAAAGCCCGTGTCACTTAAACTAGAGCCTTCTGAAAGTAGTGGAGGTGCGATACAAAAGTGTTTCAGAATATCATATTGTCACTTGGCCCACCCTGACTCAACATTCTCTCAGTATTTCTCACATTAATATTTCCCATCAAATTGTGCTCATCGAGGACTTCTGAAAAATACTGAACACAACTTCTCAAATCAAAATATCATGTGTGTGTGTGTGTGTGTGTGTGTGCGTGTGTGTGTGCGTGTGTGTGTGTGTGTGCGTGTCCAATATAAGACTGCCACGTTGTGTCTGTACTGAGAGAGAGAGAGAGAGAGAGAGAGAGAGAGAGAGAGAGAGAGAGAGAGAGAGAGAGAGAGAGAGAGAGAGAGAGAGAGAGAGAGAGAGAGAGAGAGTTACAATTCAAGACGTGGTGCAGTATTGCTATGTTGATAATTTTATTGTTGGTCTTTCACAGCTCGCTATGTTTGAAATATACGGAACGCAGTTAATTGTGTACCGGTTGTTAGTCAGATGGAATTTTCCCCTGGAGCACTTTATTCTATCTTATTTATTTATTTATTACATGTCAGAGAGAGAGAGAGAGAGAGAGAGAGAGAGAGAGAGAGAGAGAGAGAGAGAGAGGGAGACGCTTGTAATACTGCTTCCAAAATTAAACAGAACCGAAATTTGAATTCCGAGGCGTCTCGATACTCCTCTCGTGAAACAGTTCAAGTCGCAGGCAGGAGGAAATGCAGAAGCGTGTTCCACTTAATTTTATGATCTTTTTTTTGTTTTCTGCCCGCATCCTGTTTCACTTTCCTCGACCTTCGTTGTCACGTGTTTGGTAGATAAGCAGGTGTGGTTATTAATTTCGTTACTAACTTCCTACAGCTAATATAATTCCTATGACGTGTCAGGAGAGATGTGTCCTCCTTTAATAGGCCACACACGGCAGCATTAATCGCTACCACCATCATCATCGCTGGGCGAGGATTACTCAGACGCGCTGGGTCAAGATTATCCAGTACACGCCGCAAACACCCACGATTTTTTACATAACACGAAAATTGGTATGTATAGTAACTGCTGTGTTTCCACGCCAGCCTCTCCCTCGTCCTCCCCTCGCCCTCACTCTCACCCTCCTCGCCCCGCCACGCCGCTGGACGACCCACACAGGAAAACTTTCGTCATTTCAGGTGTGACTGTTTCCCTAGTGAAGCGGGCGCTGTTGTGATTACACACGGCACCCGGAAAACTATTTATTTTTTAGCCTGGTATCATATTTCCAAACGCTTTATGCTCTCATGAGGATTCTTTTCAGAGGCTACAGATGATTGGTCGTGTTCTCAAGCGTGCTTTTCCTACTGGTGAAGCAGTCCTGACTGCTGCCTTGATAATCCCGTTAATCTGGGGATATTGGCCCTGAAAGACAAATGGTAGAGTATACATGTCTCACTCGGTGGCAATCTGAGAGAATTTTAGAAAGAAGCGAAGTAACCTAATAAGTAGAAATAGGTAGGTATGTTTTCTAAAAGGAAGTGCCACATGTAGGCCTGATGACTTCTTGCAGCTTCCCTTATTTTATTGTGTTGTTAGGAATCTCTGTATCTCAACGTTCATGAAGTGTGGGCGAGTCTCTTGGCTGCAGGTGACTCTTCCCAGGCATTGCCAGTGTAGGGGAAAAGCTGAGGTTGAGGAGGAACCTGATGGAACCTGAGTCACTTTTGGGAATCCCTGTTCGACCTGTGGGACCAGAGTGGCGGGAACCACAAGTAAGGTGGCTGGGTAATTGATACAGAGAGAGAGAGAGAGAGAGAGAGAGAGAGAGAGAGAGAGAGAGAGAGAGAGAGAGAGAGAGAGAGAGAGAGAGAGAGAGAGACGACGTGGTGGTGGTGAGTGCCATAAGCAACAGCCAAAGGATACAACACCTAATGACGACCTCACTGCTCCCACACCTGCTGCCTCACCGCCACACCTGACATCACCACAAGTGTACACACACAAACACACACACACACATACACCTGCCTGGCATCACAGCTGTTCGCGCGGTAGAGGGAGGGAAGGGCAGCAGATGTGGACGGGGGGTGGGGGAGCGAACCAGCAAATAACAGCTTGGTAAAGTGAACAGGCGCTGATGATCCGATGGAGTGAGAACCGCTTGAACAAATAAGCCCGAGACACCAAATCAGCAACCAAATAGTGCCAAAATAATGAATAATCAGAAGGAAACTTAGAATGAAACGACACTAAAGCTGCAAGAGGAGGAGGGAGACTCGGCAGTGACGGTCCGAGTCCGAGTTGCCAGTTTTAAGAACACAACAACATTAGAAAATAAGGGTTGGTGCAAGAAACCATCAGGCCTCCAAGTGGCAGTCCCTGTATGAGACACAGCTACCTATTCCCATCGATCATCCTCATCCATAAATCTGTCTAATCTTAAGTTCTCTAACGACTTAACACTAACAACCTGATTACTGAGCCCATTCCATTCATCTACCACTCTGAGAACCATTTCTTCCTATCTCTTAAGTAAGGGCGTCCACAAATTGTCAGTACTTGTGACTGGGTGACCCATGGCTGTGGTGTCAGACTCAAGATGGGCGGGGTGAGGCCCTGTCTTTACAACAGGGCAAGTCTTCCTCTTCTCTGGGCTGTTCCCGTCAGGGCTCGCCACAACGGATCAACCTTCTCCAGCGCTTCCATCAGCCACACCTGATACAAGTATGCCCTTTTTCTCTGTGTCCATAAAATCTCCTCTTAGATCTTCCTCTCCTTCTGCTGCAGGATGTATCTGTCTCAGACATCACCCTCGTCTTCTCCTGACACGCCCACACCACCTCAGTCTTACCACTCTAGCTTTGTCACCAAACTGACGTACATGTGTACCTGTGTTGAGTCTCTAATGTATTCATACCTAATTTTGTCCATCCTTGTCGCTCCTAAAGAAAAGCAGCATCTTGTGAACAAAAAGAGCCATGTTGTGTGTTCTGCCCAATAAGAACAAATGGACGCATAAACGTGGCTTTGCGGTACACAAGATTAAATGGATTTATCACTGAACAGCTTGTGGGCGCTCACTGCTGGGCGCGAGGCCGAGAAACTGCAAATTGCATCCCGGCTCAAGCAATTTCTCGGTGGAAGAGGTAGTGCTCTCTCGTAACCCTCTGCGGCGTTAATGACATTTGCCCGTCTTGTCAAACAATTTCCAAAGACCACAGAAATGAAGAATCCTCGTTAGTCTGTCGCTATTATCATAACACCATTGAAAACCCTGACGACTTTCACTAGAGGCTGTTATAAGCAATCAGGGACAGACGACCAAGCGTTTGAGGATACGATGCCTTATTTCTGAGGCGCCGCGAGCCTATTAATCGCAAAAGTTTATCAATACAAAAATATTGAAAAGCATTTGCAAGAATTCCTAGACGCCTTTTGTGAGCCCAGTGTAGGTCCTGACCAGTGGAGGGACGGAGCGGGCCATGCCACCACAACAGCAGGCACTAGTGTACCTTAGTCAATGGGGTTTTCACGGGTATTTTCGTGATTCAAGTGATGATTTGAAGATTCTAAATTGACATACGGAAACTCACGCATGCCGACCAGAGTAATGATCTCCGTGGCCTCAGAAAAAAATTATCTAAGAGCGTATCAGAATGCGGGCTTTCATTATTTGCAGCGACAGTGAAGGTGGGAGTGAAGCTGGTAGTGGTAGTGGTGGTGGTGGTGGTGGCCTGCCTTCTCTCACATCCAGGGTTCATCTCGATGAATGGACCACCTTTGCTTCCTCACCTATACTTATCCCTTCCAGTTCCATACTTGGTCATCTCTCTCTCTCTCTCTCTCTCTCTCTCTCTCTCTCTCTCTCTCTCTCTCTCTCTCTCTCTCTCTCTCTCTCTCTCTCTCTCTCTCATTTTTTTTCCTCCTGACCTTGGGTGTCTTTCTCTCTCTCTCTCTCTGTTAATTCAATTTTCTCCTGCATTCTCTCTGCACCAATACTTCCCATCCGCTGCACAGCTAAACTCATCACTTAACGGGCGCAAGACATTTCTTCTGAGGCTGCTGGTTCGTCAATGCACCACAAACTGCTTCCTCACCTACATCCGAGACCTTCATTACTTCTTCTCCATCTTCTTTTCGCTGTTTCCCTAGAGTGAGGGGTTGGCGCCACGTACGAGTCTCCTATTGTTTCTGTCCCATGCTTCTTCCTGCGACTCTCATCCTTTGCAGTTGTAACAAAAATCCATCTGTCCATCTCACTCTGTCTTCTTCTTGATCTTCCCTCAACTCTCGAGACCTTCATTATGTTCTGTGACAAGCTAACTTAGCTGAACGTGGACAAGTATTCATAAACGTCTTCTCCTTCCATCAGTACTGTTTTCAAAGGCCACAGAGATGATCCGTCTGACGCTCGTTTTTTTTCCCCAATTGATGATCTAGAATCACGAAAATGTCCTGAAAATCCATAGTAATTTCAAGTATAGCCTGTTAAAATGTAAGGGATGATATGAAGAAGTGTGTACCAGTACGACTCATAATTTCTAAGTTCCCGCCACGTGTCGTTTACTCTCTCTCTCTCTCTCTCTCTCTCTCTCTCTCTCTCTCTCTCTCTCTCTCTCTCTCTCTCTCTCTCTCTCTCTCTCTCTCTCTCTCTCTCTCTCCGGAAGTTGCTTATTGCCTTCTCCTACAGGCGACGTGACTCAGAGATAACAAAGCATTCTAATGACAACATTGACACGATTTCACGATGTTTTTTTTTCCTTTTAATGTTTGTTGTCGGTTACATAAACATTAAAGTAAACACACACACACACACACACACACACACACACACACACACACACACACACACACAAACACACACACAGTTATTGTTACTTATTAAAATACTTTCTTTCTATCCTCAATAGTTAAAGTTGCCTTCATTTATCTTCCACTATCTTCAGTCTTCTCTAGTCTTCCATGGTCTTCGGATTACCATACAAGTAAAAGTCTACTTTCTTTTCCCCCATCGTCGCCAGTAAGAAGCAATTATACTCGTCAATGAGAAGCCAGTGTTATTTTTGCCCAGTCTTGAAGGACTAAGGTATTCAGTGGCTCTAGTTCCGTGCATCTTCAGTTCTTATACGCGTGAAACTTGACTTCCAGCAACCACAGGCAAACTTGATACTTCCTGGTCACTTCACAAGCTAGAAATGTTCTCAACAATACCAAACTTGTGTAAAAAAGTCCCTAATATGCCTTCACTGGTGTCCACGTTGTTAAACTTGATTTGCTGAAGCCCCAGGAAAACTAACCTGAGCCCCTGATCACTTCACGAGCTACAAATGTTCCCGACAACACCAAACCAAAGTTAAAATATTCCCAATCTGCCTTTCACTGGTGACTGTTTTCTTGCTTCCTTCAGTATGTAATATTAAAACGTGTTGTGGTTAATTTGATGAGCTCCGTGCCAGTTGACGTGTCCTCTTTCTCTTTCTCGCTGCACCCACACCTCCTCCAACACCTGTGTGTGCACGGCACGCCACACACCTCACTGTACTGCACAGGTGGAGGAAACTAAACCAGCGCCGTGATATAAATACAACTTGTATCGATATATGACATTTACTCATTCCTAGTGAGAGCAATATAGTTTTTTTTAAATGAATATCAACATATTACATGTTCCGTCAAATTACCACGTGGAAATTATCATTTTCCTTAGCATTCTTTTTTTTGTTAAGCCTTCCCTTCCCTCCTAACAGTTTTCTCTGGTAATTCATGGCATCATGAGTATTAACAGTGCGCACTGGTGGCGACTGCTTCTCCCAAGTAGCACCACTAGTTCCTACAGGTACTTAATATGGACTACCTTTCGCTTCCGCACCACCAAACGCTGCATGACTCCGCCAACACTAATGTATACTGCACTTCTCTGTCGCGTGGCCACAGCTGCCTCGCCTCTCACGCCTCTCCTCACCACCACCATCCCGCCACCACTAGCCCATCACCACCACCACCACAATCAAATTTCCCACCACCATCGTAGTCACAAACAAGTCAGCTTTTCCTCTTCTACCTTCACCACTACGCAAAACTTTCACCATTACACCTCCACCGAGACATATCCCCAGCATCACCACCACAGCCTCACACTTGCCTCTCCCACCACCAGCATCGCTCTTACCGTGGCAGGAGGCGCCCTTGCGGAATGCCAGATGGGGTCTTAGTCAGCCGGGCCTGTCACCACAACTCGGCACACCGCGGCACTGCGCCACAACCTTGCGCTCTGTCGGGAGAGTTGGGTCAGACGCCACGAACACTTCTGCACCACTTCACTACCTTAAGAGGACGAGCTCGGGGCCAGGGAGGAAGTCGCGGGCACCACCACCGCCACCGCCACCGTGGGAAACACTAGTGTGTCAACAGGTGGAACAACCTCGGCAAGCATCGGTGCCCCAGGCGAGCCTCCACGACACCACTGCCAATGCTCCTCGCCTGCACACTAACCTTCAGGGACACCACGCTCGGCCAAGACACAGGGTGTGTATTGATATCGACCACCGGGGATAACAACACGGGCCACTCGCCGGCCAGCTGTTCGCGTGGAGTCAGCCCGCAGCAGTCTCTCGACGTGGTGTGGTGGTGGATGCTAGTTCTCCTCACTGACACCAGGCGGCTCCTCGACGCAACGCCAACACGGCTCGCCCTCGCCAGTCAGGTGTGTCCGCGCCGCTACACCTCCACTGTCATGCTACGTGAACTTGCACTTATTTCACACCGACGAAAAAACCGACAATAAAAGTGAACCAGCTATTAGGTTCAGGGGTTCAGCGTGTGGTGCCTGTTGGGTCCGTCACTCCCTCCCTCCCTCCCTTCCCTCGCCTGGCAATCCACACAGTGACAGCCAGCCAGCTCATCACTACATAGGAAGCGATGCAACAACACCGCCAAGCACGTGATTCCTACCACTCCTGCCACGCCTACCACCGCCCACTGACGCATATAAGCACCGCCACACGCCGCCGGAGAGTGTGTGACGAACACTCCCATCACGTCCGTCCCCGCCCCCCATCCAATATCACCACCCTTGTGGACTGTCAGGGGTTGTAGGCACGTGTGTGTGTGTGTGTGTGTGTGTGTGTGTGTGTGTGTGTGTGTGTGTGTGTGTGTGTGTGTGTGTGTGTGTTTGCTTGAGCTCATCACGGCACACTAAAACTCTGATCTCCTCCTCCTGCTCGTACTACACACAGGCAATGGGTGCAGGACATCCCCTCCTAGCCTCCTGTTCCTCTCGGCATTCCTGCACAGGCCACAGCGACCTTTACGGCCACTGCGCTCACTGCCAGGCGTCGCGGTGATCGTAATAACAAGAGCTGTGAAGCTGAAGGTTCATGCATCAACCAGATCATCCACAGCACTACGAGTAACAACCATGAGGCAAAAATTACAAATAAGAGGGAACCTTCAAAACACTATTTTGTTTCTGGATAATCCTTTTGATTCCACTCTTTAGGGACTGGCATCTTCGGTGGGCCTTTTTTCTGCCTTTTGTAGCCTTTGGTTAGAGCCCCTCTAACACACACACACACACACACACACACACACACACACACACACACACATACACGGAAAAAAAATCTATAGTTAAAACATTCAGACAAATTAAGTCCCTCACAATGCTGATTATTTTTCTTTTCTTTCTTCGTACGAGTAATTTACGTCGGCAAGAAACAAACGAAGCCTGCTCGGAAGGAGAACATTCTACTTCTGAAAGATCACTAATTTGATGAGGAGCCTCGATGCCTCCCATGCGCCGCCTCATTTCAGGGAGCAGGCAACTTTACATAGCAGAAATAAAATGAATAAATCAATGATAAAACTTGTGTTATAGAAGACGAAAAGCATATATAGAACATAAGAAAATAATAATAAAAAATAATGGAAGCTACAATAAGCCATCACGCCTACATGTGGCAATCATCCCTAGCCATAAATTGTCTGCCTTTGACTTTGAAGCTTCCAGAGAATTCGGGAGAGAGAGAGAGAGAGAGAGAGAGAGAGAGAGAGAGAGAGAGAGAGAGAGAGAGAGAGAGAGAGAGAGAGAGAGAGAGAGAGAGAGATTTGTTGCACCATCGATACTGTAAATTAAGCAATTGCAAATAAAGATCTATAAAAAATTATGTCCTTCATGCTATTCATTAACTCTCTCTCTCTCTCTCTCTCTCTCTCTCTCTCTCTCTCTCTCTCTCTCTCTCTCTCTCTCGGGTACATTCAGTCAAATTTTAGAAAGCAGAGGACATACACACAATCATTATGTCTGTTTTATTAATTAACTTATTTATTTGCTTTATTTCTTATTTTTCCTTCCTTTCTTAGTTCTATCTATTTTTTTTTCTTTCTCCTCCTCTCCTTCCTTTCCTTTCCTTCACATCGCCCAGAAAACTATGGGCCGTATACTGAAATGCTTTGCTCTCTCTTCACGACTATTTTCAAAAGCCACCGAGAGGACTTGCCGGGCTCTCACGAGTTTCTCCCTTTAGTAATATAGCAATTTTATCAATCTGCCGCAAGAACCATAAAAAAAAAAAAAACAGCCTTCAAAACCCGTGTAACTTCAACTAGTAAAGCCTTTTGAAAGGAATCCTGGTGCAGCACAGTTTCAGAATTTGGTCCTGCGGCGCGTGCCGTCCCCTGCCTAACTTTAGACGCCTTCAAAAGACACGCAAACTCGCGACACAACACAGCAC
>NC_087157.1:32978115-33018115 GCF_035594125.1 Scylla paramamosain
TCTTGTATCACATTCCAACCATAATACAAAGGACGTTTCCCCAATGGCTCCTCACCGTCACAGCCTCAAGTCACAAATGGTCCACGCCACGCCAGGACCTCAGCCGCCCTCCTCGCCACCTCCATGCAGCCACCAGGCACTTCCCTCACGCAAGATGGTGCATGCAGTGTTCTCGCCTCCCCACGCCAAGACCTCATGACCTGTACCACCTTCGCTCCTCCAAGCCCGCTATTTCGACCACACCCGTCACACCTACTACTGCTGCTGCTCCACCCTCCTTCCCTACACACCAGAAGTACTTACTCCACCACCACGATCACCGCCACTACCACTAACATCTCCATTACCACTACACCAACTCTGCGCCACTACCACCAACACCACCACCACTTGCATTACCACCTCGACTTCTACCACCACCATCACCATCGCTACCATTATTCCCTCCACTACCATTATCTCCTCCACCACCATCACTACTACTTGCTTTTATCAAAATATCTTGCACTCAATTCACCTGCTATGCAAGATGTCAGCTCGCACGTACACACACACACACACACACACACACACACACACACACACACACACACACACACACACACACACACGTTCATATCCCCTCCCTCCCACCCCACCCCCGCAACACTGTCTACTCTCACAGACGCACACTCTCCCTCCCGTCCCCCGCTTAGAAACTTGTAATGACAGCCATTGGTGACGGCAGGCAGGCGAGTCAAGTGCCCCACATCGGAAAGGTCACCACCTCACCACCAACGTCCTGCCACACCTCGGGGCGCCTCGCCGTCACCACCACACCCCGGCCTAGTGAAGCACCCGCAGCCCTCGGTACTGCAGCCCTCAACATCCTGAAGGTTGTTTTAATTATCTTTATATACAGATACCATACATTCTCCTGAAGAAGGTGTGTTACATTTTGACGCACACTAACACACCGTGAAGTGACAGCCAAGAGTGTGTTAAGATGGCGACTCCTACGCCCTTAATAGTTAAAGTTTTGGACATACACTATAACTGCGCGTGGCCTCAGAGCTAATCTCCGTCTCCTTGGCCTTTGAGACTGCGGTGGATGATGTCTCTTCTCCCCGTAACACTGCGCTACTTCATGGGACATCCGGGTTTCCACAGTTTACCCTCCCTAGGTGCCCATTTATCGACTGCCCTAAGGGAAGCATGAAAAGATGACACACTCAATACCACTACTAAAACAAGGTATCAGTCACCCACCAAGCATTAGCGGCAGGAGTCATTCTGTCAGTGTTTTCAAAGTGCATGGCTTTCAGCGTTACCTTGACCTCGCTTCACCAACACTGCTCTCGTTGCAAATTATCCACATTCAAATTAGAAATTACTTATCCAATGAAAATAAAAGGGGAGGGAGGACATTTGACAGACATCACTTCCGTCCTTCCCTTCAGCATCCAGCACCTAGATCTTGTCACGCACACGGCAATAAACGTTACTGACACGAGGTAGACAAGCGAGAATGAGATGGCTTGGGCGCCTCTAGAGGAGAGACGAGAGTACGTTGGGAGGAGGAGGATGCTGGAGATGGATATCCCCGACAGGAGAAAGAGAGGGAGACCAAAGAGAAGGTTTATGGATGCAGTGAAAGACGATCTGCTTATAAAGGGTGTGACTGAGGAAGCAGGAGACCGAGAGTTTTGGAGAAGGTTGATCTGCTGAGGCGACCCTTGACGAGAGCAGCCCAGAGAAAACGAAGAAAGGAGTCATTCAAAAAAACCATGCGCTGCTCCTTCTTGGCCTTTAGTTGAATATAGTTAACGAAATTGTATAAAATGAAAAGCTATCCAAGAAATGCCTCATGTGCGTAAGGAAGGCAGCAGCAACACCAGTTATGCTGTCCCGTGCCCACACAACTCTCGCAGGAACACAAGCTAAGGAGAGAGAGAGAGAGAGAGAGAGAGAGAGAGAGAGAGAGAGAGAGAGAGAGAGAGAGAGAGAGAGAGCAACAACATTCTGCGGCGCACGGTCGGTAATGGCGATGGTCAGAAGCGTAACGGTGCGAGACGTGTGTGTGTGTGTGTGTGTGTGTGTGTGTGTGTGTGTGTGTGTGTGTGTGTGTGTGTGTGTGTGTGTGGCAGTGAGCATCGCACCTGAGCCCCGCCAACACCTGCCTCCATGACGGGGCCTTCTTGCACCCTCAACCCCTCACCCCCTCGCTCCCCGTCCCCTCCTCCTCATCCCTCATCCCACTCTCTCTCCCCTCCCCACTCTCTCCCCTCCCCACTCTCTCTACTCCTCCCCACCCTCTCCCTCCCTTCCTCGCCTCTCTCCCATGAACCTTCTCCATCTCATAATCTACTGTAGGCGAAAGGAGGGATTGGGGGGGAAGGAGAGGAATGAGGCATTAGTGGAAGGGGTTTGATGGGGCGGAGTGAAGGGTAGTCTAGGATATGACGGGGAGAGGGGAGACGGGAGAGGGGAGAGGAGTGGTCAGCAACATTCCTTCCCCAGACCTGTCGCACCGGTCCTCCTCCCTCTCCTCCTTGGCGCCTCTCTCTCTCTCTCTCTCTCTCTCTCTCTCTCTCTCTCTCTCTCTCTCTCTCTCTCTCTCTCTCTCTCTCTCTCTCTCTCTCTCTCTCTGCTCCCACCTCTTCCCCCTCCCTCCCTCTCTCCTTCCCCTTTCCACCCAAGCTCTGGAAACTTGCCTCACTGTTGCTGTACCGGTGAGAGATTTAAAGAGAGAGAGAGAGAGAGAGAGAGAGAGAGAGAGAGAGAGAGAGAGAGAGAGAGAGAGAGAGAGAGAGAGAGAGAGAGAGAGAGAGAGAGAGAGTGGGGGAGGGCTGGTTTCCTTACGAGCCAGCGGGGATGAGGGAGCAAAACACGCTGATCTTCTTAAGTAAAAAAAAAAAAAAACGAAAAAAAAAGTTGGGTAGGGTCTCATTAAGCGGGGGCAGGTCAATCACCTCGGCGGGGGCCACAAAAAGCCGTGGCAGCACAGACCCCCAGCGATCGACGGCCCGGCCACAAAAGCACTCCACTTCCTAATCGGCGCCTCGTTACTACATCACTTGGCACCTACCGCCTCGCCGCCGCTCCCCGCCTCATCACTCTGCCCGTCCCGCTGCCCCGCCTGCTTCATCGCTCACCCGGCCGCCCTGCCTGCACCTGCGCCTGTACCACTGTTATCGCCTGTTTACATTACCTGCTCTCACAACACTACCTTTGCCACCCTCACAATCACCTTCTTTTAACAAATCTTTTATTTCTTTCTCTTGGCAATAAAATGGAGCATGCACCTTCGCCCTCCTGCCGATGGGTAGTGGGCGTGGCCAAGGGCGTGAATGAAGAGAGAGTTCGTTCACCTAACCACGCCTTCCCCTCGAGGCAGGCAGTGGAGAGATGGTGGCGACGGTGGCGGCGGTGAATGTAGCAGCCAGCAGCTCCAGAAGAAGAGCCGCTAACGCAAACAGGTCGAGGTGGCCTGGAGGAGCACAACGCCCCGCCGCTCCTCGCCGCTCCTCGCCGCCCTGCCCTGCCTCCTGCCCGCGGCCACCCCGCCATAAAGAGGGCCGCCTTCTGGTCGGGCACCACCGCCACAACCTCGGGGAGTGGTCGTCGCAGCACAGCCCGGGAGCCTTGTCGTTTTTGCTTCCCCTTGACCCTTGTTGCTCCTCCTCCTATACCTCCATCTTCTTCCCCTTCCCCTTCCGCCTTCACCTTCTCTCCTCTCCTCAGCCTCCTTAACCCTTTAGCTCCTAATAGTATATGTAACTGTGGATAAATTTATTCAAACAAAATTCAATTATGTGCACTAGGAAGCTTTCTTAAATTCTCGATCATCTCCTTTGTAGTGAGCGCCATCTTTCAAATTAAAGTCTGTATTCACAGAAGACTATTTCATTAAACCGAGAAGAAGCCACCACAGGAGTCAGAGGGCTATTAAAAGGCCTTACTTCCAGGATGCTCTTGCAAAGTATCCTCACGAAGAAGAGACTTTTCTTAATGTTTACTTTCGGGTTCTTTATATATATATATATATATATATATATATATATATATATATATATATATATATATATATATATATATATATATATATATATATATATATATATATATATACTTTTTTTTCCTGAACGGGCATCATGTACAGGAAACGAAGTCATGAATAATTCCGGAGTGCCTGAGCGTGGGTGGAGGAGGAGGAGGAGGAGGAGGAGGAGGAGGAGGAGGAGGAGGAGGAGGAGGAGGAGGAGGAGGAGGGAGGGAAAGTGGAGGGACGAGGATGGGCGATGAGTGCATGCAAAGACTGGGAATGAATGCAGGAGGGAAGGAACCGTACGGCAAGCGGCAGAATAGGACAAGAAAATCTATACCTCTGCCTCGCCTCATTCCTATTTTCAGTATTCCGGTCTCTCTCGTGTGTCATCTCCATCCCAATCCTTCCCTATCCTCCTCTGTGCGCTGCTCGCTCTCTTCTTTAGCCCCGTATCTGTTCGTCACGTTGGATCTCTCTCTCTCTCTCTCTCTCTCTCTCTCTCTCTCTCTCTCTCTCTCTCTCTCTCTCTCTCTCTCTCTCTCTCTCTCTCTCTGTGTGTGTGTGTCTCTCTCCACCCCACTTCTTTTAGCTACCTTTCTACATCTAAACCTTCTTCCCTTTACGGACACAAATTGGTGCAGGGGGAGGGGGCAGGGATGAGGGGTGTGGGTCGAAGTGAATGGTGGGGGGAAGCAGAGCAGAGGATGTGGAGTGCGGCGTCTGGTGGCGAGTTGCTTGCGGCCCTGGGTCCTGTTACTTGGCGGGGCGGTCAACACTCCTGAAGGCGCACGTGAGGAAGACCTTTGCTACCCTTGCTACTTCGAAACCTTCAAGAGATATCCTCCAATTTTGGATGATTCTTTTGACCTCTCTTTAGGGATTGGTACTCTCAGTGGTTCTTTGTTCGCACTTTTTGTTGCTCTTGGCCGTTGCCCCTCTTATAAAAAAAAAAATAGGTAGGCAAGGAGGGAGGAAGTGGTATGTGAAACGCTTTGCTCTCTTGGCAAGACTACATAATTCCAAAGGCCGCCAAGAAGATCAGTCGGGTTTATCAAGAGTGTTTCTCCTCCTTAAATGTGGAAATATCGTTAATCTGTCACAAGAACCATAAAAGAAAAAAAAAACATCCTTAAAAACCCTTGTAACTTCAACTAAAACCTACTGAATGTGAGAGTGGAAGTGCAGCGCAGCAGTGATTTATAATATGGTCCTACGTTTAGCGTCAAGCAAGAGGCAGTGACTGAGGTTGGAGCACAGAGCAAAGCCAGCCAGTGTGATGCCTCGCCTATCCTGCCTCAAATCAAGCTTTCATCGATGTTCTAATACTTCAGCCTGGTAGTTTTCAGAAATTAGTGGGCAGGTACAGGAACGCGCGGGCTGGGTGATGGGAGGGCGACCTGATTCAAAGGGGCCTGTTCTCCGCCACGTGAAAGACTAACGTAATGATACAAGGATTACAACTGTCCTTTAGGGAAGTGTGTGTGTGTGTGTGTGTGTGTGTGTGTGTGTGTGTGTGTGTGTGTGTGTGTGTGTGTGTGTGTGTGTGTGTGTGTGTGTGTGTGTGTGAGAGAGAGAGAGAGAGAGAGAGAGAGAGAGAGAGAGAGAGAGAGAGAGAGAGAGAGAGAGAGAGAGAGAGAGAGAGAGAAACAGGTAATTCATCTTGTTGTTCCTGAGTACTGAACTGTAAATACTCTTCAGCACGTGATCCTCTTAACACACACACACACACACACACACGGACTGACCCTAGCGTAGCGAAGACCGCCTCATAGTTAGCCAGGTCAAGTCCCGCTGCCCATGTTCGTGTGTGTGATGTCGTAAACTCGGCGTTCAGGGAGGATGTAGACAAAGAGAAGGCAGAGAGAGAAAGTGAATGAAAATGGATGGGAGTTGCGTAATGAAGGATGAAGACTAAGGGAAGACAGAAAGAAGTGGAATGGAAAGGGAGAAAAGTAATGAAGATTTAGACAAAAGAGAAGGCGGGAGAATCAGAATAGAGCGGGAGAGAAGTGGGGAATGAGATGTAGCCGAAGAGAAGACGGTGAGAAATGGAGTGAAGGAAGAAAAGTGAATAATGAAGAACGTGGACAATGAGAAGATGAGACAGTTAGGGTGGAAAGGAAGAAAGTTGCGTAATGAACGATGTAGACGAAGAGAAGACAACGAAACAGAATGAACAGAAGTTAATAATGAAGCGCATACACAAGAAAACCAATGAGAGAGAGAGAGAGAGAGAGAGAGAGAGAGAGAGAGAGAGAGAGAGAGAGAGAGAGAGAGAGAGAGAGAGAGAGAGAGAGAGAGAGAGAGAGAGAGAGAGATAACAGGATATGGGAATGTGTAAGAAAAAAAAAAAAGAAAGAGAAGTTGAGTGAGGGATGGGAGTGTGAGAGAGGATATGGGAACAAGTGGAAATGTGAGCCGTAAGTGGACCTCGGATCCCCCACCCCCAATCCTCCCATCCTCCTGATCAGCTACCACTGGATACTGGATCACAAACCTGACTCGAATGAACACTGATGACACGCCGCTCATTAACGAGAGAGAGAGAGAGAGAGAGAGAGAGAGAGAGAGAGAGAGAGAGAGAGAGAGAGAGAGAGAGAGAGAGATTGGATGGAATTAGGTGGCAGATATTGATAGAAAGCGTATCTACAGCAACTCACAAACAGACAAACAGACAGATAGTCAGATACACACGCACGTACGCACTCACGCACCTTCCCTCCCCTCTTTCCCCTCTCCTCCCACTTAGATAAATAAGTACATAAATAAAATAGATCATTAAATAAATAAATAAATAAAAACTATGCCAGTTGACCATTTAATAACACAATCATGTATTTTGTGGTTAATCAATCTTTCTATCAATCTAACTATCTATCACATCTATCACTAACTGTCTATCTATCTACGTATCTTTATCAGTCTGTCTGTATATCTATCTATCTCCATCTATCTTATTAACCTGTCTGTACATCTGTCTACTTATCTATCTTACCCATTATGACTGCTCTGTTTAATCCACTTGCCTGTTCTCTCTAAGGTCTAGCAGGATAGTAGGCCTTTTTATGTACTTCCTTTTTGTCGCCCAAGGCCAGAGCCACTCTTACGTAGAACAAGAAAATTCCCTCAACATCTCTCCCTGTGTACTCACCAGATGCCGGGCTCTAGTCTGATCATGATGGATTCTGGCAACACGAATCTGTGTCCTGGAAAAAGAGAAAAGGGAATTTGTTAAGTATGTAAAAAGAAATGAAGGAAAATATAATGTTATTGATTAATTATTGATTTAGGACATTCTGAAGCAGCAGTATAAAGACCTGAAAAGAAGTCACGACTGAAATTAACTATGACAGTAAAAAGAAGCAGTAAAGAATGTGAAGCAGATGCACAGAATGGAGACTTGAGGGAATTTCAAACAAAGCAAGAAAGCGAACATGAAGAATGACCAGCATGAAAAAGAAAAGCATAAGAAAGACAAATATTTCACTGTTCCCGGGGTAAGAAGCGTCAACGAAGAAAAAACAAGAGAAAACGGAGTAATATTAGTCTGGACCCAACAGCTGCAGCAGTACTGGAGGGAGGGAAGCAGGGGGAAGAAGAGGACGGAGACAACAGCAATGAGCCATGTGCCGCCCTTCTCCACCGGCCAGCGAGTTGCCCCTGGGACACGACGCCCGCTACACGGAGGTGCATGGGGGCGGTGGGGATGGCAGTAATAGTGGCAACAGAGGAACACGTCTTCCCGCCCCTCGCCGCCCATCACCTGGTCCGCGGCACTAATAAAGGCACGTTCACCCTCGTCACGGTGCGGCGGACACCATTACCTACGTACGTTCACTACAACCACCACCGCCATCACGTCTCTCCACCACCACCTCCACCATCACCCGCTGTAATCTCCGCCGCGGTGCCGTCACGTGCAGGTGAGGGCCGAGGGGAGGAAAACACAGCGTCATGACGGCCACGCCCTTGCCTCTCTTTCCATCTTGCCTCATAAGAAAACAATTATGTCCACACTACTCTAGCGGCAGGCAGACAGAGCGTCCAGCACCTCTCTGCCTCTGCTTCTCTGCCTGCCTGCCTCTCTGCCTCTGCTTCTCTGCCTGCCTGCCTCTCTGCCTCTGCTTCTCTGCCTGCCTGCCTCTCTGCCTCTGCTTCTCTGCCTGCCTGCCTCTCTGCCCTGCTTCTCTGCCTGCCTGCCTCTCTGCCTCTGCTTCTCTGCCTGCCTGCCTCTCTGCCTCTGCTTCTCTGCCTGCCTGCCTCTCTGCCTCTGCTTCTCTGCCTGCCTGCCTCTCTGTTTCCCTGGTTCTTTGCCTGTCTGCCTGTCCACCTCTGTTTCTCCGCCTCTTCTTCTCTGCCTGTCTGCCTGTCTGCCTCTCTGTTTCTCCGCCTCTGCTTCTCTGCCTCTGCTTCTCTGCCTCTCTGTTTTTCCGCCTCTGCTTCTCTGCCTCTGCCTCTCTGCCTCTCTGTCTCTCCGCCTCTCTCGGTGCTCTCAAGGTGAAAAACAACTTGACC
Source organism: Scylla paramamosain (assembly GCF_035594125.1). Lineage (NCBI taxonomy): Eukaryota > Metazoa > Arthropoda > Malacostraca > Decapoda > Portunidae > Scylla > Scylla paramamosain. The sequence continues at coordinate 32,986,658 of NC_087157.1, forward strand.
ATCGCCAAAACCGGTGTCGTCATGACCAGACTCAGCCGCAGCCAGTCAGTCTCACGATCTTAAAAGGTTCCCATGAGACTCGCAGGTTCGGGGAAGAAAAAAAAAAAAGAAGAGAAAGAATAGAGAAAATAGGAAGTGTTCTCTCTTCTGAACGACTCCCGATAGCTTTAATTAATTGGGAGTGAAGACATCAAGGCACATCAGACTTGCATGGATTCAACACTTATCAATTTTTCACCTTTCATTTCACTTTACGTCAGACAGAGTAGCTCGTCACAAACAGCCTCCTAAGGGCCAGTAAGTCTGCTGCTGTGCCTTCTTCCTTTGCATATGGCTCGCATGTAGCAAAGGAAAGAACATGAAGGCATTTGATCTTCACGTCACGCTCGAGTACCTTCGCGTGAGGCATCAGGCAACAGGTTCTTAAACTTTTCTTCTTTTTTTCCGCTCTCTCTCTCTCTCTCTCTCTCTCTCTCTCTCTCTCTCTCTCTCTCTCTCTCTCTCTCTGCTGGGAAAATATTACACAAAAGAGAAGAGATGTGGAGAGGACGGTGGGGGAGTGTTGCAGTGCCACCAGTGTAGAGGTGTGGTGACTGGTGGTGAGGCGGTAAACAGCTTTGTTACGTGCACGGTTATGCAGAGGTGTGGCGGCGTGCAGCGTGACGTGACGTGATGTCATGTCATGTGATATGTGTTGGTGTTTGTAAGGAAAAGATAATGAGTGTGACTGAAATGGATCGAGGGAGACTTACAACATCACGCTTCTAATTCTAAGTAACTAGTTTTAAATGAGAGCCACGTTATTTTTTCATTAATCACTCAGCTGCGACAGACTGTAATGTAGTGTGGTGCTTTGTGGTGAGGAAATATGGTGTCTGGTTCCGCTGGGATGTGGCGTTGTGGTGTTGTGGTGCTGTGGTATTGTGGTGCTGTGGCGTGCGGTTTTAGAGGAGAGAAGTAGGACACCGTGGGAGATTTCAATGTGTGTGAATGGTGTGTGTTTGTGTGTGCATGTGTATGTGTGGTGGATGACTGATATGATGCGAGGTACAGTGGAAGGTGGATGAGACGTAGAGCGCTGTGGAGTGTGGCCGTGTTGTCCATAGATGTGGAAGAAGTGGATGAGTGATTGAAGCCATTGGAAGTAGCTATCAGATGGGACGAATGTGATGTATGGTAGTGACTAAGAGGAGGAGGAGGAGGAGGAGGAGGAGGAGGAGGAGGAGGAGGAGGAGGTGTGTGACGTGCAGTGACGGGGAGGTTAGGAGGCGAGGCTTGGCAGTACAGTGAAGGCTTGTGGCAAAGCGTGACGAGGTGAGGGTAGTGGCGTGTGGTGCGTGGGTGAAAAGTGGTATAGTCGGTGCGTGAGTGGGGGTTGAGTACTGTACGTGGATTATCTGAGAAGAGCTAGGGTGCGTGAGAGGGAGAGGGTGGGTGGGATGCAAGGGTGGGTGATGGGCGGTGGTAGGAGTGGTGGGAGAGAGAGAGAGAGAAGGGGGTGTGCAGCGTGTGGTCTGTGGGTGGTGGTGGGAGAGGGAGAGGGAGAGTAATATGTGAGAGCCTGGTCGGCGCGGCACTCAGGTTCCCACAGGAGCCATCAGGTGTGGGTGGAAGTCCGCTTGAGGAGTCACGCCCTGACAGATGCTCCGACAGCAGGAGGCGGGTGAGAGCCAGCCCACCTTTGTTCCCACGAGGGGGAGAAGGAGGAGGACCAGAGGGATCACAAAAGAAGAACAAATAGCAACAGATCTGCTGGTCCTCATGAGGCTGTTTGTGGTCTACTGCACCATGAAGAGACACAGGACAGCAGAGGAGGAAAAGAGAAGGAGGAAAGAAGAAAAGAGAGGATAATAAATAAGAATAAAATATAAGAAGAAACAACATAAGCTAAAGAAATAAGAGGATGAACATAAGAAAGACAGATAACAAACAAGGAGAAAAATAGAGGGAGAGGAGGAAGAAAGAGCATGATTGAAAGGAACATCAGCCGAACAAGTAACAGGAAGGAAGAGGAAGACCAGGTGGAGGAAAATAAAGAGGAGGAGGAGGAGGAGGAGGAGGAGGAAGATGGACATTGAAGAGATAAGGAATATAAAAATTACCATTGACTTTGTGTTAATTAAGGTGACCGTGCCTGGCTAGACTGGACAAATCGAGTAACAGAACAACATAGCAAAATAAGAAGAGGAGAAGAGAAGAAGGAAAGAAGGAAAAGAGAAGGAGGAAAGAAGAAAAGAGAGGAGACGAGAAGGAGAAGAGCGAGAAAAGCAAGAAAGAAAGGAGGGAACAAGAAGGAAACCCACGAAAGATCATTGACTCGGAAAAAAAAAGTAAAAATAGCAGATGAACAAAAAACCAAGACCATACAACTGGAGACGACGTGAGAGAGAGAGAGAGAGAGAGAGAGAGAGAGAGAGAGAGAGAGAGAGAGAGAGAGAGAGAGAGAGAGAGAGAGAGAGAGAGAGGCCTTTACGCTTCAGACAGTAAAAAATATTGGTGTTGAATGATTTGCTGTTCTCTCTCTCTCTCTCTCTCTCTCTCTCTCTCTCTCTCTCTCTCTCTCTCTCTCTCTCTCTCTCTCTCTCTCTCTCTTGTAGCTGTAAACTCCTCTCCAAAGACAATTCTTTACCTTAACATCTCCTCCTCCTCCTCCTCCTCCTCCTCCTCCTCCTCCTCCTCCTCCTCCTCCTCCTCCTCCTCCTCCTCCTCCTCCTCCACCTCTTCCTCCAGTGTCCTCAGTACATCTCTGAATTATCTAAATAAGAAGCAATCACTCTGTTCTCTATCTTCCAAGTGCTACGCCATCACCATCACCATCACCACCACCACCACCACCACCACCACCACCACCAGATAAAACGGCAACATCATGACTTCCAGCACACCACGACTGCAGCACTCAAGGTTTGCCGCCCGTCCCCGCCGTCGCAGACCACATAGGGACGAGGCCCGTTCATCCGTCGCTAAATCCAACCCAAGACTCCACAGGTATTGTGTATCAGGGAGGGAAGGAAATAAATTGCCCGCAGCAGACTTGGACGTGACTTGCTCCTGCTGACGAAATTGTTGCGTTCTTCACCAGCCGTCCTTACTTCGTCTCCTGAGCTCCCGAAGAAGACAGGTATAGTAGGCTTCCGGTGCTGTCTATAGGCCTGGCGTGCACATCCAGGCGGTAAACTTCAGCACACACACACACACACACACACACACACACACACACACACACACGACAGAGTGGCATTGCACGAATAAGTAAGACGAGAATCATACTAACAGAATACAAAACAGCTGCTCAAAATCAAAGGATATCACATGTACGAAACTTAAAGGGAAGTGTGTGTGTGTGTGTGTGTGTGTGTGTGTGTGTGTGTGTGTGTGTGTGTGTGTGTGTGTGTGTGTGTGTGTGTGTGTGTGTGAAAACCTGCCCCTAAAGGCGAGACTGGTGCAAGGAGAACGGTCACCTGTATTAAGAAATCAGAGGATGTTGCAAGAAAACCTGACACACACACACACACACACACACACACACACACACACACACACACACACACACGACAAACTCCCTCCCACCACTCAGCCTGCATATCAACCGCCGTCCCAGACACCAGAGTGACCCACCAGATGCGTCAGGGAAAAGCCAAGAGGCGAAATTGGAAGTCGCTGAAATAAAGATACTGCGACGATGCTACGACTTTCCTACGAATGATGAGGCTGGACAAACTCAGGAAGGAACACATCAGAGGCACAGCACATGTGGGTCGGTTTGGAGACAAAGCGAGAGAGTGAGGTGGTTTGGGCATGTCAGGGGGAGATACAAGGTGGGGAGAGAAGGATAGAGACAGAATAAAAAGAGGAAGACCTGAGAGAAAGTTTATGGATATAGTGAAAGAAGACGTCCTTGTAATGGGTGCGATGGAGGAAGACGCAGAAGACGAAGCACGATGGAGAAGGTTGACTCTCTGTAGCGATCACTAACGGAGGCAGCCCAGAGATGCAACAAGACCGCGACGTCTCCTGGAGTACCCAAGCAAACCCGCTCATTACCAAACACTGGCGTATTACACATTTGACTATTCCTGCTCAAAATTCAGTGTGAAAATGGTGCCCTATATTGTCATCACACACACACACACACACAAACGTAATTTCGATCATCTAAACTGTTAGTGACCTCTTGTAAATATAAATGAATAAATAAATAAATAAATAAATACTACTTTGCATCTCCGTGGACCTTTAACAAAATGGCCACACATGCCAGTATGTAGGATAGATAAGAGAACGTCAAGAAGATGAAGGGGGAGGAAGAAGCCTGATGGTGTGGGAGTCTTGTGCTGGTGGTTGAGTCAGGTTGGGTCACGATGTTAAGGTCGGTCAAACGTGAACTAGCGGGAAGAAAAATAATGTCTGATCACACACACACACACACACACACACACACACACACACACACCTCCTCGACCCTAAAACCACAATGACTAAGTTTCGTATCATCGATTATAATTAATGGTATTGTGTCTCCAGCGAGGCACTGATGGAGGGAGGGAAGCGTTAGGCAATGTTAGACAGCTGTACTTCCCCTCATCCCCCCAAGTTCCCCAGTATTCGTCCAGCAAGTGTGGGAGAGCATGGGGAAGCAGTAACTTGTTCATCCACTCCTCCCCAGTACACATAATGGCAACACGGCAATGCACTGTGTGTCATTATCATCACCAGCATCATTTATTAGCATGACCATCACCATCATTATTATTACCATTAGTCAAATCTCCCATCTTTCTTAATTTAAAGAGACGTGTAGCCTTATTAGATAGTGTTAAAGCTTTCTCTCTCTCTCTCTCTCTCTCTCTCTCTCTCTCTCTCTCTCTCTCTCTCTCTCTCTCTCTCTCTCTCTCTCTCTCTCTCTCTCTCTCTCTCTCCATTCCTTTCCCTGCATCATCAAACACCCTCCTCCTCCTCCTCCTCCTCCTCCTCCTCCTCCTCCTCCTCAAACTCAGTCACCCCTCTCACTCCCTTTTCTTTCCTTCTAAATGTCATCACCCTCCTTAACATTTCTCCTGCCTCATCCTGCCGCCACCACCACAACCCACCGCCGCCACCGCCGCCGCCACCACCACAGTTCCTTGTCACCGCTTGTAAGTATTAAAGTATTTCCTGTATACAGTATCAATACCCATTTCCTTTTTTCTCTTTTTCATCTTTCTCCTTCTCCTCCTCCTCCTCCTCTTCCTGCGTCTTTTTCCATTTTATTACATTCTTCGTTTCGTTTCTCCTCTTCTCTGTCCTCCACTAAGCTGCTCTCCAATTCGTACCTCGGTTCTCCTCCTCCTCCTCCTCCTCCTCCTCCTCCTCCTCCTCCTCCTCCTCCTCCTCCTCCTCCTCCTCCTTGTGTAACTTCAGCGTTTTCCTCCGAAATATACAATGGAATTCTTGCTTTACACCGTGTATTTTATTTTACCTTATGTGTTAACATCATTATATGTTTTTTTTTCTTCTTAAGCAATAGCGGAGGAAGAGACATAAGGAGAAGGAAGAGGAGGAGGAGGAGGAGGAAGAGGAGGAGAAGGGAGGAGGAATTCTCTCTCTCTCTCTCTCTCTCTCTCTCTCTCTCTCTCTCTCTCTCTCTCTCTCTCTCTCTCTCTCTCTCTCTCTCTCTCTCTCTCTCTCTCTGTCTGCCTGTCTCTGTCTCACACACGAGGGTCGGTCACGTCTCGCATAAAGCTTGGTATTCTTCTCTACCTTTCCTGCCTCCCTCTTATCCTCCTTTCCTGTCTCCCTCCCTCCTTCCATCCCTCCCTCCCTTCCCTCCTTCCTTCCCTCCCTCCCTTCCCTCCTTCCTTCCCTCACCCCCCTCCCTCCGTCTCCAAGAACCAGGTGGCTCCATTTCAGAGGTAATCTCGCTGGACACACAATTACATCACAGCTTCCCAGAATTGTCCGGCGCAAGTCAAGGTCAAAGAGAGGAGCATGAAACGTTCGGTAAAAAGGGTGACACAAGACGAGACACCTGCGAGAACACTGGAGCAATCAGTGCCGGTGAACAGAACACCTGAGTGAGCGGCGGCGACGGCGGTCTTCTCTTGCATTCCAAAGACACCGGGGAATGGGGGAATGTCCGTCGCTGTTCTCCTTCTATAACCACCACCGCCACCGCCACCACCACCACCGCCGCCGCCGCCGCCACCGCCGCCACTACCACCACCACCGCCGCCAAGATCGTTATGTTGATATTCATTCTACACGTCACTATTAGCTCAGATCTCTCTCTCTCTCTCTCTCTCTCTCTCTCTCTCTCTCTCTCTCTCTCTCTCTCTCTCTCTCTCTCTCTCTCTCTCTCTCTCACTTTTTTTTTTTTTTTTTGCTTTACTATACAGAATCGTGAGCTATATTTTCTTTTCTCTTCTTCCATCCGCAGACTTTCCGCCTTTCTCTCTCTTTTTCCACCTCTCTCACCTAAGTTCTCTTCCTCCTCCTTAATTATGCACCATCCCAAGCCATTCTCTTCTCCTTCTGCCCAATATTTTTTTCTCCTCACTTTATTTTTTTCCTGATCTTTTACTTGTCTTTTTTTTTATTTATTTATTTTGTTCATCGTGCAGCACTGAACTCCATTTTAAAGAGTCACTGTCATCGCCATGATAATAACAATAAGAAGAAGAAGAAGATCAAGAACAAGTACAAAACGAACAAGAAGAGCGAAAACAACACGAACAACAGAAAGAAAATAATAATAATAATAATAATAATAATAATAATAATAATAATAATAATAATAATAATAATAATAATAATAATAATAAACTTTACCATCTCTAGCTAAAACAGTCTGTGAGTCGTCTCCGCCAGTTTTTCTCACCCCCAACCAGCTGCTAACTCTGTACAGGGGCCTTATCCGTCCATGTATGGAGTATGCTTCACATGTCTGGGAGATGGGGGGTTCCACTCATACCGCTCTTTTAGACAGAGTGGAATCAAAAGCTTTTCGTCTTATCAACTCCTCTCCTCTTTCTCATCGCCGCAATGTCACATCTCTTGCTGTCTTTTACCGCCATTTTCACGCTAACTGCTCTTCTGATCTTGCTAACTGCATGACTCCCCTCCTCCCGCGGTCTCGCTGCACAAGATTGTCTTCTTTCTCTCACCCCTATCTGTCCACCTCTCTAATGCAAGAGTTAACCATTATTCTCAGTCATCCATCCCTTTCTCTGCTAAGCTCTGGAACTCCTATGACTTGAACTCTTTCAAGAGGGAGGTTTCAAGACACTTATCCTCCATTATTTGATTCTTCTGTTTGGAACTCTCTATGGGACCTGGCATTAAGTGAGTCTTTTTTTCTACAACTATTTGTTGCCTTTGGCCAGTGGCCTTCTTGCATAAATTTTTTTTCTACCTCTACACACACACACACACACACAAATTTATTCAACTGATATTCAACATTAAAGGAATTTCCACAACTACCACCACGACTACCACATTCCTTCACGCCGCTGCCAGGCTAAGCCACTATACCATTCCTTCCACCATCACTACCACCACCACCACTATGCCTCCCCATCCCAATCACCATTTCCATGAAGATTATCGCTCCACCACCACCACCATCACCACCGTCACGCCCTCCTCGTCTCAACAGTTCTCCCTCAGGATTCACTTCGCATATAGACACGCGAGGCAAGGTATCGAGAACTCATATTTGCTCGTCCCTCGCCGGTGGTTGGTTTAGAGCGAGTGTTTGCCCAATGACTGACTGGCTGACTAGCAGACTGACTGACTGACTGATAGAGCGTTCTTTACAGGCGGAGATGCAATGATGGTGATGGTGACGATGGCAGTAGTAGTAGTAGTAGTAGTAGTAGTAGTAGTAGCAGTAATAATAATAATAATAATAATAATAATAATAATAATAATAATAATAATAATAATAATAATAATAAAGATGATAATAATAATAATACAAAACAGGAAAAGGAGGAAGAGGAGGAGGAGGAGGAAAAACAAGAATAAAAAGTAGTGAAGCACAGAAGCATCAGTTGACAGAGTTCAATGGCTACTGTTCCACAAAGCTTTATTTATTGGCATGACCAGAGAACTGAGTGGGGAGGAGGAGGAGGAGGAGGAGAAGATATCATTAGTGTTGTTGTGTGCAGCGGTAGTGGAGAGGCTATGGTTGTGTTTATGGAGCTTAGGGTTGCAATGTTTTGTGTTGTCAGAGGAACACTGGCGATAAGGAAAGGAACACAAGCATTGCCATCTGTCACTAGCTGAGCAGGCGGCGCAAAGCATCTCTCGAGTCGAAGGCAAACGTGTTGCTCATGTGTGTGGGTGGTGGTGGTAATGGTGGTGGTGGTGGTGGTGGTGGTAATGGTGGTGGTGGTAATGGTGGTGGTGGTGGTGGTGGTGGTGGTGGTGGTTGTAAAAGAGAACCACCAGGGCCAGAAACCTGTTGGTCGCAGGGAAGCTGCCGGGAGGCAACACTAATGCCACACACCCGCCACACACTGACGCAGCTCTTCACCACACTTCACACTGGCCCTGCGGCATCCTCCCTCCCTTCCTCCCTCCCCGCCACCACACGTTCTCCTGCCCAACAGTGCGATACAGCACGTTATGAAGAAAGAAAACACGCAGGTACAGCTCATCATGAAGGATGAAAACACGCAAACACGCCCACGGATGCTGCAGGCAGTGTGGCCACGGTGGGGATGACAGATCGAACACTGTCTGTTTGCTATTCATGGCCATCAGGCATCACTCGTGGCGCGCCCTCTGGGAACACAACGAGGCCATGCTGCTGCTGCTGCTGCTGTTGCTGCTGCTGCTGCTGCCACAAGTCTTGCCTTATGTTCCTGTCGGCAGGAGGCGGCAGCCGGCGACCCGTTACCTCGTCCCCCACCCCCTCTCCTCTCTGTCCCTCGCAGCCCAACCACTTGTGGATTACCACTTGTCGGCGTTGGGGTCCCCGCACTCCCTGCCGGCAGGGTGAGCTGCCCCTCGCCTTTTCCCCTTGTGACTGCAGCAATTCACTGTTGACTAATGTGTGTGGTGAGGATGTTTGGCGCAACATAATCAATGCCGCCAGTGAACAATGTTCTCGCTGCGGGACTGAATATCCCGCACACTTGTCCACAAAACCTACCCGTGACCTGCCACCCCCGTGCTGTCTGAGAAGATCTGTGCGTACCTGATTTTATGCTGCTCCCTCTCCCCCCCCCACCTTCTCTCTCTCTCTCTCTCTCTCTCTCTCTCTCTCTCTCTCTCTCTCTCTCTCTCTCTCTCTCTCTCTCTCTCTCTCTCTCTCTCTCTCTCTCTCTCTCTCTCTCTCTCTCTCTCTCTCTCTCTCTCTCTCTCTCTCTCTCTCTCTCTCTCTCGTATACCGATATTATACTCTCATATACTCACCCTTACTTGTGCCCAGCAATCCCGACATTAGCAAAGTCTTACGGTCGGAGTGCAGGGTAGCAGTGATTGGTGAATGGTCGGTGTACTCGTATGTGTGTGTGTGTGTGTGTGTGTGTGTGTGTGTGTGTGTGTGTGTGTGTGTGTGTATGTGTGTGTATGTTCGTGCGTGCGTGCGTGCGTGCGTGCGTGAGCGCGCCTGAGCGGCTAGGCAGGTGACCCCGTCTATCAAGTGGCCTCATGTGTTACTGGATTAGATAAGGTGCTGTTCATGACCCTGCCTCACCCTCACGTAACCCCCCCCCCTTTATCTCTCTCTCTCTCTCTCTCTCTCTCTCTCTCTCTCTCTCTCTCTCTCTCTCTCTCTCTCTCGACTCCTCTCTCTCTCCTCTCTCTCTCTCTCCTCTCTCTCTCTCTCTCTCTCTCTCTCTTCTCCCCCCACCAATCAGAAGAGCCAGAGTGCAGCAAGAGTGATTCATGGACTCAGCCGGAGTGACACCGCGGCGGAGATTACGAGAGACAAGAGGAGGTCGTGGCTCGTGGCATATTCAAGGCGAACCCAGACAATTGTACACTGAGTGAAAGCTATTCCCTTCTCTGCCCACCCACCACCCAACCAGCCACACAGCCAGCCAGCCACAGAGCCACCCAGCCGCTCAGCCACCTACCACGCAACCAGCCAGTCAGCCAGCCAGCCAGCCAGCCAACCAGCCAGCCAGCCAGCCACCCAGCCAGCCTCACGCCGTCCCAGCCTTTCTCTCGACCACTGCCTCGCCTCTATAGTGCTTGTCATTTCACAACATCATTTCAGGGACGTTTGTCTTTTTAAGGGATTCTGGCCACAGGCAACAAAATTAGGGGAGAAATGTATCATGGAAGGTTTCAGCGCCGAAGGAGAAGAGTCAGACACTAAGCCCAAAATTACATTAAGAAGTGTGTTCAAACCCTAATCATGAAAGGCTTCAAGTCACAGTCAGCAGTAAATACAGAAGCTGGCAGGGAGTTCCAGAGCTTACCAGTAAATAAAGAAAAAAAAAAAAAGCAATACTGGTTAACTTGCATCCTCTCCCTGTGTTTACTTCACCGCGATGACAGGTTGAGAAGGGAAAGATTAAGAACACTGGCTCTCACATTAAGGAGGTGGACAGAATAGGGATCAAAGGATGCAGAAAGTCTTGTGCACACCTACGCCACGGGACTGGAGGGTGGAGAGGCTTGGAATTAGCAAGACCAGAACAGTGTGAACGTAAAAATAGCGATAGGAGAGAGAGAGAGAGAGAGGAGAGAGAGAGAGAGTAGAGAGAAGAGAGAGAGAGAGAGAGAGAGAGAGAGAGAGAGAGAGAGATTGGAGTGACGATCTGCTGCCAGTACACTCATATGCGACGTTGCTGTGTAAAAATACTAACACTCCTCTTCCTTGCCTCACTAGACACGAGAAATGGGAAGGAAAAAGAGAAGCGAGGGAAGAGGAGGAATGGAGGGAGGCAAAGAATGTGTAAGAACTGAGAGGAGAGGTGGTGTGTGTGTGTGTGTGTGTGTGTGTGTGTGTGTGTGTGTTTTTAAAAAGTAGTAAGGTGGTCTTGATTGCACGGTAGTCGACGGTATATCTTTGTGGAGGGACTTGTTGGGGGGTTCGAGAGAGAGAGAGAGAGAGAGAGAGAGAGGAGAGAGAATGGTTGTGAGCAGAGTGGTGGTAGGAAGGGAGTGGGAGATGGAAACAGGTAGTGGGGTTGTAGGCAGTTAAAGAAAGAGGCAATAAATGATAACAACGGTAATGGTGGTAGTGGCGGTAGTGGTAGTAATTAAGAGAGAGAGAGAGAGAGAGAGAGAGAGAGAGAGAGAGAGAGAGAGAGAGAGAGAGAGAGAGAGAGAGAGAGAGAGAGGTGGTGTGGGGGAGATAGCCAGCCATTAACAGCATCTCCCACACACTTCTCTTCCCTCACAACCACTAGGAGTTTTTTATTTCCCACCACGGCCCTTCCCCAAAACTCGCGGGGGAAAAGAAGGTAATATAAAGGCGACCACAGAACGTAAACTTTGTGTGGAGTAAACAACTGAATGGAGAGTAAATTTAACGTATGTGTGAGTGTATGTAAAAATGAAGCAGAGAAACACGAGAACACTGGAAAAACAAGGAAAGCAGCAAGAAGTCATCAAGTCTACACGTGGCAGTGCCTGAATAAAGCATACCTTTTTACTGCCACTTTCCACCCCCATCTATAAATTTGTCTAATCTTCTTGTACAGCTTCCTGTTGACTCGTCACTAACAAGCTGATTACCGAGTCTATTCCATTCATCTGCCAGTCTATCTGAGAACCAATTTCTTCCTGTCTCTTTTTTTTTTTTTTTTTTTGCAATGAACAGTTGTGAATATTAAAAAAGAGTGTGCCCGTGCTGGTTTCAAGTGCTTAGTTCTTCCCTGTGTTAATGGCTTCGCTTCCTGGCAAACAAGTCAATTTCCCGTTCCTTTCAAAACCACACTTGACAAACAGACGCTGCTGCCCTCACGCTGCCTCCTGTGGGTGGGAATGTCACGTCTGCTCGCTCATCAGTAGCAGGAAGAGGAGGAGTAAGAGGAGGAGCAGGAGGAGAGTCAGAGGAAACATGTATAGTGGCAGGCCAGGTGACTTTGCTATGCTACTCTGAATGCTACTCTTTCCTTTTTTAGAGATCATCACTGAAAAAAGAAGAGAACAAGAGGAAACATGTATGGTGGCTGCTCAAGTGACTTTGCTAAGCTAGTCTTAATGCTACTCTTTCTCTGTTTTGAGATCATTGCAGAGAGATTACTACTCGTACAGGTGAGAGTGCCTCCCGCCGCCCACTCCTCAGGTACACCCCCAGCAGGTGAAGAAAGCTGGTGAACAAACTGCATTTGTTCCTGCGCTGCACACTTGATGCGAGGGATTAATAACTTCGATTTTTTTTTTACAGTTCAGGTTTTCTACTTGGCATTCCAAGCTTCATCATTTATAAATGTTAAAATATTGCGGTTTGTTTTATTAACCAGGAACTGGAATTAGGAGAAAAAAAACGGGAAAAAAAATCTAAGTTATTGATTTAACAAAGAACATTTTCTGTACACACACACACACACACACACACACACACACACACACACACACACACACACACACACACACACACACAGACACACACCTGCTCTAATAAATATGAACCAACACAGCCGATGATCATTTTACGCACTGATCGCTATCTTGCAAGACTTCCACACCAACCAACACTGTTTTATGAATACAAACACCACTTATAATTTTTACTGATATCTAACACAATTCCATCCCTCCATCTCACTCCTTTGTTACTACTAGTGAGTAAAAGGAGAGACGTAACGTGTTAACAACTATTGCGACGGCCCAGGCAAGAGGTGAGATGATGAACGCTGGCCTTTGCAACATTTTTAATACCTGCAACACTCCCAAGTAAACATGCCATCACAAGTACAATAACCAGAAGAACCAATACATTAAATCTTTTTCAGGCGTGCGCAGTAGTGCCTGAGTCAGGATGTGGCGCGTCGCTTCAACACTCCATGCAGTCTTTATTATTCCTTCTCGCAGCTGTTGCCGAAGAAAACATTTGCCTCAAGGAGCCTCGCCAAAGTACTCAATTTCCGGCTGCAAACACACGTATGCCTGTTTTTCCCTCTCTCTCCCAGGTGTAGTGATTGTAATATCTTTGTATTTTTACCCAATTATGTTTTTTTTTTCCGTCACAAGTACACTGATAACACCACTAGACTATTTCTGGCCACTTATGCCATTCCCCACCACAAGCGCATTCATAGCACGTACTAACATCAAACAAGTTTCCTCCAGTCATGCACACTGCACACTGATAACAACATCAAAATATTTTTTTTATCCAATTATGCCTCATTTTTTTTCCCACACGCGCATTTATTACAACTAAACTTTTTTCTCTCATTTTTTTATTTTATTTTGTTTTCCCGACAGCAGTTTGCTACGCGTAATACAGTAGGCAGTTTTACACCAACAGACCCCCAAACGTGTCGTTACTACACCAGAAGCGGTTCAGTCACATCATCCACTTTTCTGATTGTCTGTCTGTCTGTCTGTCTGTCTGTCTGTTTGTCTGTCTGTCTGTCTGTCTGTCCACTAGGTGCTCCTGTTTCATTAGCTCCTCGTTAATGAAATGTTCCATGGCAGAAGCTTGTTTTTCTACGCTCGCGTTGTCTGCGGATTACGATAAAGGGTTTCAGTTGAAAGTAATTGGCTTAAATTAGGAAGAAAAAATGGTATCATTACTAAGCCCTGTGGCGCATAGTTATCCCATTAGAGACACGTAAGCACCCTGAGATCTGACCATTAGGTAATTATAATCCGTTATATTGCTCCGGAAGTTTCAAGGAAAGTACGAGGAAGACTGCAGTGGTCTGGCCATGTCATGCGAGGAGGAGGCGACCACATGTGTAGGAGGCTCATGGATATGGAAGGAAGACACAGGAAGAGAAAGAGAGAGACTGAAGTTTTGATGGAAGGATAGAAGTGCAAAATGACCTGCGGGGAAAAGGGCGTGAGGAAGGAGGATATGCAGAACAAGACAAGGGGGGCAAGATACGGAGATGGAGGCAGACAGAAGAGGAAGAAGGAAGCTTTGGAATGATAAAAAGTGCTAATGACCTGCGGGAAAAGGGCCTAAGGGAAGACGATACGCCAGGCAGAAGAAGGTGGAAAGGGGCAGCAAGAAACCGCGACCCCGCAGAGAGAAGCGAGTTGAAACGGCAGACAAAGGTGCTGTTTCTCCAGGAATCCAGAACGAGTACTTTATAACTCAAACACGTAAGCTATCTCTAATTTCAACGCAGTTTTTTTTTGTTATGAGAATATCACGACTGGGAATTACGAATGATGACTGGTGTCCGTATATCGTTGACAGAAAGTGTGTTTATCTCCCCAGGCACAGGCAGACACCAACACTGCCTTCACCACGCCTGACAATTATTACAAGGAATGGACGGCTGTGTGTTTGTCCGTCACGCGTCACGGAACGGTGTGAAGTGTTGGGCTGTTGTGTGTGTTGACAGCAAGGGAGAAGCGTCACAAAGGATCACAAAGGAAGAACAAGCCGCAACAAACCTGCTAGTTCTCATGAGGCTATTTATGGTCTTCTACACTAATCTACTGTAGAGGAGGAGGAAGAGGAGGAAGGAAATAGCAGCAGCAACATTAGAAAGGGAGGACGAGGAGGCCGTGGGATGGAGGAGGAGGAGGAAAAGGAAGAGGAGAGAATAGCAGCAGCAGTGAAAGACGGTACCAGAGGCTGAGGATGAACAGGAAGAGGAAGACCTGGAGAATGAACAGGAAGGGGAAGAGACTGTGGAGGAGAAGAAGAATACCACAGGAGATGGAGCAATAAAATTAAGAGTAATAAAATCCACTTCCCTGCTTCTTGTCTGAGTGTTTCTAAGAGTTTCTCACAGCATCAAGTTACCCATTGCCCCCCCCGACCCACCTACCCACCCACCCATAATAAAATCCATTTACTTGTTTATTGTCTGATTGTTTCAAGAGTGTGTAACAGTTATGAGCTAACCATCCACCATCACACACACACACACACACACACACACACACACACACACACACACACACACAATTTTGTTTCCGTCAATACGTGGTCGTGCCTTGCGTGTACTCGTGTGTGTAAAAACGGGTAAAACTTTTATACCCTAGACGCATTTCTCCTCCACGCGAGCAGATCCTGTTCGTGCTTTCACTCCCAGCTTTTACAAGAATAAAAGTGCTTTAGTTCCCTCGTGAGTTTCCTTTTTTTTTTTTTTCGAGTTCGTGGTGGCTTTCAGGTGAGTCCTTCGTCAACCTCTGTTAAAACTAAAGAGACTAAGCAGGAGTAACTAAACTTAAGTGTCCAGACTCTTTCTCTAGTCCATGATACACTTCAGGTGAGTCACAAGATCCTTACTTCTCACGTTGTTCTCTCCTTCAAGTCGCAGGCGAGCGAGTCTCTCTTGTTGTATAAGATGAATCGTTAAGCTTTCAGGTGGTGGTGGTGGTAGTAGTAGTAGTAGTAGTAGTAGTAGTAGTAGTAGTAGTAGTAGTAGTAGTAGTAGTAGTAGTAGTAGTAGTAGTAGTAGTAGTAGTAGTAGCAGCAGCAGTGACAAGTCCTACAGCAACAACAACAACAACAACAACAACAGCAACAACAACAACCAAACAAACAAACAAACAAACAAAACTGCATGAAAAGTAGACAAAACTGAATAAACAAAGGAAGCAGAGAGAGAGAGAGAGAGAGAGAGAGAGAGAGAGAGAGAGAGAGAGAGAGAGAGAGAGAGAGAGAGAGAAAGAAAGAGGAACCAAGAAAGCAGTGAGAGAGAGAAAGGAAAGAAAGAAGGGAAGAGAAGAGTGGGAATGTTGAAAGCGGGAAGAAGGAAAGGTGAAGAGAAGAGAAAAGTAGAGGGAGGGAGGGCGGGAGGGAGGGAAGACTTGGAGTTACGGAAGGCGGTAAAAATATATGATCATGATAAAAATAGCAATGTGTGTGTGATAAAATCCACGGTAAGGAAGAGCCATTGTGAGGATGGCCCACACCTCCTTAGAGTTTCCTGGTTCAATGGACTCCTTCTTCCTCCTCCTCCTCCTCCTCCTCCAGGTCCTCCCCTTCCCTTCCCCTACCCTTCCCTTCCCAACACCAGCCCCCTACCCCCCTATCTCTGCTCATATTCCTCCTCCTCCTCCTCCTCCTCTCCTTAGCACTACCAGTTTTTTTCTCTGCTTATTCTTCCTTTCCTTAGCACCAATCCTTCTCCTTATTCCTCCTTCCCTCCTTCCCTCCTTCTTCTCTCTCTTCTCTTCTTTTTAGCACCAGTCTTCTTTCTGCTTACTCCTCTTCCTCTCTTTCCTCCTCCTTCCTTTCCTTAGCAATAGTAGTTTTCTTTCTGTTTATTCCTCCTTCCTCCTTCCCTTCCTTCCCTCTTTTTCTTAGTATAATCAGTCTTATTTCTTCTTCTTCCTCCTTCCTCCCTTCCTTCTTCTCTCTTCCTCCTTTCCTTAGCAACACCATTCTTTTTTTTCTGTTTATTACTCCTTTCTTCCATCTTTTCCTTAGCATCAGTCCCCCTCCTGCTCTCTCTATCTATTCCTTCTTTCCTTCTTCCCTTCCATGACAACATCAAGTCCGTCTACCTATCGCACCTTCCTTCCTTTCCTTTCCTTACCACCTACCCCCACCCCTCTCTCTCTATTCATTCCTTCCTTCCTTCCTTCCTTCCTTCCTTTCCATAATCGTATTCCATCCCCTCCCACCTTTCCTAACTTCCTTTTGCCTCTCTGATCCTCCCCACCCACTGCCCCTCCTCGTTCCCTCCCATCCTGCACAGTCGCTCTCGCTTTGCATTCCCAACACGTCGCTCCACCACCGCCAGGCTGCCGCTGTCCCCGCCATCAGTGCCGGCACCTGCCCTTCACCACGAGGGATAAAAGACGAGGGAGGCAAAGAAACAAAGCTCCCAAATGTTTATCCTGCATTTGTTTGTCTTGGCGCCATTAGTTTGAACATAATACGATAAGCTAATAAGGAAAGCGTATAAAACATCCTTGCCTATTTTCACCTAATTGTTCTTCCGTAAATTTGTCTCATAGTACCTTAAAACTAACTAATGACTTTGCTGGAGAAGCTGCAAGAAGCCATCAGGTCTACACGTGGCAGTCCCTGTATGAAACATGCCTGCCTTCTCCTTTTGGCTGCGCCCATTAGGGGTAGCCACAGCGGATCATTCTTCTGCGCCTTCCTCTGTCACATCCACCACTTACGTGTCTTCCTTCACTGCATCCATAAATCTCCTCTTTGGTCTTCCACTGATGCCTGCCTGCCACTACCTATCATCTCCTTCATAAATTTGTCTAATCTTATTTTAAACTCACTAAATAACTTTGCACTAACCTGATTACTGAGTCAATTCCACCAATCTAACTACTGAATGTAAACCAATTTTCTCCTACTTTCTCTTTTTAAAAATCTAACTTTATCAAGCTTGGACCCGTTACTTCTTGACCTCCCTTGATTACTGACCCTTGGGATTTTGTTTATGACGATCCCCTCTGTACTGTGTGGGTGGGTGGAGGAGCAGCCGTGTCGGTGGCGGTGGTAAGATGATACTGGTGTGTCGTTGATATGCAACACAAGGAGGAAGATGGGAAGGAGGAATGTAAGGAAAGCGATTACGGACTGGTTAGGTTGTGTTTGATTAAGTTCTGTTTGGTTTGATTTGGTTCGGTTAGGTTAGCTTTGGTTAGGTTTGGTTAAATGTGGTTCAGTTAGAACTACTATAATCTTTCTTACAGGAGAGGAGAGAAGGATACAGTGAAAAATGAGAGAGAGAGAGAGAGAGAGAGAGAGAGAGAGAGAGAGAGAGAGAGAGAGAGAGAGAGAGAGAGAGCGACACTCAGGCATTGGAGCAAATTTCAGGCTCCACAAGTAACCTTTTCCTCTTGTCCAGACTAAACCAGACCCAGGCGAGGCACCATTACTAGTGCTGAGGGGGGAGGGGAGGCGGGGGAGGGAGAGGGGGGAGGGGGAAGAGAGGGGAGGAGGAGGGGGAGGGGGTGAGCAGAGACGCAGGGATGGAGCTGGGTGGGGGTCGGGGAGCACGAGAAGAAGGGTGGCGGTGGGGTTAGTGACCAGCAGGGTGAGGCGTGGGTGATACCTGTGGGTGGGTGAGTGTGGCGCGGTGATACACGACGACCACCACCACCACCACCACCACCAGCAGGAGAGATGTAGCAGTGTAGGAGGGGAGCTTTGAGGTGTCAGTGTGTGTAGTAGAGCCGAAGGTTGTAGCAGGGAGGCGTTCTGGTCCCTAAGAGTAGAACCTGCACTTAATAGCATTGTAAGAGGGGAGCGTTGCTGTGTCGGTGTGTAAGTGTGCAGTATAGGCGAAGGTGTAGCAGGGAGGCGTTCTGGTCGCACATAATAGTAGTGTAGGAGGAAGGTGAGGTGAAATTCAATTGTGAGTCTCAAACAAGTCAGAATTTTACAGGAGAGAATGGTATAAGTAAGAATTGTTAGATGTTCCCTTTGCGATACAGGAAAGGAACTGTTACCATCATGACATTCACACCTCTTCTTTTCTTCCCCTTTCTTTTCTTTTTGATGATATTTAATCCTGCATATTAATCTAATGGAAATCTTACATGTGACTGAACACTCGTGATCAACCAAACTATAGAAAAAATAAATAAATATAACTACCTCCTTTTGCACTTTTCCTTCATTTCCTTTTCTTTCACCCTCCTCTCTCATCCCTCGGTTAATTGACGTCACAAAACACGACACATTTTACATCAACTGATCTCCTCTTCCCAGCACTGGACGTGATGATCTTCACCTGGAGTCTGTGGGTTACAGCTCCCTTTCGCTTCGTTTTCTTTTACCCTCTTCTTTCATTCCTCAGTTAATTGGCGAGTCACAAGAAACATTACATTTACATTAATTGATCTCTTCTTCCCAGCACTGGACGTAATGATTCCCCTGAACTCCTCACATCGCCTGGAGTCTGTGGGTTACAGTTGCCCTCGCCCACATCCTTTATTCACGCTTTCTCCACACCTCCTGCCCTTTATGCTGACCTCCCCCCCCCACCCCCTGGCACCCTCTGACCCCGCCGCCTCAGGTGAGACTCCGTGACTCAGGCAGTTCGCGGTCACGAGTGCAGCCAGGAATGCTTCTCCACCTCCCGAGGGAACGCCGCCGCCCGCTTTCTTACATAAATAGCGGTTTCAAGAGGCATGGGCGGTGAAAGCGAGGAGAGAATAAAAATCATGGGAAAAAAAAAGTGAAGTATATAAATGGCATTCTAGAAAAGAGGGAGATTTAGGTAAACGTAGTGAAATCTCTCAGAATATAAATTTGGAATATAGAAAAGTAGAAAAGACTGAGAATATTAAGGGAAAATGGAAGTATATATATTTGGAAGGTCCTGAGAGTGAGGTATACGTAGTGAAATCGTAGAGAAAATAAAGCAAGAGTGGAAGACAAAGAGAGAAGAGAGAAGTAAAAAAAATAAATATTAAGGAAAAATTTAAGCATACAAATAGGGAGACAAAAGGGAAAGATAGTCTGACGATTAACAGAACATGCTGAGGACCTCACGACCACACTAGATAAACAACTGTACGTAGAAATGGGTGGGCATGTTTTATACAGGGACTGCCACGTGTAGGCCTGATGGCTTGTTGCAGCTTCCCTCATCTACTTATGTTTCTTACCCTCTACCTTCCATCACGCCTTACAATACCAGTAATGAAGGAGAGGCCGGCACCTGCATCGTCCTTCGCTCACCTGTGTGCTATGGTGAATAGTAACAATAGGAGTGATGCCATCTTCTTATGTTAAAAGTTATTAGTCATCAGAATCACTGTTAAACTCCAGCCTATCACCAGGTCACGCCATCCATCCATCCATCAACAACACTACACGTCTAGGTGAAGAGATCTTGACGTTTTGCTTCAAGACATACCGATTTCTGGTCAAGGTTCTTTTTTTATTTATTTCATCTCAACTAGACCGGTCAGTGTTGGTGAGGATGTTCTTTCTCACATAACATAGGAAGCTGCAACAAGCGGTCAGACTACCCGTGGTGATCTCTACACAAAGCATTACCTATTTCCACCTGTTATTTTACACATTATAGCCTTCAACTCGTCTTATTCAAACTTTATCCAGACAGTAATCAGGTTGTTATTGGCGCATCAGTAAGGAGATTTAAAAGAGTAGACAAATGTATGGATGGAGATGATAGGTGGAAACCGGTAGGCATGTTTTATACACGGAATGCCACGTGTGGGCATGATGGCTTCTTGCAGCTTCCCTTATATTCTTTATGCTATGGGAAGCCAACAAGCCGAACATTCCTTTCCCCGCGCCACATAGAATAAACAAAAATGTATGGATAGGGATGATAGGTGCAAGCAGGTAGGCATAGGGACTGCCACGTGTAGGCCTGATGGTTTCTTACAGCTTCCCTCATGTTCTTAAG
Organism: Scylla paramamosain; assembly: GCF_035594125.1. Lineage (NCBI taxonomy): Eukaryota > Metazoa > Arthropoda > Malacostraca > Decapoda > Portunidae > Scylla > Scylla paramamosain. The sequence continues at coordinate 33,007,096 of NC_087157.1, forward strand.
TTATTCATGTTATAGCTGTCCACGGGGCCGCCAAGCCGAACATTCCTTGGCCTCGCCACAAAGAAACAACGCGGAACAACCTGGTGGCACAAAAACAAACCACAACCTATGCACTCCCGCCCAAGAGTCACCTGTCGGAGAAAACGGAATCGTGACCTTGGAGGAAAACAGAGGTCAGACGCACGCCGGGCGGGACGCGGGGCGGCGGGCGTCCTCGCGTCCTTCGCAGAGCTCCTGCCGGTGTCCTTGCCGCGGGTCAACTAACACGACCGACCTCTGTGCCGCGCAGGACTCCCTCCCGGTGCTACGTGAGGGAGGGGAGGGTAAGTGACCACTGGCAGCGAAGGGAACATCGTAAAGTGACGCAATGCTCTTCGACACACAACGCTGCACTAAGCTCTCGTCAGAAAAAAAAAAAAATCAGAATTGTCGAGCATTTTTGATGGATAATGAAGTTAATAGACTGACTGAATTAAATTTTTGGCATCGCAACAAGGGAGTCATAATAACGCCACACTTAAGTAGACACAATGATGCTAATGAAAACTGCATAAAGTATATAAATGAATAGATAAACCAGATATCAGATAGCATAACCCAATCTGATCTAACCTAAGCTAACCTATTTCACCGTGGAAGGAGATTTCAGTGAACACATCTAAAGAGTGGCCTGCTCGTGGGGAAAGTTGCCGTGGGAGGAGCAACAGCTTACGGTACACGGCTTAGTTCACTTCCACGCTCATTGTTCACGGACTGGTTCCCCATCAGTCATCACGAATCCTGTCAGACGGAGCACCGGCGAGGATCAAGGCAACACGGGGCTTTAGGTCTCCTTCCTGCTCCCCATTTCTTCTACCCCACGCCTTCCCTCCCTCCATTCTTCCCTGCGGCACCTCCACACGCCATGACTCCAGTGTTCCTCGTTTCGCTGTGGATGCCGCTGTACTTTTCTCGCGCATCACGGCTCCTCCACTTAGACTGACGCCCTGTTCATGTTACCTTCCTCGCTACACACCCTTCCTCCACTCAGCTCTGTCCATGCTCCTCCTTACTACACACCCTTAATCCACCTATCTCTTTTCCTACAACCTCCTCAAGTCCTTTCGCAGTTTTCATGATTCCAGTACAGGATAAATAAATTCTCGTCTCCCTCCACTCGTTCCTGCACCTTCTCACACTTTTCTTGCACTCATTTCTGTTCCTATAACCTCCTCACGTCCTTTCGTCCACATAATCACCAACCTTCATGACTCCACTACATGATAAACTCTTCCACACTTCCTCCACTCATCTTTATTTCAGCTCATATCAGTGAAACATTGCATCTCACAATCGTACATCACTTTGCTGTCACGCCCTTACTGCCCTCCTTCACCAAACCTTCTCGCCATCCTTCGCCTCACAAGCCTCCACCTCCTTGCCCTCTCAACAACTCGTTTTCTTTTCGTCTTCCTTCTTTTTCCATGGTCTTATTTTTTTTTTTCATACACTCATCTCTCTCTCTCTCTCTCTCTCTCTCTCTCTCTCTCTCTCTCTCTCTCTCTCTCTCTCTCTCTCTCTCTCTCTCTCTCTCTCTCTCTCTCTCTCTCTTACCGCCAACTCTAAGAAAATTCAGGACAAAAATCAGTCATAATCAGAATTTTTCCTTATTTGTCGCTGTTATTATTAGTATCAGCAGCAGTATTATCATTGTTATTTTCATCCTTTTCCCTCCTCCCTTTACCAGACGATGAATTCATGAAGGAGTCTTGCCTCTCTTCCTTGTCCTCTCTCTCTCTCTCTGTCCAGTAGCAGTGATGAGCGTGTGGCAGTGATGGTGGTGGCGCACAACACAAGGCAGCAGCATTTCTAGACAGGGTGGAGTGGAAGGCTGTTCATTTCATCAGCTCCCCTTCATTAACTGGCTGAGCCCAATTATGTGCAGTCTGCCGCTGTGTTTTACCGCGCGCACACACACACACACACACACACACACACACACACACACACACACACACACACACACACACACACACACACACACACACGAGAGCAAGGAAGGAACAAACAGTGACGCTACGTTTCGCCACCTGACGCAGGGAAAACTTGTATCGTCCAAGGAGAGAGAAGAGGGAGAAGAGGAGCCACACAGGAGGAGGAGGAGGAGGAGGAGAAGGAGAGGATACGAGTATTTCCCCGGACTGGTTTGTGAGGGTTTTGAAGAGATGGATGGGGAGGGGATGGGGAGGGGAAGGAGAGGCACGGTGGCTAGCGAGTGGTGGCCGGTAGGAGGTGGGCGGTGGGTGGTGAGCTGGTGGGAGGCGGGGCATGTTTGAGTGGCGGCAGGAAGGGACGATGTTTGGAAATGTGAACACTTGGGCTGGCTGGCTGGCTGGTGATGGCGAGAAGAGTTAAAAGGGAGGAAGGAGGAGACTGGTAAACAAGCGAGGAGGAAGAGAAGGAGGAGGAGGAGGAGGAGGGCATGGTAGCTGAGGATAAGAACAACAACACGACGGAGGAGGAAGAGGAAGAGGACGAGGACAATATGAGGACAACACTGGCAGGAGATACGGAGGAAGATCTTAAGGCGGGGAAGGAAGGAGACAGACAGGCAGACACACCAAGGAAGGAAGGAGGCAGACAGAAAGACGGACAGACAGAGGAGTGAGAGTGTGGGGGTGAATTCCAAAGCGGGGAAGGGAATGTGACGGCTTGGGGCACAGTTATCCAGGTGACCCATCCATTACACGAGACAGGTGTGTGTGTGTGTGTGTGTGTGTGTGTGTGTGTGTGTGTGTGTGTGTGTGTGTGTGTGTGTGTGTGTGTGTGTGAGTGAGCGGTCATGGTTGTTGGTATCCCGCTCCCCTACCTGCTCATCTCCACAACCTACTCATCTCCCTTCCTTCCTTCCCTTACTGTGCCTCCTCCTCCTCCTCCGCCTCCTTCCTCTTTCTAAACATTCCGTAACATTTTTCCAATATTTTGATCTTCTTTACTGAGGGAACTTAGAGCCTCGTGATTTCGATTGATTTTCACGATAGTTAACGTTAAACTGTCCTCTCCTTTAACTCATATTAGTATTATATGGTATTCAACCCACCACCACCACCACTACCACCACTGCTAAGGCCTTCCAGCGTTAAAATCTTCATCATCATCGGCTCAGGAGGCATCGGTTCTCTGCCTAGACAAGATGACTCAAGTTGTGGTTATAGAACTGTAAATTTTAACAACGCTGGAAACTAAGTCTCTCTTCTCTTAATATTTACAAGTATTCATTGAAAAAAAAAGAAAGAAAGGTATTGGTTGTCATATAAAATAAGAGAAAAATGGAATAGACTCGGTAATAAGATTGTTAGTGCGTAGTCAACAGGGAGCTTTAAAAGATTAGGTAAGTTTATGGAATGGGATGATAAGTTGAAATAGATGCTTTATACAAGGGCTGCCACGTGTAGATTTGACGGCTTGCAGCTTCCCTTGTTTTCTTTTGGTCTCGTGTTCTAAAGGTGTTTAAAGCCATACTGGAATGGGAGAGGCAGGAGGAGATGGAAGAATGACAGGCAGCGTTGAAGGATGACGGCAGAAGAATGAGCGTCAGCTGTGGTCTTACTAAGTGTACGTGAGAAGCCTGGCGGAACCCCATGACTAAGGCAACCCCCAGCCACCAAGGCCTGAACAAAGCTGCACTTCACCGCGCCTTCCAACCTGCGCTTCCTTCACTGCAGGGAAAGATACAGGGAGATGGACAAACTGAAGCATGACGGCAAGACACAATAAACATCATATGTGTACCACGTGAGAAGCCTGGCGGTAACACATGAGTGATTAAGGCAGCCCTAATAACACAGCACCTCCCTCCTCCTTCCAACCTGAGCTTCCTTCACTGTGGAGGAAAAATAATGATAAAAAAAATGACAGAATGAGCAAAACACAAAGGACGTGCCACCCCCCACGACCTTGGTGCGGGAGGCAGGTAAGAGAAAAAAAAAGTGACACGGGAACCCTTTCTCTGTGCTCCATTCATGCCGCAGGAAAACACCTCGCCACGCTGGGCTGTGACATGACTCGCGGCGCCTCAAGGTCAGGTTATGTCAAGATACGTACAAGTCCTCGTACATCTGCGCCTGCCACCATCCAACCTCTCCCTACTACCTGGCAGGTCTAGTCTTTCAAAACCCTGCCCTGACTCAGTACTAACAACCAGATTATTGAGTTTATTCCATTACTGCATTCGTCTACCACTCTTGCATAAGTTTGGATAGGACAACTAAACATCAGTGGACTTTTATTAAGATGATGATGATGATGATGATGATGATGATGATGATGATGATGAGGAGGAGGAGGAGGAGGAGAGGATAAAGAATGAAAATGAGAGGAAGTAGTTTAAAAAGATAAGGAGTTGATAAAGTTGTTCTATCTCTTCTACTTCACTCCTAACTTCTTTTACTGAGACACAGATCGATCACTAACTATTCCGAGGCATTCCTGTTTACTCTGTAGTCCCTCACAGCCACCTCACAGCATTATACTGGCGAAAAAATTGCTAAATCTATTATTTTAGTTTCTCTCTCTCTCTCTCTCTCTCTCTCTCTCTCTCTCTCTCTCTCTCTCTCTCTCTCTCTCTCTCTCTCTCTCTCTCTCTCTCTCTCTCTCTCTCTCTCTCTCTCTCTCTCTCTCTCTCTCTCTCTCAGTTGTATTTAGTGCTGTGAGCTGTTGCATATCACAGTGAGAGAGCTAAGGCGGGATGTGATGTTGGTCAGCGGGTGGTATAAAGGATATAACATAAAATAAATTCCTCAAGGTCAGTGATCAGGGCAGCACAAGAAGTAACGGGAGAGAGGTGACAAAAATAACGGCAAGTGGTGAAATCAAGGTGTGACGCGCGAATTCTTCAGACGGTTTGTGACAAGTTCTTGATTTTATAGGTTAGCATGATGACTTCCTGCAGCTTCCTTTGTTTTCTTGGGCTGTCTCAGTGCCCGCTGTCCCTTCCCACCAGGCTGTACAGAGTGACGCTCCCCCGCAGCCCTTTCCTCCTCAGTGTTGGTGAACTATGACCAGGTAGTGAATGACACGTGATCTGCAGGGAACTCACTCACTCACTCACTCTGTCATTCTCTCCACTCATATTCATTTCACTTATTCATCACCTCCCCTCCCCCATTCTCTCTCTCTCTCTCTCTCTCTCTCTCTCTCTCTCTCTCTCTCTCTCTCTCTCTCTCTCTCTCTCTCTCTCTCTCTCTCTCTCTCTCTCTCTCTCTCTCTCTCTCTCTCTCTCTCTCTCTCGTCATCGCTGCATGTACTGGCCAGAGCACCACCACCACCACCACCACCACCACCACCACCACCACCACAACGACCAACACGACCACCACTACCCTTGTCTTGTAATTAAACACCACCACCATCACCACCATCACTGATATCACGTTACCATTTTCACAACAAGAGCCGCCATCATCACAACAACAACAATAACAACAACAACAACAACAACAACAAAAAGAAAAGTATGGATTTAATTATGAAACCAAGATGATCTGATATTTTTCTAAGTTTGTCAGAGAGAGAGAAGAGAGAGAGAGAGAGAGAGAGAGAGAGAGAGAGAGAGAGAGAGAGAGAGAGAGAGAGAGAGAGAAGGGGAAGGTAATTATGCAGGAGGACTCGCTTATATTCTGATGTTAAAGGAGCAACGACCTTCCGCCAGCGACACTCAGGCTGTGGCTCACTACTTAATTGTTTGGAGCTGAAGCCAACCCCCTCACTCTACACCATGCCGCCCCCACCCCCCCCCCCTCTCTCTCTCTCTCTCTCTCTCTCTCTCTCTCTCTCTCTCTCTCTCTCTCTCTCTGCATTACGTAACCTCGCACACACACACACACACACACACACACACACACACACACACACACACACACACACACACACACACACACACACACACACACACGTATATTCACAGACAATTTCCTTCGATCTTCAATCACCGATATTATTTCCTCTTCTTTTTCCTTCTCTCCCTTCTCCTTCTTTTCTTTTTAATCCTCTTTTCCTTCCTCCTCCCTTTCTCCTCCTCGTCCTCCTCCTCCTGCTCCTCCTCTTCCTCCTGTTCCCCGCTTCACCTGGCAACAGTCTTACTATGGAAGGTTATAGAGGGGGACACGGCTCTTGTACCAGGTCAGTGGCCCGAGAGGAGGAGGAGGAGGAGGAGGAGGAGAAAGGGAAGAGGAGGGAAAAGAGGATTAAAAGAGGAAGGGGAGGAGGAGGATAAATACAAAAGGGAAGCCAAACAGCAGCAGATCTTTAGGTCCTTGCAAGGCTGTTCGTTAACTAATCCTAACTAGCTACAGGGCAGAGAGAGACAGGACAGTACAGGAGAAAGCTCCTCCCCACCCACCACTCTCCCCTAACCTAACGTAACCTAAGGAGAAACCAAGACAATTAGAATAAAGTTTTCTGTCTCTTTCCTCTCCACCTTCCCTCTCACCCCTACCCTTTGCAAACCCCACTCTCTTCCACTTTCCCTTTTCAAATTCCATCCTCTTTACCCTTCCTCTCACTTCTTCCCTCTCCCAATTTCATTCTCTCCCAATCGCATCCTCCTCCACCTTCCCTCTCTCAATCCCATTCTCTCCTATCTTCCCTCTCCCAATTCCTTCCTCATTTTATCTTCCTTTCAACATGATAGCCAGCTCCCGTCATCCTCTTCTTTCTCTTCTTCCTCTTCCTCCTCCTCCTCCTCCTCCTCCTCTTCCCCCTCAACTATTCTTCCTCCCCTTGCTATATAGTAACCCGTCTCGCTCTGCCGGCACTGTACCCTCGGGGCGTGGGGGAAAGGAGAGGTGGAGGGGAAGGGAAGGGAGGGGAAGGGAGGGGCACTGTGGATACTACTTGAGATGGGAAGAAGGGGTAGCAGGGAAGGGGGAAGGGAAAAGATGGAGTAGGGGAAGGAGTCGGTCGGTCGGACGGTCTGTCTGTCTGTCTGTCTGTCTGTCTGTCTGTCTGTCTGTCTGTCTGTCTCTCTCTCTCTCTCTCTCTCTCTCTCTCTCTCTCTCTCTCTCTCTCTCTCTCTCTCTCTCTCTCTCTCTCTCTCTCACACACACACACACACACACACACTACGACATTTGCACAGTAAACAAATAAACATAGTCCTAATAATTGCTGCATTCCGTTATCGAGTAAAACAACAAACAACCACTAATTGCACAATGTCGGGGATGTGGTAACAAAAACAGCGGCACAGTTTACCAGTGCACACGAGTATTTTTCCCCTTGAGAACACAGGATGGCCAGTGCGGCGTGTGCGGGGCGGGGCGCGTGAGTCACGGCGCGGCGCCTGGGTGGCTGCCATGCAGGCCGCGGGGCAGGCAGCTGGTCCAGTTCAAGGCTTGCCTGCTACGTAGCGTAAAGCAGTGCTCGCCACACAAAGCACGAACACAGCCCCACCACACGTGCTGACACTACGCGCAGAGGAACACCACGTCACTGCTTCGTCTCGCCATCCACATGCAAAACCTGATGGAGGCCACGAGATCCCTCCAGCAGCGTGGCGGCGTCTTCAGGATACATTATATGAATCAGGGTAGGACAAGAAATGATGGGTTCACGCTTGATAAAGTTAGATTTTAAAAAGAGATAGGAAGGAATTGGTTATCAAACAAAGTGGCAGGTGAATGGAATAGACTCAGTAATCAAGTTGTTAGTGATAAGTCATTACGAAACTTTAAAAGAACATTAGATAAGTCCATGGATGAGAATGCTAGTTGGAAATAGGTAGCTATATTTCACACAGGGACTGCTACCTGATTGTTTTTTGCAGCTTCCCTTAATTTTTTTTTTATTTATTATCTTTTTTTTTCACTTGAAAGCAAACGTGTCTTTAAAAAACGAAATTAGTCACAAATGTGTCCCCAAACCTCGACTTTTCAGTGGCAGCAACAGACGGTGAAGGTTGCAATGCGCTGCTTGTGAGGTACTAGGGCGGCCAACGCTTTAATTACACACCTCCACTCCTCCTCTCAGCCTGAACCGTCTCCTGCCTCCTGCACTGCTACACTTAAGCGTCCTCGTCTCCAGCCACCCAATTCTTCCGACTCTTGGAACTTATAACACTTCCGCGACCTTACTTTTCGTTACTTCCAACACATCATCCTTTATTTATCCATCTCCCTCCCTACATGAATAAACAGGAAGCTTTACAAGAATATTACATACATTTATAGATAAGAATGATAAGTGGGAATAGATAGGCATGTTTTATACAGGGACTGCCACGAGTAGGCCTGATAGTTTCTTGAAGCATCCCTTACTTTCTTAATGTTCCGTCCTCCTACGTCACTACAGCTAAATATTCCCTTTCTGGCTGGCTGTGGGGGTGGTGGTGGTGGTGGTGGTGGTGGTGGTGGTGTTGGTGGAAAGTTTCAACTCTCATATACAATTGTGTAAGTATATTTTGCCGACAACTCACGGCCGCTTCGGTGTTTCTTGCTTGGTGACTCTCAGAGGAGGGGAAGAAAAGGGCAAGGCTGATGACGCCGAGATAACCAAACTGACGGTACTGAATGTCTGAACGTCTGCTTTCTTTCTCCTCCCGTTATTCTCTCTCTCTCTCTCTCTCTCTCTCTCTCTCTCTCTCTCTCTCTCTCTCTCTCTCTCTCTCTCTCTCTCTCTCTCTCTCTCTCTCTCTCTCTGCTATTGCTACTTACTTAATATTGCTTTACCACCATCAACACCACCACCACCACCACCACCATCGCCACCACCAACTCCTCCTCTTACTATTACTATCACCATCACCATACCACCTTTACTACTACTGTTCCTGCCAGCACCACCACCGCCATCACCACCACTACACCTCTCTTCCCATGTTCATCTCCGCTCTTCTCTCCCCACTCCTCCTCCTCTTCCTCCTCCTCCCTTCCCTCCACTCCTCGCCCCTCCTCCAGCACAAGACCCCGAAGCAAGTGAGTTCGATTACTTGCTCTCGGCTTCCTCTGCCGCGGCTCGGCCCTCTAGACGCACACGGCGGTACTAAGACACCCTGTAATACATTGAAGACTTGAGTTCTGGAGTAGCAATCACAGGGAATGGCTACAGCGAGGAGGTGGAGGGAGGTGCTGGCTGGCTGGGGGACTGAAGGAAGAGCGAGGCCAGGCAGGGTGAACGGAGCGAGGAGCAGGTGAATGAGACGCCTCAGTACGCAGCCGCAGGTGTGACCAGCGTCTTGTGAGCAGCTTTTCTTCCTCCTCCTCCTTCTCCTTCTCCTTCCTCTTCTTCCTTCTCGTAGGGGTTTTAACTTAACACCCAATGATTAGTACTTGTATAACCGTTGATGTCACTGACTTTGTGTGTGTGTGTGTGTGTGTGTGTGTGTGTGTGTGTGTGTGTGTGTGTGTGTGTGTGTGTGTGTGTGTGTGTGTGTGTGTGTGTGTGAGAGAGAGAGAGAGAGAGAGAGAGAGAGAGAGAGAGAGAGAGAGAGAGAGAGAGAGAGAGAGAGAGAGAGAGAGAGAGAGAGAGAGAGAGAGAGAGAGAGAGAGAGAGAGAGAGAGAGAGAGAGAGAGAGAGAGGAAAAAAATACGTGCATAAATTAATATAAATGTAGTCATAACTAAAACCCATAAGAAAAAAAAATATTAAAAATCAGGCAAGAAATCACGTTTCTTCCCAATGTAATGTTATGAAAATTAAAGAAACTCCCTATTGATACTAATTTACCTTCACCTGCACGGAAAACATACCTGTATCCCACCACCATGTCCCCCACGTCCCTCTGTCACACCCCACCCACACTACACAGGTGAGTTCCCTTCCCTCCCCTTCCCTTCCATTCCTTTCCCTTCCTTCCCAGACCACAGGGCAAGTTTTACGAGGCGACTCCGTGACGGCCAACCAAACTTCTACGACGTGTTAGCAGGAGTGACGCCCTGCCCTCTGGTGTGTGTGTGTGTGTGTGTGTGTGTGTGTGTGTGTGTGTGTGTGTGTGTGTGTGTGTGTGTGTGTGTGTGTGTGTGAGGGGAGAGAGAGAGAGAGAGAGAGAGAGAGAGAGAGAGAGAGAGAGAGAGAGAGAGAGAGAGAGAGAGAGAGAGAGAGAGAGAGAGAGAGAGAGAGAGAGAGAGAGAGAGAGAGAGAGAGAGAGAGAGAGAATAAAAGAAAGAACGAAAGAATAAAAGAAAGGAAAGAAAGAAATAAAAGAAAGGACAAAAAACAAAGAAAGGTGTTGAGAGAGAGAGAGAGAGAGAGAGAGAGAGAGAGAGAGAGAGAGAGAGAGAGAGAGAGAGAGAGAGAGAGAGAGAGAGAGAGAGAGAGAGAGAAAAGAAATGTGTAATATACATAATGTGGTAATTAACGCAATGCAAATAGTAGTAGTAGTAATAGTAGTAGTAGCAGTAGTAGTAGTAGTAGTAGTAGTAGTAGTAGTAGTAGTAGTAGTAGTAGTAGCGCCGGTGTTGTCATTGTAAGAGGCGGTGGTGGTGGTAGTGGCGGTAGTGGTGGACAAGGACGAGAACGATGAGACCTAAAGGAGGAGGAGGAGGAGGAGGAGGAGGAGAGAGGAGCTGAAGGAGAATAAAAAAAAAAAAACTAACAAAAAACAACAACAACAACAAGGATGGTAATAATAATGATAAACAAATAACAAGACTAATAACAATAATGATAAAAATAATGGTGGTTTCCTTTCTTCGTATTAGCGGTGGGAGGAGGAGGAGGAGGAGGAGGAGGAGGAGGAGGAGGAGGAGGAGGACACAGTAGCGGGGTTCCTCGTGCCTCGTGTTCACCGTAGCGGGGTGGAGCAAAGCCCTGGCCGGAAGTGGATCAAGGTGGAGACGACACACGAAATTCTAACGACTTGGCCCTCCTCCTCCTCCTCCTCCTCCTCCTCCTCCTCCTCCTCCTCCTCCTTCTCCTCCTCCTCCTCCTCCTCCTCCTTCTCATTCATATAGTAAAATACGTATATTTCTTTGCGTGTTCTTTCTTGTCTCTTCTTTTTCTTCTTTTTCTTTCACCTCTTCCTCCTCCTCCTCCTCCTCCTCCT
>NC_087157.1:33023115-33025615 GCF_035594125.1 Scylla paramamosain
AATACCTTGAGAAAAAGAAAGAGAAAAGAAAACGAGAAGAATTTGAATGTGTACAATAAATTAGTTTCTCTGCTAATTTGCCAACTCCTATTGTCTTTTTGGGAACAGAATTTGAAGCTATAATTCCACATAAAAAGGGACAAAAAAAATATATTGAAAAAAAAAGAAAAGAAAACGAGGAGAATTTAAATATGTGTACAATAAATTAGTTTCTCTGCTAATTCGCCAACTCCTATTGTCTTTTGGGGAACAGAATTTGAACGCCATTTTCTCTCCTTTCTTTTTCATCCCTTTAAATCCTCGGTCAATCTCCCTGATGCATAAAAAAAAAAAACAATAAGACAAATGGAATGATACAAATGAGAGGAAGTACAAAAGCATTCAAGACATCACTGTTGTACTTCAGTGACAGAAATAAGAGGAGGGAAATAAGAGTTTAATTAAAGCAGCTGTGTCGTACTTCACGTGACAGAAATAAGAAGCACTAGTATTGTAGGGGAAGGACATAACATAAAGAGTTCAAAGCATCAGTGTTATGGGAATAGTACTCACCGTCTGCGATCATGCGGGAGAGGATCCTGCCCATGTCCCTGACGGTGCGAGTGGCGAGCTCCTCCGCCGAGTCTTCCTCCATTGCCAGGACTGAGGGATTGGGTTAAGGAACAACACACAGGGGACAATGGAGTATTATGAGGGAAAATAAATAAAACATCTATAAAATAATGAAAGAGGGGGAAAAATGTGTGATAATATGAGAGAGAGAGAGAGAGAGAGAGAGAGAGAGAGAGAGAGAGAGAGAGAGAGAGAGAGAGAGAGAGAGAGAGAGAGAGAGAGAGAGAGAGAGAAATACACACACACACACACACACACACACACACACACATCAAAACTTCATGTCACCTACCACAGCTATTCCTTCACCACCACCACCACCACCATCACCACCACTACCACCACTTTTGCACTTCACTGTAATTCACTGCAATCTTTTTCACACACCCACCCAAATAAACGTACACACACACACATACACACACACACACACACACACACACACACACACCGCTGCACCAATCCCTACACACAACCAACTGAATCAAGCAACATAAGACACATTAAGTACATAGCTGGCGCCCTGAACGAGCCAAACGAGGCAATAAAACGAGGAAATTAGTGGCATTTGACGAGGTGAGTAGAGGGTAGTCGGCCAGCCAGCACTCCTGGTAAGCTGAGTGGGGTGTAGCCAGCCAGCCAGTCAGCCAGTCACCCAGCCAGTCCTCCTGACCAAAGACTGTACATATAAAAGGTGTATAATCTTTGCTCCTGGTAGCTCGAGAGAGGCGCCGGTGAACTGGACTTAGTGAGGGAAGGGCGAAAAGTCCCATATTTTCTCTTCACCTCGACAAAAATACAAAAATAATTACTCTCTCTCTCTCTCTCTCTCTCTCTCTCTCTCTCTCTCTCTCTCTCTCTCTCTCTCTCTCTCTCTCACCCCGTCCCATCCCTTCCACGTAAAAACAGCCTCGCGCGCCGCCCTAGCCCGCAAGCGGAAGACATGGCGCTCCTTCCGTATGTGGTAATTACCGGAGCGCCTTGCCACAACACTGGACGGAAACCTGCCTCGGGGAACGCGCTGCACCCCTCCACCCTCCCCCCACACACACCAGAACCTCCCCCTCCCTTCTGCTTCTGCTCTGTCCTGCCGCCATCTGTTCCTGTGCGTTGAGGTGGGGTGGAGGGAGTTGTGGAGGTGGTTGGGGTGATAGACAGGGTGCTGATATAGTGGTGGTGGTGGTGGTGGTGGTGGTGGTGGTGGTGGTGATGGTGGTCGAGGGATGGGGGTGATGCAAAAAATAATAAGAGTCGTGACTGGAGGGAGCTGTGACCTCAACTCTCAGTAGGTCAAAGTCCTGCTTTGCCCCCGCCAATACTTGAACCGGCACCACCACCACCATCACCACCACCACCACCATCCTTCCTGCAAAGCTACAGACTCCACCACTGAATCCAGCCACTACCATCACCGCCTGTCCAGCACCCGTCACCACCGCCTCTGAATGGTGACCAGAATGAGGAGTCACGATTATGAGCGAAGAACAGGTGGTGGTGTTAGTTAGGAGACACGCGAGCACAGAACACACGTAACAGAATAAACGTGAAATTAAAAAAAAAAAAAAGTTAATATCAACGTTAAGAATCAGGTGGAATTCAGCACGACTCAACTCACTAACCAACCAAACAAACAAACAACTGACTCTCTCACAAAGTAACTAAACAAGAGCCTAACTAACTAACCAATTAAATAACTAGCAAACTACATAACTAACTGACTGACTGGCTGACTGACTGACTAAATAAAATGAAGCAATAAGAACATGACAAAAGGAAATAAAGGAAGCTAAAAGAACTCATAAAGATCACTAGACCTTCGCAGCCCTAACAACAAGAAAATTAAATAAATAAATAAATAAAGAAAGAAAATAAAGAAAGCTGCAAGAAG
>NC_087157.1:33030615-33035615 GCF_035594125.1 Scylla paramamosain
TATGTATGTTAATGTGTGTGTGTGTGTGTGTGTGTGTGTGTGTGTGTGTGTGTGTGTGTGTGTGTGTGTGTGTGTGTGTGTGTGTGTGTGTGTGTGTGTGTGTGTGTGTGTGTGTGTGTGTGCGCGCGCATGCCCGTCACCAAAGTTGAAGAAAACCCGGAAGAGAGCGAGCGAGCTTCCTTTTACATGGACTATTAAACTCTCATTATCTGCACACTTTTTTCTCTGTCTCCCTCTCTCTCTCTCTCTCTCTCTCTCTCTCTCTCTCTCTCTCTCTCTCTCTCTCTCTCTCTACACACACAGAAAGGAAAAAGTGAATAACCAACACATAACACAATGTAGATTACCAAGACACACGTAAACACACACACAAAAAGACACAAACACAACAAAGAACAAGTGTGAACAAGCAAAGGATCTGTGGAGGCATTGCCGGCCTTTCCTTGCTCATACAAACCCTGGCCACACCACGACCTGCTAAATGCTTCTGTACTCACGACGGAAGGAAAAGGCCAAATAAGAGTGTATGAACAAAGGAACTGAGAAGAGTAAGAGACGAGAGTGGGGGAGTAAGACAGACAGACACACACATACACAGAGAGAGAGAGAGAGAGAGAGAGAGAGAGAGAGAGAGAGAGAGAGAGAGAGAGAGAGAGAGAGAGAGTTGCAAGGCAGGTAAGAGGAGTGAAAAAGGCTGAAACACATTGCAGCTTCTCTCTCTCTCTCTCTCTCTCTCTCTCTCTCTCTCTCTCTCTCTCTCTCTCTCTCTCTCTCTCTCTCTCTCTCTCTCTCTCTCTCTCTCTCTCTCTCTCTCTCTCATCTCTTTGTTCCCTCTCTCACCCACACATTCCTTGTTCAAATTGTTGGGTCAAACTCGTGTATCAGTGAGCTCAGAATAAACGATTCCTTAGTAAAGATAAATTGAAATGAAAAACACTACTACTACTACTACTACTACTACTACTACTACTACTACTATTACCACTACTACTACCATCAGCATCACCTATCCACCATCACGACCATGAAGGGTGAACGAAAACGCCCTCTCAGATGCCTTATCATAAAATTATTATAAACATTTTCTTTTTCTTATCGTAACGTTTTCATGATGATTGAAATGAATGAAAAATCGTGAGAAGCAAAGAAAAATAGCGCTAAGATGAGAGGGAGAGAGAGAGAGAGAGAGAGAGAGAGAGAGAGAGAGAGAGAGAGAGAGAGAGAGAGAGAGAGAGAGAGAGAGAGAGAGAGGGGGGATAAAATAAGACCAATGAAGGAAGAAGCCAAGAGTACAAAAAAATAAATAAAAATAAGGAAGAGAGGGAGAAAGACAAGAAATAAAAGAAAAAAGAAAGAAAAAAAAGTTATGTAAGAAAAAGAAGGAAATCAGTATTAGTGAAATGACGACACACACACACAAAAAAAAAAAAACACATACAAAAGATGTAGCACACACACACACACACACACACACACACACACACACACACACACACACATGCGTACGTACACACATGAGTCTTCTGACACTCACATGAACTAGTCCCGCTCAGGTCACCAACCCTAACTTCCCGGCCCGCTCTCACCTCTCCCTCCCCCTCCCTATCCCACCACCTCCTCCACCACCACCACCACCACCTTCACGCTGCTCTCTCCCTCTCACCGCTTCACACACACCTTCCTTCCTCCCTTCCTCCTCCTTCCTCTCTTCTTCCTTCACTCTTCCTCGTCATCTCCTCCATTCTCCTTCAAACACCTTCCTCCTTTTTTTTCTCTCCCCTTTCACTCTTCTCTTTTTTGTTTCATTTTTCTCATTCTCTCGTTCATTCTTCTCCTTTTCCTTCTTTCACTCTTCCTCCCTTATTCACTTTTTTCTTTCTCCCTTCTTCATTCTTCTGCTCTTTTTTTTCTTTTACTCTTCTCTTTTCCCTCTGTCACTCTCCTTTTTCCTACTTCTTTATTCACTCTTCTCTTCCTCCTTCACTTATCTTTACCCCTCACTTATTCTTTGTTCCATCTGCTTGTCTGCCTTTCAGTCTGTCTCCCTCTCCCTTTCCCACACCTCTGTTTCTCACTCTCATCCTCTTCTCATTATTTTCCTCCTTCTCCCTTTTTCATCACTCTTCCTTAATCCCTAATCCTACATGCCATTTCTTTTCACCCTCTATTCCTTCCCTTCCTTCCTTTCTTTTCCCCGCTCCTTCATTCATCCCCTTGCTCTCTTCCTCAGCGTCTCCATTCTTGCCTTTCCTTCCTCCTGCAGCCTTCACCCAACCTTCTTCATGTTCCTTTCCTAGCCTCCCTTGCTTCCTCATATCACAGTCCTCCTACTCATCCATTTTGCTCCTCCTCCTCCTCCTACACATTTCAGCATCTCCCGGTTTAGTCATTCTCTTCTGCCAGCCATTTTACTCCTCCTCTTCTTCTTCTTCCTCCTCCTCCTCCTCCTCCTCCTCACTCGATTCTCTCGGCCACTGTCTCCTGCCTGGCGTCTTGTGTTCAATAATAGCAAGTGTTTGTGCGGCAACTGGTTCTCTTTATCAGATAAACCGCGTGTATTTCAGAGGCTAAGTGAGAGAGAGAGAGAGAGAGAGAGAGAGAGAGAGAGAGAGAGAGAGAGAGAGAGAGAGAGAGAGAGAGAGAGAGAGAGAGAGAGAGAGAGAGAGAGAGAGAGAGAGAGAGAATTATTTTTGACAAGGTGAGGAAAGAATACGGGACTGTTTATTGAGAGAGAGAGAGAGAGAGAGAGAGAGAGAGAGAGAGAGAGAGAGAGAGAGAGAGAGAGAGAGAGAGAGAGAGAGAGAGAGAGAGAGAGAGAGAGAGAGAGAGAGAGAATGATGACGCGGCAAAGGTTTCCCTCTAGACCCTCCCTCCTGCTCATTATCCTCCTCCTCCTACTCCTCCTCCTCCTCGTCTTCTTGCTCCTCCTCCCTCTACTCACTTCCCACTCACGGCGGAAACTTAAGCCCACCAACCAAAGTATGATATACAGCACAATGACAAATGCAAAAAAAAAAAAAAGAAAGAAAGAAAGAAAGGAAACAAAAAAAAAGACGTTTATCAAAGCCGAATAATTTTTTCACTTTTTTCCTCCTCCCAGACTAACCCTAGCTGCCTCTCTCCATTCCCCCCCCCCTCTCTCTCTCTCTCTCTCTCTCTCTCTCTCTCTCTCTCTCTCTCTCTCTCTCTCTCTCTCTCTCTCTCTCTCTTCCCTCCTTCCCTCAGGCAGTGCTTCTCTTCCTCCTCTACCTCCATCCCTCCTCTCTTCTTCTAACCTGTATACTCATATTCTTCCGTATTTCCTTCTATCATTCCACTCTCTTCCCTCTTTCCTTTGTGTTCTTCCTCCTTTCCCTTGATCCCTCTTCACCTTTCCTTCTCCTCCTCCTTCCATCCACTCCTTCCTTTCCTTTACCAAGACCATACCTGCTTCACCTCACTTAAAGGTTTCCATTCTTTACTTTCTCTCTCTCCTCTTCCTCCTCCTTCTCCTCCTCTTCCTCCACCAGCACTATACTACCACCACCATCATCTCCCGCCTGGTCCCTTCTCGAGTTGCTAATCTAAAAGGTGACTAAGCAAGAAAGTACCTTTATTAGTGACAATTAGCACCTGTGTAGGAAAGTGTGTGTGTGTGTGTGTGTGTGTGTGTGTGTGTGTGTGTGTGTGTGTGTGTGTGTGTGTGTGTGTGTGTGTGTGTGTGTGTGTGTGTGTGTGTGTGTGTGTGTGTGTGAAAGAGCCGTATTGCAGGTTTCCGTTTTGTTTGGAAGAAAAACATGAAAAAACTTCCGGCTATTTTTATCCTTCCAGGTAGTGTCGTTCGGCCTCTCCCTCCCCCTCCTTCTCCCTCTCCCTCTCTCTCCTCCATGTCCCAAAACCCACCAGACTGCCCATGGCCACGTTGTTTCCCTCTGGATTCCCTTCCCCTTCCCTTCCATGTGACCTGCCTGCCTGCCTGCCTACCTGCCTGTCAGTCCGTCTGTCCCAACCACCCCACACTGATTTAGTCTTCCTTTCGGCCACTCCCTTAATCCCTTCCAACTGTCCTGTGCTCTCCCTGTCCTTCCCGCCTCTCCTCCACACTGAGCATCTCAAGGGAACGAGGAAAAACATGAAGAACTGTGAAATGACGACAAAATGGGACTTTATACTCAAATTCCTGTTCGCCTTCGTCCCGGCAACTTTCTTGCGGCTTCATGTCCTTATCATATATTTTTCCTCTTCCGCTCAGGGTTAGGTGATGCAGTGGGGTGTCAGCGAAGGCTTTGTGTCCGTCTTGGGTACCGGTGTCATGAGTTTGATGGAAGGCTTAACGGGTTGCTGGTGGAGGGTGCAGAGGAAGGGAAGGTCTGCTGTTCACTATTCACTGTCGGGTATGAGGTATAACTCTGGCATCACTTCAAGATAATACAAGGTGACGAAATGCCTAAAACACCTGTGGACTCACGAAGAAAAGTCGACAGGTGATTGGCAGACGCACAGAAACATTTTGGGGTGCGGCGCGGTGGAGGGACATAACTTCTGGCATCAGTTCAAAGCAATACGAGACGAAAGAACAGCTCAAACACCAGAAGACTCACGAAAACCTCAACACTTAGTCAGTAGAGACATCAGTAAAGACGCACACACAGAAACATAGGGTGTCTGAAGTAAGGTACAGTGGAGGGACATAATTCTTTGGCGTCACTTCCAGACAATACGAGGCGACAGGACACCTAAACACCTGCGAACTGACGAAAATCCCAACAGGCAATAAGTAGAGACACCAGTAGCTACAGGCGCACATGCACAGAAGCAATGGGCGTGCGAGGCGAGGTGCGGTGAAGGACAAGACGAGAGGATGTTAGGACTGGATCAATATTCTGGTACTCGCAGCGTCACTCACCGCCACACCTGCCCACCCGCCGGTCTTCCTCACCTGCCTTTCAAGCATATACAGCATACAGCCTCCCCTCGCCCCTCCCTGTCTCTCTCTCCGTCCCTTATTCTTTGTAGATGTC
>NC_087157.1:33040615-33050615 GCF_035594125.1 Scylla paramamosain
AAAGATCTCCACGTCTCGTACATTTACCCCACAGCCACAGAAATTAATAACAATGACGATGACGATGATGACAGTAGTAGTAGTAATAGTAATAGTAGTAGTAGTAGTAGTAGTAGTAGTAGTAGTAGTAGTAGTAGTAGTAGTAGTAGTAGTAGTAGTAGTAGTTGTAGTAATGACGATAATGAAACAAAAGAATATGAATCAGAACAAAGAATAATTATGATAACACCAATGAACAACAACAAACAATACACACATCTGAACCCCGCAGTAACTTAACAAACCAGCAAACCTTTGAGTCCCGCCACTAACGGCAGTACAAAAGGATACAGCTCAGCATGTCAGGGACGCTCGCCATATCCTCCGAGTGGTAGAAGGACTTGAACTCCTTTCGCAGGTCGTAGAAGGAGTTGTAATAGTCTGGCAAGGTGAAGTTTCTGGAGAGTGCCTTGGGATGCAGCACCTGGCGGAGGTGGAGCTGCCCGTCCGTCACCATGGCGACGCGGGACGTGTTGCTCTCCGCTATCTTGCTCAGAATGGCGTCAAACTGCACAGAAGAAGGAGAGGAGGGATTCATAAGACATGTGAATAGAAATAGCTAATTAAACACGTAAATAAAAGTAAGTAAATAAAAGTATTAGAGCAGCAAAGGTAGAAGAGTGACAAATGAGTAAATAAAAATAATTAAGTACACAAGTCAACGAAACAAGTAAATAAAAGTATACTGCATATTAAACTGCATCATTTATTCATTTATCTCTGTCATGTCACTTTTGTTTCCGTAAATGTAACAATGGCATTGCGCCCTCTCTCTCTCTCTCTCTCTCTCTCTCTCTCTCTCTCTCTCTCTCTCTCTCTCTCTCTCTCTCTCTCTCTCTCTCTCTCTCTCTCTCTCTCTCTCTCTCTCTCTCTCTCTCTCTCTCTCTCTCTCTCACACACACACACACACACACACACACACACACACACACACACACACACACACACACACACACACACACATACAGAGAGAGAGAGAGAAATAGTAATCAGTAACAGAAAATTGAAATGAAAAACGGAATGAACCAGCATTTTTTTCTCCATCTAAATTTTTTTGTAAAAGAAGAAGCGAAGGAGTATAGTTGTTTACGTTGTGTGCATAATCAAAAGATATTTTTTGTTGTTTTAGTGCCACACGACGCCGCAAACTTGCAGCTTCTCTCTCTCCCGGAAGTAGAATGATCACCAGTCACTGAACGCGTCACTCACGAAGGGAGGGAGGGAGGGAGGGAGGGAGGGAGGGAGGGAGGGAGGGAGGGAGGGAAGGAAGGAAGGAAGGAAGGAAGGAAGGAAGGAAGGAAGGAAGGAAGGAGTAGACGGGCGACATTTCGTAGTGAACCCTTTTGAAAACAGCTCGCGGCAAACCTCAAATGTACTGCTATCAAGTCTAATTACTTCTTATGACACACAGCACGACCGAGGCAAGTAGCAGTTGTCTCGAGTTACGGCATACACTGATGTGTTATGGGAAGACCAGCTGGGACTGTTCCCCTGCATGTTTACTCGTTACTTCAAACTACAAGTCCCGCTGCATTTAAAGTTGAGGTCTTGAAATAATATTAAAGTTACATTTGGCACTTGTCAGACCTCATTTAGATTATGCTGTGCAGTTGTGCTCCCCATACTGCAGGAAGGATACCGGTCTGTTAGAGTCAGTACAAAGGAGAATGACAAAAAAAAAAAAAAAGATACAAGGGATGAGAAATATTCCTTACGAAAGTAAATCGAAGCTATTAAATTTATATCCCCAAGTGGCATAGATTAAGAGATTTGATAGAAGTATTTAAGTGGTGCAAGGGAAATAGGGGCGACATACACAAGATCCTCATGGTCAGTAATCAGGATAAGGCAAAAAATAACGGGATCAAGCTTGGTAAAGTTTAATAAAGCATAAAAAAGAGATAGGAAGACACTGATTCTCAAATGGAATGGACTCAGTAATCAAATTGTTAGTCATAAGAGTGTCTAAAATAAGATCAGACAAATTTATGGATGGGGATGACAGATGGAAATAGGAAGGCACGTTTCATACAGGAACTGCCACGTGCAAACCTGATGGCTTCTTGCAGTCTTCCTTATATACGTACTGAGGCAGTCCTCCTGTAGTGTGCTAAATGTTTTCTTGAGACCATCGCAAAATGTAAGTCTAATAATGGTATACCTATCCAATAACCTGCCGCCCTCACTACCGCTGTGTTTAGCGAGGATACTGGTAGTGGTGGTGATACGTAATGATAATGGTGGTGATGGCGGTGATGGTGGTAGTGGTAGTGATGGTGGTGCATGATACAGTCAAGGACAAAAGTCGTGTAAGCTTCTGTACTCCATCGTGTTTACCATCTCCCCTGTAACCCACGTCCCCTGATCCACTGGCAGCCTCCTCACCAAACCCTGGGGCCTCAAGACTCGCGCCATGTCAAGGGTTAATACTGAAGGGAGGTGACGAACGCAGTGGGAGTTACTGTAGGTTATCTGACTTTTGACCACGAACGTATGTAAGCCTGTCTGTTTCCAGTGCTTTATACACCGCCCCTTCCCCCCACTCTCTCTCTCTCTCTCTCTCTCTCTCTCTCTCTCTCTCTCTCTCTCTCTCTCTCTCTCTCTCTCTCTCTCTCTCTCTCTCTCTCTCTCTCACTACCTCATCAGTCTGTACACCTCTTAGCATTCAGACCACTGTGAAGAATTTATTTGCAAGGACATACAAGAATAATAAAGAAAACTGGATGTTAATTTTGTCTCCTTTTTAATCACAGACTACAATGTAAGAGCTTAGAATAAAAGTCATGTGTGATTATAGGAAAAGTTGTCTAGTGGTGGGAGGACTGAACAACGAACACTTCACATGTCGGCAAATGGGATGGAGTCTTCTTTCCTCCAGTCAGCTTTGCATATTCAGCGTCTGACGAGGAATGCGAGGCAGGACGATCGGATGTTCCTGATTTATGTGTTTTGAAGGAGTGATTTTGGGAGTGAGGGCACAAGCGTATTTTTATTTTATTTTATTATTATTATATATATATGTATGTATTTTTTTTTACTTACGGTTAAAATATTCGAGTATGAATTTCCTTTAGTGCATGAAGGTCAAAAGGACAGACAGACAGACAGATAGAGAGATAAGTACAGGCAGACAGGCGAACGCACATATATATAGATAGATAGACCTAGGGCGAAGCCAGGCAGCCATCCATCCACACACACACACACACACACACACACACACACACACACACACACACACACACACACAAAGAGCCCTCATAATCTTCCTATACAGCCAGGTAGACGGGAGGTGGAGAGAGAGAGAGAGAGAGAGAGAGAGAGAGACAGGTGTTCTATTCACCCCACTCCTTTCCTCCCTTCCTCCTCTCCCTCCTCCCTCACCGTAACACCCCATAGAAATAGTTATCCTCTTCCTTTCTTCCCACGGCACTCTTGCTTCCGTCTTCCCTTTCTTCCTTTCACAACTGTTTGTTTTTTTTCACATTACGCAAAACGTTAACCAGGTAAGAACAGCAGTTTACAAAATCGTCCTCCTTATGTAAATTCTCCAGTATAAGGAATTACAAAGGATTACAAGCCTGAGAAAATTACAGTGTACGGGAGGAATAAGATGTGCTCTACAGGTGCAGTACTACTACTACAGTCACGGTAGAGGTTCAGTAACACAACGCACTCTCTTCCACTGTTTAGCGTTCATTCTTGATCTTAAAAGCCTCGTATTCTTAACTCTTTTTATTGTTTTGGCATCTCAGTGGTCCTTTGATTCGTTCTTTTTACTGCCCTCGGCCAGTGCTCCCCCTTATATAGAAAACAATGGTTGTCTTCCGCTAACTTTCCTAGCATTGTTGAAATGGTTTGCATCGAGACACAGGAGAGAAGAAGAGAGGAAAATGAAGGTTAATATTTACGAAAGTCTACCACAAAAACAGTGTTTAAAAAGTTATAGATATTAAATACGAGTAAAGGAGAAAATTTGTCTAGCAGAGGAAATTTCAACGTTTAGTGATGTCATAAAAAAAAAACATTGGAAAGGCCACAGGCATGCTTAAATCGGGTTATCATGGACGTCTTTATCCCCAGTGATGATGGAGACCCCTCATTAACCCTTTCACTGCCAAATGCAACAGCTCACACCACTGAAAGCAATGTATGTAATATTCATAAGCATCTACAATAAAGAGATAAAAAAAAGACAATTTTACAACGTCTAGCCAGTATAATGTTTAGAGTCGGCTGAAGGACAAGAAAAAAAGGTCGCAGTGAGGATAGTAATTAAGGGAAGATGTGCCAAATAGATTCACTTCAGCAAAAGAAACACCGCTGAAAACCCAAGTACATCTCCCAGTACAGCCTGTAATAAGTTGTTGATGATACGCTTATACTGGCCCTAAGTCCTCTGGGATCAAGAACGATCAAACATTTCAGCTTCTTCAACACACTGACTTCTAACAGGTTTTATTATAATTTATCGAGGTTTTCAAGGGAGTTTTCGTTATTCCAGAGATAGTTTAACAAGTATTCTGTATCGTCAACGGGAAAACCGGCCATGGAAACCTGACTACTAACCTCTGTGGCCTTTGAAAGAGGAAGGAAACGTTTATGAATACGAGAAGTCATTGTGGTTTTCAAGGAAGTTTTCAAGATTCCTGAGAGAGTTTAACGAGTATTCCCTATCACCAACAGGAAAACCAGCCATGGAAGCTCGACCAATAGTCTCTGTGGCCTCTGAAAACAGTCATGATGAGAGAGGGAAAGAAGTGTTTATGAATGCGAGAAAATGTTAGTGATTCCAGCGACAGTTTAACGAGTATTCCGTGCCATCAATGCCAACACTAGCCATGAAAATAATGACTAAATAAAAACATTGTAAAAAAAAAAAAGTGCTGGTACAGAAACAGGTAACAACAATCACAAGTTCACGTAACGATCCTTACAAAAAATAGTACTTCACGGATACATTGCATCTCATTCTATAAAAAAAAATATTAAAAAAATAAACAAATAAAAACATGTACTTGCCTTTTCTTCTTAAAAATGTTCATCAGGTCACGTCAACATACGAGTAAGTATGTTCCTGACATGAATGAACACAGTCTCCCCCAAAAATATACTCACTGTTTGACTCTCTACAACTAATAGACTTTTTTTTTCAGAACAATTAACCCTATTAATGACAGAAGAACGACTAAGTTTTAAAGAAAGAAACTTTGTCATTAAATGTTACTGGAAGCACGAAAATGTCAAAAAAGTGCAAAGACAATTCAGAAGACCATTTGGCATAGATCCACCAATGCGACGCACCACTGCTCGCACCAGAAATAAGCACATAAAGGCACATTTGAAGCACATAGAACTGTTCACGACGCTCAGAAGCAACGTTGCGGTAGAGCACGGCCATCTACCAGCCCTGCTAAAGAACAATTGCTGGTCACCTTCCTGAGATCTCCGCAAAAAATATGTACGACAAATGGCGCGTGAAACAGGAATCTCATTATCGAGTCCCCATCGTATTTAGAAGTACAATCAATGGAGACGTTACACTCCAGCATCAGTGTAACAACTGTATAAGAGTGTACAAACATCCCTCTGCTTACTGGCGTGTACTTTACATGTCCCTTCTCCCTATAATGTTCATCAGATCAGGTTTTCTTAACTATGTACTCTCACTGCACAGGAAAAAAAAAAAAGTGAATAAATGTAAGTGTGTAAAAACATTCCTTGCTCCTCATATTGACTTGCCTCTCTTTGGTGAATCGCAACAGTCGCCTTCCTTGAACACCTGAACACTCCTCTCACTCCACCCACGCACCTGCCGCCCTGTGTCACCTGAACACCCCCTCCCCTTTCCCCTTCCCCTGCCCTCCTCACTCCACCCACGCACCTGTCACCTGAATATACCATTACCTCAAAAATAGAGCAAACACACACACACACACACACACACACACACACACACACACACACACACACACACACAGAGAGAGAGAGAGAGAGAGAGAGAGAGAGAGAGAGAGAGAGAGAGAGAGAGAGAGAGAGAGAGAGAGAGAGAGAGAGAGAGAGAGAGAGAGCCACTGGAGGGGCTCGTTCCCAACCCCCCTGCTTACAATATTAATATAAGTCTAACATAAAGAATGTATATATATGTATATATATTTATATTTGTATTTGTGTGTTGTGTCCCACCCCTAAAATAGGTTGCACACGGCAGTGCGCCTTCGGGTGATAATGTACCTATGTTTAAATAAAAAGAGAGAGAGAGAGAGAGAGAGAGAGAGAGAGAGAGAGAGAGAGAGAGAGAGAGAGAGAGAGAGAGAGAGAGAGAGAGAGAGAGAGAGAGAGAGAGAGAGAGAGAGAGAGAGAGAGAGAGAGAGAGAGAGAGAGAGAGAGAGAGAGAGAGAGAGAGAGAGAGAGAGAGAGAGAGAGAGAGAATCTTCAGGCTATTATTAATCACAGTTAGTCAAGCTTTAATATTTAGTTACATACCTAATTTATTTAAACTCCACATTTAAGCACATTTACAATTTAAACACCTTCCATATGAGAGAGAGAGAGAGAGAGAGAGAGAGAGAGAGAGAGAGAGAGAGAGAGAGAGAGAGAGAGAGAGAGAGAGAGCACCCTGAACACACCTGTGGTCGAGATAATTGATACAGGTGTGGATATTATCATGTGAGTAAGTCAAGTGGGAGAGTGTGGGGTGGGTGTGAATAGAGGGGGGAGGGTTTGGAGGGGTGTAGGTATGGGTTGGGGGTATGGGAAGAGGGGAGGGGAGGAAAGGGGGAGGAGAGAAAGTAATGTGGACCGAGCAGGATAAAAATAGATAAAATGTGAAACGAGGATACATGAAAGTCTATTTACATGACCTCTCTCTCTCTCTCTCTCTCTCTCTCTCTCTCTCTCTCTCTCTCTCTCTCTCTCTCTCTCTCTCTCTCTCTCTCTCTCTCTCTCTCTCTCTCTCTCTCTCTCTCAAGGAAAGAAAACGCTATATTACATGTGATCATTTAAACGTGTAATGTCTAATAACTAGCCTGTACAAAATACAAACAGATATGAATTAAATATATATTCCTCTGACCTATAATAAATACTCTGTTTACTTATCCGTCACTCTCTCTATGCGACACAAAGAAAACCCCACTGCCACCACACACTGTTGCTACCAAACCCCGTGGACAGCCTCACCTCACCAGTTCCTTCACATCTGCTCCTTGACTCACACGCTGCCTCGCCTCGCCTCGCCTTATCACAACTCTCCGCGGTATCTTATCAACAGTAATCCCTCAGTAAGCCAGAGTTATCATGACCAAACTGTGAGGTTAGCCAACACACTCCACACTACTGAATGAACAGACGCCTCCTCCCCCTCAAACCTTCCACCCTTCCACCCTTCTCTTCCCTACCACCATTGCTCCTCCTGCTCCACCTCCCCCTCCTTTCCGTCACCTCATACTGACACGTGGCGAATATCTTCTCTTCAGTTACCTGTCTTCTTTCCTTCCTTCCTTTCTTCACCTTGCTATCTAACTTCCCTCCCTCCTTTCCTTCCTTCCTCCTCCTCCTCCTCCTCCTCCTCCTCCTCCTCCTCCTCCTCCTCCTTTCTTCCGTCACTCACACTGATCACTTCACACAGGTGACAAATATCTCTTTTAGCTCTTCCTTTCTTCCTTCCTCTCCTCCCTCACTTTACTATCTGAGCTCCCCTACCTCTCTCTCTCTCCCTCCCCTTCCTCCTCCTCCTCCATCTCCTCCCCCTCCCTTCCATCACTTCACATTGATCGCTTCACAAACAAAGACACGTGACAGGTATCTTCTCAGCTACCTCTCTCCCTTTCTTCCTTCTCCCCTCCTCCTTGCTACCTAACCTCCCCCTCTCCCCTCTCCCCCTCTCTCTCTCTCTCTTCACCGCCAGGAACACACAGGGAAAGGTGGAGAGTTATTAATACCGTATGAAAATAACACAGCGTGATAAGAGGTGGGTGTTAGTGAAGGCGTATACTGTGACATGAAAAGACGTGCAGAGCGAGGAGTGAGTGAGAGGAGCGAATGAGAGAAGAGGTGAGGAAGAGTGATTAGTGAGAGATGAAGGGTTGAAGGGGCGTGGGTGGGGGAATGAAGGGCGTAGCAGCGTGGTGAGAAGGAGCATCGTGACTGGAATGACTTGAAACCTAAGCCATGTGGGTGCTGGGGCAGATCGTTACTATTACTACATCTTGAAGCTTCCATTACCTTGTCAACCTTCCTCTATGTGATCCTTCATCTTGTGCCTCTCCTCCATCATCCCTAGTGTGTTCCTCACCATTACACCTCCACTCATTCACCACACTTTCCTCTCTCTTTCTCTCCTAGTTTTACCTTCTACCTTCTCCTCCTCCTTTTCCTTCTTCTCCCGCCCCCCTTTGCCCTGCCTCACCTCGTCTTTATCTCCGCGGCGCACAGAGACAACACCCAATAATTAAATACACTTAACAGTAAAGGTGAGGACCTGTTGCATGGAAGAGAGCGGCTCAGATACCAAGTAGGGTTCCGATCCCCGCGCCACACACACACACACACACACGCGCGCGCACACTAGCACATCCACGCACCCCCCCCCTCTCTCTCTCTCTCTCTGTGTGTGTGTGTGTGTGTGTGTGTGTACTGATGGCGCTTCACTGTCATCACCATTTCATGCACACAATCCACAACTATGTACTCTTACTGCCACCACCACCACCACCACCACCACCGCCTTCACAGCTCTCAGCAAGCTCACGACACAATGAACAGCCCCGTAACACATAACACATCACTCGTATGAGCCAACCGTAATTCTTGGCAGCATAAGAAAATAAGGGAAGCTGCAAGAAGCCATCAGCCCTACACGTGGCAGTTCAATCCCTGTATAAAACATATCTACGTAACCTCACCTCCATAAATCTATCTAATCTTCTTTTAAATGACTTGGCACTAACAACCTGATTACTGAGTCCATTCCATTCATCCGCTATGAAAACCGCCACCATGCAGGACAATGAAGGATACAACCAATGCACGTTTGTATTCAGAAAACAAAGAGTAGACAAACTCGTGCACATCTGAAGGACGCCAGTTGTACACAAGAGTTCAGTCTCTCGTTTGTGTCTTGCTCATATAAAAGTTTGGTTCGGTAATAAAGAAGAGCAAACAAGCAGTCCAGCCCTCGCCAGCACAACAGTCGAGAGGGAAGCTCCTCATTAGTTAGACAGGCGAATGTTGCGTCACGTTTCATAAAATTACTTCAAAATAACTTCCCTCTCAATCTTTAAGTACTCGTGAAAACGCCAGATAGATACCGATGGATACTGTAGGTTGATAAAACATACGGTAAAAATATCGGTTAAGTAGATACAGATAGATAATGATGAATGTGGACAGACAAATAGATGGTTAAAAGATCAGCTTTTAGATCAGCTAGATAGATAGATACGGTAGATAGATATAGAGACAGTGAAAATCAGTCAAACATATATTGTTAAAGGCGTACTGTGCACAGACAGTGAAAAACTAAAGTTAAATACATATAAATTCATACAGTGCATGGACAAATAGATAGACTTTGAAAACATGTTAGACACAGATAGATACAGCAGATAGACACTGCATGCTGATTAATAGGCAGTTTCCTAACGAAGACAGCAGACCACAAGGTAAGTCAAGGAGAGTGACGGTGGGCGCCACTGCGGCCAGCACACACTGTCTCCATAGGGAGCCTGGAGCCGCGGCGTGACCTTGAGGGGGGTCAACGCTCTGTAGTGAGGGCGTGAGGAGCCTGCCAGTGAGTGCCGCGACACGGGGACACCACCAAGAGAGAACCAGGGTGGACCAAGGAGGAGCCAAAGAGGGAGACCGAGAGGGAACCAAGAGGGCACCAAGTGGGCAACCAAGAGGGAGACCAAGAGGGGGCCAAGTGGGAGCCAAGAGAGAATCGAGGGAACAAGAGGGA
>NC_087157.1:33053115-33173115 GCF_035594125.1 Scylla paramamosain
AGAGAGAGAGAGAGAGAGAGAGAGAGAGCAGTAATCTGGAAGTGCGTAGGATGGCAGGAGGAAGGAAACGTGGCAGGGAAGAAAGGAGCGACCCTCGAGGCAGCAGCGGGACGGAGGGGCGGAGGGCGAGCAGGAGCCTGGCCAAGGGGAGCGGCAGGACCCCTTGAATGGGACAGATTCCCCAGGGATGAATAGCCATACAAGGGGAGGGAGTGAAGGGAAGAGGCCGCGAGGGGAGGAGATGAAAGGGAGGCCAGTAAGGGGAAACCCAAGAGCGGTGGAGGACTGAGGGAGGTTAAGGTGCGTCTCAGTCCCTATCTGGTGGCTTCTCTTGGCTTCACCCTCCCTCACGTGACTCGTCTCTTCTTCCTCCTCCTCTAATCATCCTTTACTCATCTTATTCTCTCTCTCTCTCTCTCTCTCTCTCTCTCTCTCTCTCTCTCTCTCTCTCTCTCTCTCTCTCTCAACATACTACATCTCTTCCTCTTCCTCCTACTCCTCCATTTTCTCTTCTTACTTCTTTATTCTTCCTTCTTTCCCATATTCTTTTCCTTCCCTCCTCCTTTCTCAACATCCACATCTTCCTCTTCCTCTTACTCCTTCACCTTCTCTTCCTACCTATTTGTCCTCCTCCTTCTCCCTCTCCTTTTCCTTTTACTCTTCACCTTCTCTCCTTGCCTCTTTATTCTCCCTCATTTTCCACCTTCTCTTACTATTCCTGCTCCTCCCCTTATTCATCTTCCTCCTCCTCCTCAGACAACAACAGACGGACACGCCCCGGGAACAAAACACCACCACCACCACCACCACCGCCAACACCCTCGCGCCGCCATCACCACCCACCCTCTTATCCTGTCACAACCATCACCACCACTGACAACTGTAATTCATGACTTTGTCTCACCACCATCGCAGTGGCACTCTCTGAGACACCACAGTAGTCCTTTGCTGCATTCGTGATATACATCATTGCCACCAGGGACAATAACACACCATAACACACTATAGCACATCACCATCATCGCTACTCCCTTATGAAGAGTCGAGAGCTTCAGTTTCTGTCACACTCTGTTGTTCAGTGGCGCATTAAAACTATAGCACTTCTTGGACTCTGGCAGCGCACCGATCGTCCTATCAGTGTTGTATATTCCCACTACGCTAAAGACACAAATGAACACACACCATTGAGAAAACTCTAACTTGATATAAGCCTGAATGATGAAAGCGCAAAGCTGTGTGTGTGTGTGTGTGTGTTGTGTGTGTGTTTACCTGAATATTAACACTTTCCTATCTTGTCAAAACAGTTCAACAATTTCCTTTTTTCTTCGCGCCTTCCTCATAGCATGTCAAGTTTTCCTAATGGTACCTATCTAGGGACACTCAGACTGCGTACTTTGGTGGCAGTCACGGCGCACAGTTCGCGAATCATTGTTTTTAGTCTCCTTATATTCACAAGGCCCACGTTCCGCCTGAAGACGCGCCATTCCTTCAAGACGTGGGGTGGGCGGCGGTGTTGTCAGTGGGCGGTCAGGCGGGCGGATGTGGCGAGCCGACACTCCGCTGGTGAATGACAGCGCCATTACGCCATTACAGTGCCGTCATCAGCAATCCTCGCTCACTCGCTATTACGAAGGATCAGTTTCAAGTTGCTGTGCTGCTGTTTTCTTTTTTTTTTCTTCTTCTTCTTCTAAGAAAATGGCAAGGCTTATGTTATCTTTTATTTATTTTTTTTTCTAGCTTCTATCCTTGCTGGCTGATGATGACGGATACGGGGAAGAAAACCTAGCATAAAAACAATACTGTGGTGTAGAAATGGATACGTGATGGTATTTAGATATTATATAAAGTCTCCAAGAACATACCTAATGGTGGTGAAGTAGATACAATGTCGCCTATAATATAAAAGGGTAGATAAAGTCTGAATGTACTGAGACATGATACAGTCTCCAAGAACCTACGTAAAGGTACTGAGCGAGATACAAAATCCCCTGAGATGGAAATGGGTACGTATGATGGCACGGAGGTGGATATTACAGTGTCTAAGAACGTAAGTAAAGGTGTTGAAGTGTACTGGTGTGAGGGAAGCAGTGCGCAGTGAGCCAGCCAGACTCAATGGAAAAATAGTCAAACCCTGGAGGGAAACAACACAGCGGCGCCTCGCACGGAGCAGCGAAGGCAAGGGACCACTAATAAGGCGCCGGTGTGAAGGGCAAATGCTTGGAATGAAGACGTTGATAAAACAAGTACAGGAATTTTGAAGGAGAAAGAGACATAACCTGGTGAGCGCAGGTATGAAAGTGAAGGAAGGAAGGAGTGAGAGGCATGGAAGAGGGAAAGAAAGGAGGGATGGAGGGGAAACCTGTCGAGTGGACTTGAATGCCACGCTTTTCAGAAATGCAAGGCCTTCATCGTTTCGTCCAAACCACGTTCCTGAGACGTGCCAGCTGACCTGTCCGATGATCGCTATTTCAATTACTACCCAGTAAGAAATTTTCCGAGCCAGAAAAAATATGAACAAAACTACTCGGTCACGTTGGCAGCCCTGGCGGCATGTCGGCAGATGGGCGGCAGGACTGCTAGATGCGTCAACATTACTCGTCTACACCTCATTTAAATACACGCTGCTTCTCTTTTAGCTTGCCTTGCTGAATCACGACCTGTCATTTAGTGCCGCAGATACCCACGCCTTGAGTATTTACTCCGAGACAACAGAGGATAGGGAGCAGACGGACACTCGTTTGAGGATGAGAGCGAGGAGCAGGACGAGCAGCGGGCGGGAGGCGAGGAGAGAGTGCAGGGGGGATCCAGTTGCCGTGGCGATGGGAAGCCGCGGCGTGAGACAGACGACGGGGAGCAGCGAGGCCCGAACGTTTGTCTTCCACACGCACGTCCAACACCAATTAGCCAGACACTAAGCAGGCAGTACAAGCAGAGACCACCTTCCCACGGCACGGCACAACACCGCCACCACCACCACTACCTCCACAAACAAGTGTTACTGTTCAACATTTACACCTCACCAATACAAGGAAGTTCATTACATATTCTGGATAATCAAATGAATGTATGTTGTTCTGTATTCCGAGACAATGCAAGGGTGTGTTATTAAAACTCATGGAGGAATAAAGGGAGGGAGAGAGGGAGAGGGAAGGTGACAACAATGGTGACTTCGATTAGCGGCAGGAAGTGATCAGATAAGGCCTTGTCTCTCCCTGCCGCTCCGTCCCTACACACACACACACACACACACCTCGCATCAACAGAATCCATCACATCAGGAATAACTGACCAAGAAAAACATTCCTTTCCATACACCGAGGAAATTATCTATTTACATTTATTCCAGTAGGTGTCAGCGGAGTTTGTGCCTCGTCCCCGCTGGCGCGCGCACGCACACACACACATACGACTCGTCAGGAACTATCCACGCAAGATAACGCGGAAGAAGCAAAACACTCGCAATGAAAAACAAAACGCGCAAGCCAGGGCGAGGCGAGGCGAGGGCGGCGCACGTGTGGCGCTGCCGTAGGGTCGAGGCTCGCCGGCCCGCACCGCACCTCCCACAGCCATCTGGACGAGCACGCCGCTTCTTGGACCAAACCTCTTCACGCCGCGGCGGCCCACACAGTCACAAAGCCGGGAGTGCTGCCTGGAATCCCACCCTTAAGGCCGCCGCAGCCCACGTCGCCTCGCCGCCACTACACGCTGTTGTCACATCTTGACTCGCGGCGCACGGACGGCTACACTCCAGTGTTCTTTAAAACCCCCGTCGCCGCCAGTGTCCCGCAGCGGCCCGACACTCCGGGACCTGCACCGCCACGCCCTCCACGCTGCACCGCCGCGGGAGTACGGGCTGTGTCAAGTACTGCCTGCTCATTAATACAACAATACGACCACAGCAATAAGCGAGAGCCATCTCGCTTAACCAGGCCATCTTAATAAATATACTTTCTTGCTGAACACCTCGTAACGAATATACCGAGTGAAGTAATTTGTCGCATGATTTTGTGCAAGTGATTTCTGCAGAAGAACCTTCTGCTTGCAGCGGACCGGGACTCTGAAGCTCTAGGGGCAGGGCGGGGCAAGGTTACCACTCTGAAGGGCGAATGCATGCATGTGGTGCACTTAGTCTGGCTTACCTCCCGCTAATTATTACAACACAGCCTACCGCGAGCCTAAGATTCTGGTGTGGTTTAAGCTTATTATGTACCATGCTGCTGTGGCCGATTCTCTACATCACATAGTGCGCCTCACTCCACCATTCTACCTTTTGCCTTTCTCTTATAAGCAGTGCGAGGTAAGAAAATATTCCTAATGTTGCTTTCTGAGCGTGTCTTTTCCGCCTCCCAGAAGCTTACACGGCACTATACCAGGCCATCACTGCCCTCGCCAGCCCGCGCCGCCCTAACCACTTGTGACAACCAATTTTGCTCCTCAGCCAACTGCCTCATCCATGGCACTACAGAACCTTCAGCCAGTTGCAACCTTGTCCCTGCCACTCCCTCTCTGCTGCACCGTTCCTCGCCTGGTCTTTCTATATTATGCAAGACCTTTTTGTACTAGTTTAAATTTATGTATACTGTTTGCACACACTTGCTTATTTTGGTGTGTGTGTGTGTGTGTGTGTGTGTGTGTGTGTGTGTGTGTGTGTGTGTGTGTGTGTGTGTGTGTGTGTGTGTGTGTGTGTGTGTGTGTGTGTGTGTGTGTGTGTGTGTGTGTGTGTGTTGCAGAACATGAGAAACTAAAGGGCGGCTCATCCTCCCTTTGACCCCTATCAATTTCTTTTGTTCACTCCCTCCCTCCCCCTTCCTTCACACGGCCCGCCGCTACGGTACATTCCTTGCGTCTTCTGCTATGTAAATAGTTGCCTTTGAATTTACATCCCTTAGAGAAACGTAGATTAAGAGGGGATTTGTGTAATCTTCTTTTAAAGTTCCCTGTTCACTCGGCACTGGCAACCTGATTACTGAGTCTATTTCACTCATCTACCACTCTATTTGAGAACCAGTTCTTTGTTGTCTCTTGTAAATCTCACTTCGTCAAGTTTGAACACATTATTTCTTGTCCTATCCTGATTACTGGCCATGAGGAATTTGTTTGTCATTCTTGTTACACCCCTTGCGACACTTGAAGGTCTGAGTGGATCGTGGTGGTGAGAACAAAGGGATAAAGCAGATCCTTATTTCTCTAACGTTTCGATAGTGAGTCTTCCTCAGGGAGAACTAGGAGGATTCACTTTTCTCTCAAAGCATTGCATAAATCAGGATCCCTTGCTTCATTCTGTTTCTCACCACCACAGTCCACTCATTTGTCTAATATACATAACTTAAAGATATACCACTTTAAACACTGCATTCACTCTCTCACTCACTCGCTCACTCATCCAAACACTGAGTGACGGACTCGTAAATCCATGGTGTACTCACCGAGTCGATGACGTTCTCGAGTGGCTGGCCATTCTTCACCTGGTCCTCTGTCAGGCGGAAGTCCTCCCGGCACTGCTCGCCCAGCACATTTTCGTTTATGTCTTCCGTGGGCGGCCTCACGATGTACTGTTGTTCCGTCACCGTCTGGGGGAGAGAGAGGACCGGGGTAACAAACTGAGCTTTCCTCCTCAACAAAAACCAAACTTTTATTTATCTATTTATCTATTTATTTTTATTTATTTTTATTTTATTTTTTTTCATTTATTTATTTATTTTTGTTTTTTTTTGTTTGTTTTTGTCAGTTTCGTCAACAAAATCCGTAATTTTCTGTGGGAGGAAGGGAGGGGGATAACTAACTGGACTTTTCTCTTCCATGAAATAAAATAAAATTAAATTAAATTCATAAATAAATAAGTAAGTAAATAAATGAATAAATAATCAATCAATTTTCTCAAAAAAATCCTTTACCGTCTGTTGGAGAGAGAGAGAGAGAGAGAGAGAGAGAGAGAGAGAGAGAGAGAGAGAGAGAGAGAGAGAGAGAGAGAGAGAGAGGGAGGGAGGGAGAGAAACTAACTGAACTTTTCTCTTCCACACACACACACACGAAGACAAAAAAAAAAAAAATCCGTTTCCTCAAGAAAATCCATCACCGTCTGTGGGAGAGAGGGAGCGAGACGGATAATTAACTTAGCTTTTCTTCCTGACAAAAGCAAGTATTTCCTTTATCGATTCCCTCAACAAAACCCTAACATGCAATTACAGTGAGCCGTATATTTTATTTTTTTACCCTAGAGAGGCGAGACTGAGGTGGTTTGGGCAGGCCAGGGGGAGGGACGAGAAGTAAGCTGGGAGGAGGATGGACCAAGATGGATCTACCAGGCAGGAGAAGAGTGAGCGAGGAAGACGTGAAAGAAGATTTATAGATGCAAAGAAGACATGCTTGTACTGGGTGTGACTGAGGAAGGCGCAGAAGACCGAGAGAATTAGAAAGATAGGAATATTCCAGAGAAGGTTTAGGGTGCAGTGAAAGAAGACATGCGTGTAATGGTTGTGACTGAGGAAGGCGCTGAAGACCAAGAGAGTTGAAGATTGATCCGCTGTGGCAACACCTGACGGGAGCAGCACAGAGGAGACACCAGTTTCATCGTGTCACTCGATTCCTTCACATATTATTCAGCCTCTACTTCAAGACAAGATGTAAATTGCCTTCAATACTTTAAAGTTGTCGCGTCATGCTTTCAAATTCACCAACGATAACAACGCAGCACAAACTCCGCCAGGGGAGATAAAATAATAATAATAAAAAAAAAAAGGACACTCCAGGATGCTAGTGAAGGCAGCAAGGGCGCGCCGGACACCCAGGACCCCCGGCGGTAACGTCCTGGCGTGCTAACCAAACACTCCTTGCACGAAACTGCCTCCACTAACCATTATTCCATTTCATATCTCAGCACGCCGCGACCAGGGCTTACTAGTAATAGAAGTAGTAGTAGTAGTAGTAGTAGTAGTAGTAGCAGTAGTAGTAGCAGTAGTAGTATTGGTAGTAGTAGTAGTAGTAGAAGCAGCATCAGCAATAGTCGTAGCAAAAGTAAATTCACCACCACCACCACCACCACCACCAACAACAACAACAGCAACAACAAAATCAAGCAAGTTTTCACACCCAGCTATGGCGGAGTTAGCGGCGCTCCAAACAAGCCCAGAGATGCAGTGGCCAGCCAGAGCAAGTGGCTAAACTAGGGAGGTACTGTGGCTCCTCCCCCTCTGACAGACGACGCCGCCACCACCACCACCACCACCACCACCACCACCACCACCTGTGTCCCTGCTTGCAAGGCCGAGGGGTGAAGGGGCGGCCTGAATAAGAGGGCAAGTGAAGAGGTGACAGACTATAGCATCGCTGGATTATTGATTTCTTCCTTTTTTTTCTTATTCTTGATTATAAAATTGTTATCTTTGTTTAGGGGATAGATATTATTGATGTTGTTGTTGTTGTTGTTGTTAATGGTGATGGTGGTATTGTTGTTGCTATTGC
Source organism: Scylla paramamosain (assembly GCF_035594125.1). Classification (NCBI taxonomy): domain Eukaryota; kingdom Metazoa; phylum Arthropoda; class Malacostraca; order Decapoda; family Portunidae; genus Scylla; species Scylla paramamosain. The sequence goes on from NC_087157.1 coordinate 33,060,577, forward strand.
TGTTCATTGTTGTTGTTGTTGTTGTTGGTGGTGGTGGTGGTAATGTTGTTATTTTCGTTGTTGATAATAATGTAAATGTTGTTGTTGTTGTTGTTTTTGCTGCTGTTGTTACAAAAGTTCCTGTTATTGCTGTTGTGGTCATAACTGTCGTTGATAATAATTGCGGTTGTTGTTGCTGTTGTTTTTGCTGCTGCTGCTGCTCCAGAGGATATTATTCTTGTTGTTATTATTACTTAGGCAATCGTTCAAACAGCGCCAACTATACACGGACCTGATTAGAATGAAAAAAAAAAAAAAAAAAAAACGCGAGGCAGGCAACAAGCAGAGGACTGGATGAGTGACTGAGTGGATGAGTGACTGAATGACTGAGTTGATGAGTGACTGACTGGATGAGTGACTGAATGAATGAGTGACTGAGTGGATGAGTGACTGAGTGGATGAGTGACTGAGTGGATGGGTGACTGAATGAATGAGTGATTGAATGACTGAGTGACTGAGTGGATGAGTGACTGAATGAATGAGTGACTGAGTGAATGAGTGACATGAGTGAATGAGTGACTGAATGAATGAGTGACTGAGTGGATGAGTGACTGAGTGGATGAGTGACTGAATGAATGAGTGACTGAGTGAATGAGTGACTGAGTGAATGAGTGGATGGATGAGCGACTGAGTGGATGAGTGACTGAGTGAATGAGTGGATGGATGAGTGACAGAGAACACCATGGAATAACAAATCACCGCTATCTCTTGCTACTCACACCAAGCACTCTCATTCTTCTTTCATTACTAAAAAATAAAAAAAATAAAATAAAATAAAATGAAACAAAAAAGAGATCCTTAAGTGTTGAAGCTGAGCATTGCGTTCACTAACCACAAATGTTTCGTTCAATTAGTTTCCTTTTTTACCGTCTTTATTTTTAATACGTGCGTCTCTCTCTCTCTCTCTCTCTCTCTCTCTCTCTCTCTCTCTCTCTCTCTCTCTCTCTCTCTCTCTCTCTCTCTCTCTCTCTCTCTCTCGATTTCACGTTCCTTTGACCTTTCCTTTGACCTTTAACTCCTCCCTTCTCCCTCATCTAAGACCGTCTCTGTCTGTCTGTCTGCCTGTCTGCCTACCTGTCTCTCTGTCTATCTGTCTGCTTGCCTGGCTATCTACGTGTTCGTCAGCCCGTCCTCCTGTCAAGCTGCTGTTTATTTAGTCCCACTCCTACAATTTGATAGTAGTAAAAATATACAGCAATAACAACGGTAATAATATTGACACCACCACCACCACCACCACCGCCATCGCATACGTAATAAGTGCACGTGCGTGTGTGTAGGCACATGCGTGTTAGGGAGGAGTGAGGGAGTGAGATTACGAGAACAGAAAGGGCAGAAGCTATGACAAATAAACTTTAGTTGAGAGCTGCCCATTACAGAGAGAGAGAGAGAGAGAGAGAGAGAGAGAGAGAGAGAGAGAGAGAGAGAGAGAGAATACACAAGAAGACTGCGCCAGCTTTCACTAAATGCATCACTAGTAACACTAAGTAAAGTTTAATTAATGGGATGGCAAACACTGAGGAGGAACCCGCAGAGAGAGAGAGAGAGAGAGAGAGAGAGAGAGAATCTTGCCCAGGTAAGTACAACACATCCCCTCTACAGCGACACCTGACAACCGCATTTCCGCAGGCGGGGTGAAACAGTCTACAGGTGAATGAGGTGATGATGAGTTGGCAAGGGCGGGAGGGAGAAGCCTGCTGGCCGAGAAGCTTCCAAGAGACACGGAAAGGTAACAGGAAAAGGTAACAGGAGACAGGAAAACAGTAAATAAATGAAAATAGAAATAAACAACATAATATAGATCATGAGAATTTACATAGAGGAGGGATCTATTACCAAATCAAACGGGTGATGAGGTGAACTTCTGTGGCAAGGAAAGGAAGGCGTTGAAATGGAAAAGATTAGCAAAAGAGTAGAAGCAGTACGTGGTTGTAGCAATAGTAGCTGTTGTGGTGGTGGTGGTGGTGGTATAAATATTAGTAGTACTAGTAGTAGTAGTGGTATAGTAGTAGTAGTGTGGGTGATGGTGGTTGTGGTGGAAGACGGAGGAGGAGGAGGATAAGGAAAGGAGGAAAACTATTACTAAGACAACGGAGCAGAGGAGGAGGAGGAAAAAAAAGAACGAAAATCTGAGACAAAGAAGTTTACATCACCACAGTGTGCTATCCCATACGCTGCTCCCTTCATCACACTCCTTCACCTCCTCCCTGCCACGCCCTGTTCGCCCCCCGCGGCTCCCCTGGCGAGTTGTAACGCAGCAAGGCCGGGGAGGGAGGGGAGGGGGAGTAAGGCAAGCAGGGAGTGAGAGAGAGAGGAGGGACTACAGGCCGAGGTAGGAGGGCAGCCAGTTTGAAAGTTCTTGAAGCAATTTCACGTCAAGAAAAACAAGTCTAGCGGGAACGAGGCTGGACTGAGACCGCCATGATTATGATTATTAGTCTGATTACGATACGACGACTACGAGGAGGAGGAGGAGGAGGAGGAGGAGATGAGAGATGGTAAGAGTAGTATCACCAACGGCAGTATCATCACCATCATTCTCATCATCTTCATCGTCGTGGTCTTGGTCTTTGTCGTCTAACAATACTACCAGTTATTCCCTTGCCGCCATTGTTGTTGTGAGAAGCAGTGGGCGTGGTGGTGGCAATAGTCTGGTGTAGGTTAATTAAGTTCAGACTCTGAAACGTATTAACGTGATGACTTGCAGTGCGGTGGCTGACGGAGATTGCCTGGCTGACTAATTCTACTTTTTGACTAACTGACAATTATCCACCGACTGACTGGCTGAGTGACTGAGTGACTGGCTGGCTTGCTCTGTCAACAAGTCTTGTCAGGGACGCAATATCCCGGTGTGGGACGGACCGGGCTGCTGTTGGGCAAGACTTCCCCGTTCACCCGTTCACCTGCAGTGTGACGTACGTGGCTCTACTTCATATTTCCAAACATTCACGCAGCTTGTCTCAGCCACTTCCAATAACCTCGGGGGAAGCCAGTGGGATGTTCAGGGGTGTTTTTATGACACTGGTGATTGTTTAATGAAGATTCTATACCATGAACAGAGAGAGAGAAAAAATATATATATACCGATGATATTAGTGGTAGTGTGACAAAGATTCTATATCATCAAGAGAGAAAAAAAAACATCTATGATATTAGCGATACTTTGACAAAGATTCTATACCATCAAAATGAAAAAAAAAAAACTATGATACTAGTAATCGTTGGGCCAAGATTCTACACAAAAAAAAAAAAAATGTGATACTAGAGGAAGTTTGACAAAGATTTTAAGCCATCAAAAGAGAGAGAGAGAGAGAGAGAGAGAGAGAGAGAGAGAGAGAGAGAGAGAGAGAGAGAGAGAGAGAGAGAGAGAGAGAGAGAGAGAATCCAACTAATAATCTCTGCAGCCTCTGAGAAGAAGAACGTGTTTAAGAAGCACGCCCACCTCCCTAATGCAAGAGTTAACCAGTATTCTCAATCTTTCATCTCTCTTACTGGCAAACTCTGAAATCCCCTGCCTACTTCTGTATTTCCTCTAGCATATACGTAATTTAAATCCAGCACAACTCCCCTCCACCTGCAGTTAACACATCTAACAAAACATTACTATGTCAACAAGCAACTATACTCTCCCTACACATAAAAACAGCTGCGGAATACAACACCTATCCTATCTCTTCGTTCATAATTAATCTCTGCCCTATCATACGTCAAGTTAGCAGAGAGTACTGCAGTGGTCAAGCAGCTTAGTAAGAACGTAAAGGTCTGTTGCATTTTGAAATCTCGTTAAAACATAAAAAAATAAAATAAATAAATAAAAAACACAGATCCCTACACAGCCACGCACACAGACACAGGCCATAATCCTTAAACGCTTCGGTCTTTCATCAGCATATTTTTTTAAAGGTTGTAGAAATGAAGTGTTGGCTTTTCACGAGTCTTTTGCTTACAGATGATGAAGAATCCTTGTTAAACCATCACTAGAACCATGAACCTAAACAATATCCTGTTAGAGGAATGAGAGAAGAGGACGAGACATATCAGAACACAAGGATCAGACACCATCATTCCCTATATCCAATACCATAGCCATCTTCCTTCTATCATCCCTCTCTCCTGGAACACCTCAGGAGACGCCAGTACCATAGAAACCTAGCTACTTCATCAGCAGAACGTAACTCCAGGACTCAGGGTACTGTGAAGGTATAAACAAGTACTGTCACACCTCACCCTCTCTGCTAGAAGACCTCACGAGACGCCAATACCCATAGAAGGACCCAGGACACATTGAAGGTATAGGCGAGTACGTCACATCTCAGCCTATCTCCTGCAAGACCTCACACCCAAATCTGGCTACCTCATCTACAGAACCTAAGAACAGAACACAGTGAAGGTATAGACGAGTACCTGTCACCCCTGAGTCCTGTGCCCTTCAGTGTCCCCTCCTCCCCCTCCTCCCACACCCCCGCGGCAGGCCTCTCACTGGGATGCTGCAAGACGTCAGTAATTGGGGTACAGTAAAGGTTAACTTGGGCTCCCAATCACCCGTCTTGTGTGTGATACCTGGAGGCCTCTTGAAAGTAAGGCTGGTGGGCAACTCAAGACTGTCACAGGGGCTACATTAATTAACTCTCTCTCTCTCTCTCTCTCTCTCTCTCTCTCTCTCTCTCTCTCTCTCTCTCTCTCTCTCTCTCTCTCTCTCTCTCTCTCTCTCTCTCTCTCTCTCTCATATCAATTTATAAATAATTTAATAGTAAATAGAATACTAAAAAAAGGAAGATGAAGGAATGGAAAATTTTGAAGGAAAGGCATGGAGACAGCAAAGACAACAGTAGGAAGAAAACGAACGGCAGGAATGAAAGACGGAAAACTAAAAATAAGCAGGAAGGGGAAGGTGTTAGAAGGCATGGAGAGAGGTAAGGAGAAAATAAATTTGTGGGAAAAGAAGTCAGACTTTCGAATTTTTCTTTCCTAAACTCTTCCTAGAATCAAGAAGGCACCCTTGAAAGAACTAACAACACCCACTGGTATCTACAAATCAGAGTGGGTAAGTAAATAGATAAACAAAAAACACAGATCCCTACAAATCCACGCACACAGACACAGGCCATAATCCTTAAACGCTTCGGTCTTTCATCAGCATATTTTTTTAAAGGTTGTAGAACTTAAGACAATGTAATGGAGAAGTCAGGTGTTCGTATTTTCCCACTGAGAGTCCACAATCCCTACTAACCTACCGCAAGAGTCATGGAACCGGCCTTAGAGCACTAACAAAACCCACTGAAATATGAAACTCAGTGCAGGTAAGTCGACGATGAGATAGAGACTGTAATGTAAGAGAATGCAATGTACAAGTCAGTGCTTTCCTCACTGTGAGATAAAACAACAGCTAAACTCCAGCTAGAATCACGAACACCCATTGGAATCTAAAACTCCGTCGGGGTAAGGCGGCGGAGCGTCAGAGAATGCAGTCCTAGGAGTGAGATGAAGCACGCCCGAGCGCCACGCCTCTTGGCCTTCACCCTTCCCCTCGGCGTCACTTTCAACAGTCAAAAATGCGAACAATGCCTGTCTGCCTCTCTCAGAAAGCGGCGTTGTGTACCTGCAGGTGGCGTGCTCTCGTAATTAGTGACTGCCAGTACACAGTGGTGGTGATGGTGGTGGTGGTGGTGGTGACGCCCTGCTGGGTTAACGGTATCTCTTATCCTGGTCTTAATTTGTACGCATATCTTTTTTTCATATTCTCTCTCTCTCTCTCTCTCTCTCTCTCTGGAACGGACGGAAGTACACACAGCGAAGGGATTACGTCATGGTGCTGGGAAGGAAGAGCCCTATCATATTGTACGGGGATTCTCTGTCCTACGTCCTTCCCTTGCCAAAAAATAATAAATAAATAAGTAGCGGGAGGAGGATGGTGAAAAAAAGAACAGGAGGAGGAGGAAGAAGAGATAAAGTGCAAGAATAAAATGAAAATGAATCAATGTATGCAATGAATGAATGAATGTAAATAAAATGAATAACAAAACAACACCATTTTGCGAAAGAGCAGAGCAGAGAGAGAGAGAGAGAGAGAGACTCCAGCAGACCAGTAAACCCCAAACATAGCGACAGGTGGTCCCTCCCAGCACCCTCTCGTTCTATCATCCCACCTCTACCCCTCCTCTTCCCGCCCCCCGCCGCTCCTTCCTTGTCACACCTGTCCACCTTCCTATACCTGCCTCACCTGCCCACCCTCATCAAGCCCCTATATCCTCCCTCCCGTAGCTCATCCATGCTCCTCAGATACGCCTAGCTTCTGTGCCTATCAACTGTATCTAGAAAACTATCTCGGTTTTTCTTATCTACAGGTGGGGAGTGTGTGGGAGGAGGATGCTAGAGATGGAGATGGAGAGAGAAAGAATTATGGATACAGAGAAAGAAGATATGCTTGTAATGGGCGTGAGTGAGGTGGTCTGGGCGTGTCAGGAGGAGAGACGAGGAATGTGTGGGCCGGAGGGTGCTGAAGATGGATCTACGTGGCAGGAGAAAGAGAGGAAGATCTGAGAAAAGAATTATGAATGCAGTGAATGAAGATATGCTAGTAACGAATGTGACTAATAAAGGCGCAGAAGAAAATAAGAATATAAAAAGTAAGGGAAGCTACAAGAATCCTTCAGGCCTACACATGGCAGTCTCTATATGAAGCACGCCTACGTAACAGCACCTACCATTCTCCTCCAGCAATTTATCTATTTTTCCTTTAGAGCTCCCTAATTGCTCGACACTGACAATCTGATCACTGAGTCTTCCATTGACCTGCCACTCTACTTTCAGAACCAATTCATTCCTATCTCTTATCAAGCTTGAACTCATTTTTTCTTGCTCTTTTCGAATTACTGACCCTGAGGACTTTACTTGATAAATGTTTCGTTAGTATACACATGACACAACAATCACTCTGGTATTTACAAAAGTGCAAGCGTTAGTTCATGACACGAAGACTTCTCATGCTCTAACACCCAAACACATCTCTACTTTCATACGCAATGTTAAGACTTGGAGGTAACCGAATTGTATCCGCGCGGCCTTTGCGTGTTTACATTCACCACGTCTGAGTAGATAAGCGATCAATCATACGGTGTGAAAGCCACTCAGGTAGACCCACAAGCGGCCGCAGGTGTGCAGCTCAGAACCGGCGTGAAAGACATGCCAGTGTGTGAAGAGCGGCCTTTCCACCCCTCCTCACACTTCCTTTTCCTCAACACTAGTGAAATATCCCACACCAGGTGACTCGTGTTATGGAGCGCGATACAAATGGGAGTGTCAGAGCGACTCGAAGGAAACGCTTAGTGGTCTAACCAATCTCTTTTCAAAGGACATAGAGATTATCACTTTTCTCTTTTCCGTGACGCTTCCTTCTCCTTTCCAGCAAGAGTGAAATATTCCATGCCAAGTGACTTCCGTGTTACAGAGTACATATAATTGTGATAAAGAAACGACGGTCAGGGTGGATCTAAAGCAACGCTTTGTGCTCTAACCTAAACGCGGCTGCATACTGTGCTGCTAAAAATACTATGTATCAGGTAAGACATGGGATGGGAAAGATCTCGTGTATGTTGATCTAAATTAAATTAAAGTAACTAATTATGATGAAAACTTGAAAAGAGAAATTTGAATACATTAATAAATATTCAAATATTCAACAGCGCTATTTTCAGAGAGAGAGAGAGAGAGAGAGAGAGAGAGAGAGAGAGAGAGAGAGACTTACATAAGAGAAAGACGCTTCTCCCTAGCAATGGGAACATTGGTAGGAGGAGGGGGAGGAGCAGGGAGATTTAAAGATGACACCTGAGCACAGTTCGTTTGTTTGTCTGTCTTGACGATGGGGCACCGACCTGGGACGTAAAATTCATTCAGTCTCACAGCCATACACACACACACACACACACACACACACACACACACACACAGGGAGGTGGGGCTTGTACATTGGGCATAACGTTGATGATGGAAACGTTTATCGAATCCCGATGTAAAACAAATCAAAGATGTAAATGAGCGCCACCGCCTCGCTCAACCCGACAGTGTGCGCTGAATGCCTGCCGCAACAATTTAATCTCTGGGCCACGATGCGGCGAGGCTCGCCCGCCAAGGTGAGCAGCAGCGCCGGATACCCGTGCACTATCGGCCGGTGTTGAGCCCCTGCAACAAGAGGGTCAAGTGACGACGCTCCTTAATTAACAAGCTTGGCGGCTCTGAAGAGACGCCCTCCAAGCCAAGGATAGTTTTGATATGGTTGCGGCGCTGGCAGGACGAGACTAGCATGAGTGTGCCGTCAGCTGGCTCCGGTCACTCAGAGAAGTGGCGGCGCAGCGCAACGAGCGGTTCATGTGGTGCTGGTAAGTCAGAGCCTCGCGCCGGGCCTGCCAAGTAAGGCAAAATTACCTCCTCTGAGCCAACATGACCAGACTGAATATAAATAAGCCCTGCACTAATGGGACGGTGGCGGGTCAGCACAAGCGGTAACGGGATGAGGTGGACGCTCTGATGGCAAGCTGTGCAGCCATGTAGTTCCTTCCCTGCAGTCTGGAAAGGCGGGGCAGGGGATGCGGGAAGAAAGTAGACGGCGAGATGGCGAGATGGCGAGGAGAAGGAGGAGGAGGAGGAGGAGGAGGAGGAGGCAGCATTCAATAGTCGCTACGCACTCTGCCTCGCCCTGCTTTGCCTCCCCGCCCGTGCAGCAAACGTCCACTTTCTCCCCGCCCTCGTCCAGCGCTCAGGTGGAATGAATGAGGACATAATGTAATCTTTTAATTCTTGCAAGCCAGGCATTAGGCAAGGGCTACGTGTGGTCGCCTCGCTGTCAGTGTTGTCACGAGGCTTCCTGCGACGCCGCCACCTTGACTCAGTGTAAACCAGCCTACTGGAGGCCGCCTGGGGCTCCGGGAGGTGGCGAGAGGGAGAGAGGGGGGAATGAAGAATGGAGAATTAACATCGGCAGGTGATGCTGGCGGGACGGGGCGGGGAAAGGGGGCGATAGGGAAGGAGGGGAGTGGCAAGTGGGGAGGGAGGGAGGGTGTTGCCGCACAGGTCAACAGACACGCGTGTTACTCTCAGCTCATCCTTCTGTCTCTCACAACACGCACGTAACTTAACCTGCCGCTCTCAGTTCACTCAGTTTACCGCCAAGTCGAGGCTGCATTTCTAGCTCAGCTCCAATGATCCCTAGAAACCCGTGTGTACGTTTGACCGATACGACAACCTGGGCCCGCTCGCCGCCTGCCCACCTCTGCCATGAGCGGACGGGTTCCCCCCCTGCCAGACGCCCACCTGTTGATGTCGCCAATCGCCGCCATGTTGGCAACCCTGGCAAACTTTAGGAACAATTGCAGATTTCAGGCAAACATTCCCTTCACGTGGAGCGCTCTTCGTAATGCTCACTCCGCCACACGCGCCTGACATTCCCACGCTGGCGACGTGTTCACGGCGACAATACATGACACCAGAAAGGTCCCGCAGTTTTATTTGCTTCGGATCGAGGAATTACCGCTCCGGAGCCAAGATTTAATTGACATTCACGGGTGTGGTCGTGGAGGGAGGAGGAGAGAGGGAGTGCAGACGATGAGAAGAGGGAGGTAGAAGGTATAACTAAGACAGGAACATTCACCCACCGCTCTTCATAGAAACACTGCAAAGGAAACTTGGTGAAGAGGAAGCTTGGGAGCCAGGAAACACTTTAATTGCTGGACTGAACACAAGATAGGCGTGATCTGGGCTTAAGCTTCAGGCCAAGTAAATGAGAGAAGGCGGCGGCGGCTTTCTTAAAGGCGCACACAGGTGATAAGGCAGGTGAGATTAGATAAAAGAAGCAAAGGAGGCGGGAGGCGTAGCACGTGCTGGAGAGGAGTGTGAGGGACCGAAGCGATGAGGGAGCAGCTGCTACGTCAGGTTCCCAACACCTGTGCCGCGTTCGCCAGGCCGCGGCACACTGTTCACTGAGTAGAGGCTACATGCAGGTTAGTCATGCACACAAAACATCGTCAGGGGAACCAGTACCTTTCTGCACACGGCGTCCCACACCAAGAACTGCAATAACACGATATCCTCTTCATCTGTGCCCAGCAAAGGCCCGTTGGCCCCCGCCGTGGCTGTGTACATGATAACATAGTGGCTCGCCATATTGAGGCCAGAAAATCCAAAATCACAGGGAACTGCGATCCACAAGCCGGTTTTTAGTACTGCCTGTGTACCGAGTCCGGTCTCGCCCCTGTACTGCCCTCACCCGAAAGCGAACACCGAAGAAAAAATTAATAGATAAAAAGAGAGAGCTGAGTCCAACCCTCCCAACACCGCAATGCCTCGACCACTGAGAGTCCAGGTGAGCACCGAGACCAACACCTGTGTGGAGTTGCCGCGCGTCGCCACTATAGCTCCTCGTTGTTTTTGCACCTGTAGCTGTAACACACCTCTGCCTCAACGTTTGCACGTCAGGACTCGTGCCATTTGATGAGATGACTTCGTTTCCTATGCAGCGTGATCCCTGTGGACTCGAGTGAGAGAGAAAAGTAGTGTATTAGGCATACTTAAAAATTTCTTGTGATGCTACAAGTTGTCGTGGGCGTGGTTAGAGAAAGCCACGATCTTATTGGCCCAAGAAAACAGTCTTGACCGCTGATTGGCCGCGCTGGAGCAGAACCCTCGCACACAGCCGGCCGGCCAGACACAACATATGGTGCTGAGGACGGAAGGAATTTTTGACAGTAGAACGGAACGTTCACCTCCAACACAGCAACGTGACGCCAAAACTCTAAACAGACGACTGGCAACTGGTGATCCGTGAGTCACTGCAACAAACCACTCCTGTGATGGCAGTGAAGGATACAAGCAAGCCCGGTGTCTTTTCCCAGGGCCAGTACGGGCAGCGATAAGCGTGGGAGGAGCGGCGTGTTGGGAAGGCGTGTGCCTCGAGGGGGTGGCGGCGGCCGGCGACGACCTGCTCTTACTCGGCACCCTGGTGTGAAGCGGCTCACTAACCAACACAGCCCATTAACCCCGCTCCCCTTCTCATCTCCCAGTAGCACTTGGGCGAGTGCGCCAAGCAAACAATGGGCTAAATAAACAGTACAGCTCAAGGAATCACAATGAAAAGTCACATGAACGCTCGCCCACCATTCTGTTGCAGCAAGTTATATTCATTACGTATGCTACAACACTGAATTAGTTTTAACTGTGTAACTTAACCTCACTTCATCTTAACACGAATGCGAGGAACAAACATGAAGGCAAAAGAATCCCATGAAGAACAGTCGCCCACCAAGTTGTTGAAGCCGGTTACATCTAATAATGCCAAGAGATTGAATTATATTAAATTGGGTAACTTAACCTAACCTAATCTTACCACGAATGCGAGGAAAAAATAGAAAAGAGGGTACCCGTAATCAGAGCTTCATCATGATTTTGAAGCTGGTCACATTAATTAGTGCTAAGAGGAATAAAAGGATTATATAAATCTAACCTAACCTGACCTTACCACGAGTGCGAGGAACAAGCAAGGAAGCAAACAGTCCAGCTGAAGGAACCACAATGAAATGGATTACATGAACATTCGCCCTGCCATTAATTTATGCTAAAAAAAAAAAAATGGCATTGGATTATACTGTAAAACTTAACCTGATCTGATCTTATTACGAATGTGAGGAACACAGAAGGAGACAAAAGATTCACCTAAAGAACTGTTGCTCCACTACACTGTTGAAGCAGGTCACATGGACTACGAGACTGAATTAAATCAAACTACAACATGTAACTTGACCCGACTGACCTCGCAACGAATGCCAAAAACAAATCTGAAGGAACCAGAATGCCTAAAAGAAAAATCTCCCATCATGCTTAGAGAAAGAGAGAGAGAGATGAACCTGCTTTTCATCTCTCCATTCTAATGACGCTCCTCTCCTTTAACATTCCTCGCAACTTTGTGTCAGCAGAGAGGTTTCAGAGCTGGAGATATTGGGTCGATGCTGTTTTTGTTTCTCTCTCTCTCTCTCTCTCTCTCTCTCTCTCTCTCTCTCTCTCTCTCTCTCTCTCTCTCTCTCTCTCTCTCTTATTAAACGACATTAATTCTCTGAAATTTATTCCTTTAATTAATTTGTTCGTTTACTTATCTATTTAATTTACTTCTTGGACGCTCACAATCATTCTACCACTTTTTTTTCAAATCTTATGTTTAACTTTATATTTCTTTAAGTCACTTATTTATTACCCAATTATTTTACTTCCTGGACACTCACAATCATTGCATCACTCTTTATCTTTATTTATTAGCGTGTTCCTTTATTCACCAGTCCACAACTCGTGCAGAGGAAGATGCTTTTGTCCGCGCGCGTGACATCGTAACCACCAAGATATCAAAGGTAATTTAGGCGAAAGTTAGATGGTCTGGATGCAAAGTTACAAGGAAAAATGTTCTTGAAGCTCATCTTACCGCTAACTGAGGCAAGGTCACTAAGGTCAGGGTCGAGGTGCACCTTGAGTGGCTCGCCAGGCCCTCAACCACACCAAGGCGCCCAACACCTACCATGCTGCTGACATCTCTACGTTCTTGACAGCTCTATGCTACCAACATCTAATCTATACTATAAAATTCTATACTACTGACAAAACTCTATACTTCTGGCAGCTCTATACTATTGACAGCTCTATACTCCTGAGGAAACTCTAACTTGGAGTGAACCTGAGTGATGAACAGGCAAATGTATAAAACCGTTCTGCAATTCACACAAGTGTTAAGCCCCAGCAACCATCTCTCTCTCTCTCTCTCTCTCTCTCTCTCTCTCTCTCTCTCTCTCTCTCTCTCTCTCTCTCTCTCTTATACACGTAGATACAGAATTTTCGCCTTTGTAGAGAGACAGGAAGCAGATAACAGCAATGACCCTTCAAGTGACAGATTTGAACGGGAAGACCACCAAAGACATGCTAACCTAACCTAACCAAAGACTAAATGAATAGTTTAGAGTAAAGACATCCCCAAGTTCACAATCACAAACACGGTCGCAGATAGATGCAAAAGGAAGACCAAACACCAATACGCCTTGAGCTGGGGCCTTACTTGACATTTGTATTTCTTTATTTATTTACTTACATTTTTTTATCTAAGAGGGACTGACCAAGGACAACAAAACTGATGAGGATGAAAAAGAAGAAATAAATAAAAAATAAAAAAGACCCACTGAAGATGCCAATCTCTAAGGAAAATGGTTCAAAAGCACCAGCAATATCTATCATAACACCTCAAAAACAGGAAAAAAAAAAAAAAAAACTGCTGAAGTTGTCAATCTCTAAACTCTAAAGCAAACCGTTCAAAAGCAGCAGCAAAGTCTATGTGATAACGCCAAGAGCACTGCAGCAGGGTCGGCGAGGCAGGACCAGGCCAGTCCACCGCACAACCTGTTTCCACATGAGGCTGGTTATACCTCAGACTCAGGTTCGACACGTACTACAGTGAGCGAACTTGTCAGGTCCGCTTGCGTCTGGGTCAAGCTAACGGGCGAGGGAGAAAAATAAGAGAAAATAAAGAACCCAAAACTTCTGCTGGTGCACTGTACAACGCCATTCCAATCTCTCAAGTATCATCTTACGGCGCCAGGTGACGAGAATTCCCCACAAAGCGAAGGAAATTAACAAATAAAGGTTGAAATATGCAACTCATTATCCTCTCACCAACAAATACCTTATTTTTTTTTTTTTCTTCCTTTTTCACGTCAATAGCTCGGCCAGTGAGTACACCACACTGCCCAGTACACTTCACTTCAACACACACCCACGCCTCCACTTCCCACTGCAATCAAATATCTCTAATAAATCAGTAAGAAGTCCGTGTTTATTGGTCCACATATATGGTTTGGTTCGGATCGCCTTTAAGGACTGCAATGTACTCGACTGGTATACACATGTAGGACCACAATAAAAATTACGTACATGTCATTATTCAAAAGTGTAATACAGCCTATACTTACTGAAAGAGAACATTTAAAAGATAACACTAAACTAGCTAAATAAATGAACGAGTGGATGGATAAATAAATACACAAGGAGACAAATGAACAGATAAATAAATAAACATTATGTAATCAGTTGATACGTACAGCTGCCACGTATCTCATATTTAACTATCAAAAAGTTTGAGACTTGACACTTATAGACTGCCGTGAAATATTCAATACTTACAAAGCTGAAAATAAAACAGCAATATACATCCTGCCATCCTTGATAAAGAAAATACCCACAAGACACTTCTGCTGCTGCCGCCGCGAAGCTTTGGCGCCATGTCAACACTGGCGTATGAAAAGCGCTCGGGCAAATTAAGGGAAAAAGAAAAACTGGTCTCATTTATTTACTTTATCTACCTTATTTTTAGTTATTTGATATTATTCATTCTTTTATTTTTATTATTATTACTATTATTATTAATTTCGCGAAATCTTTTCCGGGAAGAGAAAACAATATTATTACTTCACATACAGAACCATGGACTGTCATTGCAACAATATTTAGTCACAACGTAAGCCTGCTGGAAATGGAGGATTCAGTGTCACAGTCGTCATGAAAAAAAAAAGAGAAGAGAAAGCGTGAAATAAAAAAAAATAAATAAATAATAAGAAAGTAAGGAAGAAAGCCTGTCAAATACGGGAAGAAACTCGACAACAGCAAGGCAGCCCCATCTTGTCCTCAGTCCAATCCTTCAGTTATCACGCTCGTATTTCCCTCGTGTTAAAGCTTTGCTGGAGTCCTAAACACGTCGCAGGCAACTACCATCTCTCTATAATAACACTTACATGCAATAGTAGGAGCTAAAACTCGGTGCAGAGATCAGAAAAACAGGGAGGAGGATTCTGTAAGACACCCGCAACTTGTGTCAGGCGTCCTGTCCGCGGCGTGGCGCAGTGCGCAGGCGCACTAGGCTGACAGTAATAAAAAATAAAATTATTTAATTAAAAAAATTAATAATAATAATAATAATGATAATAATAATAATAATAATAATAATAATAAGAAGAAGAAGAAGAAGAAGAAGACGCTATGATCAATATGCTGAAAACTAAAGGTAAAAAATAAAGAAATAAATGAAATAAAAATTTTATTTTATTTTTTTTATTCAGACTGTCAATAATACACAAATTCTTATTTTTTAATGTTAAAGACTTACAACTCAGGCAACATAAGAAATGAATACCTAGGAGCTAGTTAAACCTGGAACACACAAATATGCATATACAGTACATCAATATTTTTCCAGTTACTGAAACAACATGATGAACTAGTCAGTACAGAAGAGGCTTTCATACAACTTTATGATACAATAATGATCTGTCACTTAAATAGCATGTACCACTGAACCAGCAAATGGAAGCACTTAAATTACATGCATGGTCAGAAATGTTTAATACAAAAAATGTCAGATTACTGAATCAAGATAAAAAGTGTTGTGATTACCAACTCTTCTTGGCATTAGAGTGATCTCACTTGAAGATACCATACTCAACATGATACCCAGCTTGCCTCTTGCTTAGATGTACACATGACCATGATGACTGGAATGACTGTAATGGGAAATGTTAATGTATGCTGATGGCAAAGACCGCTGAGAGCCTGGCACTGTTGAGTGTTGAGGGAGTCGTTTGAATGGTGCACACACACACACACACACACAAAGATATCATTAATGTGAGGAAAGAAAAAGGGAGGGAATATAATGTACCTATGGAGAGATGCCATAATGCAGTGTTGGTCAGAGTATCCAGGAAGTATTTTTGATAAAGCCATCACTTGCTGGAGACCAAGAGGTAAGTAAGAAATCTATGATGATGATGATCATGACAATGATGATGATGATGATGATGATGATGATAGTAATGAAGATAATTGTAAAAAAGTGCAAGATGTTGCTAAAACTTCCACGAATATTCAGTTACAACAGCGGATAACAAATTTGAGTATATTTCAGCATTATGTCAACAGTTTTCACTGAGTTACACTTTCAAACATCAGAAAACTTGCTTTTGGTTTGTCTTTTCATAAGTAAACAACCTAAAATAATCACTAACATAATTCCTTCCTTATAATCTTCAATTCCTATGCAAATTTACAAGCTCTCAAAAACTAATAAAATTAAACTTTCATCAAGAAAACCTCACAAGAAACAGCATCTCAGTCCAGAACCGAGATCATCCTTAAAATCCTGAGTGATTATGAAGGGAACATGAAAAATAAACAAAACAAACATAAAAAGTGTCCCCTAAACTTTAATGCATCATCACACACACTTTCATAATCCTCACATAACCTCACAACAAGTACTAAAGTTCCTTAGGAGGCAGATCAATGACCCAATCGTCCTGGGGCATCCTGTAGGTGGTGTTGTCCATCCGTAGCACGGAGATGCCGGCCCCAAAGTAGCTGATGACATAGTGTGAGCCGTCAGCCGGCCCCAATGGTCTGGGTGGCTATGAGGATGATGTCGATCAGCTGGCCAAGGAAGAGGAATCCCAGGGTACAGAACTTGGCCAGGCCAACAGCATAGTACCCCAGATAGATCCGGTCAATGCCAAACATGCCCAGGAACACGGAGAGGAGCAGAGCCGTCTCGTAAGAGTAGCCGTTGGTGAATCTATATTTGAGATATGAGCATAAGACAATAAGCTGCATGAAGCATGGCAGCAGGAAACATTACATGACACACTAGTAATTGCTGATAGTCTTACAGATGTTTCTTATTCATAATTAGTTTATTTTCTATCTTTAGCTACATGCTTCTATGGTTTTTTAGTCACCTATCTCTTCAGATGTCTATTTATATTTGTGTAAGTGTGTGTAAGTGTGTGTAAGTGTGTGTGTGTGTGTGGAGAGAGAGAGAGAGAGAGAGAGAGAGAGAGAGAGAGAGAGAGAGAGAGAGAGAGAGAGAGAGAGAGAGAGAGAGAGAGAGAGAGAGAGAGAGAGAGAGAGAGAGAGAGAGAGAGAGAGAGAGAGAGAGAGAGAGAGAGAGAGAGAGAGAGAGAGAGAGAGAGAGAGAGAGAGAGAGAGAGGGGGGGGGGGGGTGCATGCATAATCTTCATGCATAACCTCCTCAGTATTACAATGAGCAAGAGATCTAATAAATTAAGTCAATTATGGTTATTACAAAGCAGAAAGATGTACAGAGTGGTGACAGACTGGAATAGACTCAGAAATAAGGTTGTTGGTGTTGAGTCAACGAGGAGCTTTAAAAGAAAAAGAGAATCAGACAAATTTATGGAGAGGGATGATAAGTGTTTTATAGGTAGGCATGCTTTATAAAGGGACTACCATGTGTAAACCTATTGGCTTCCTCAGTTTCCTTCATATTCTTGTGTTCTTGACTAATTTAATAATAATGTAAGAAAATTATTCACAAACATTTCAAGGGATAGTTCTCCAAACACACAACACCCCATGTAGATGCAACACATATGTCCAATGAGCTAACTGCTCTAGCCACCCTTCTGAAAGAGCTCCCTTAAGTATTAACAGATAAGTAGACAGACAGACAATAACAAGCCCTCACTGGACAGGTAAACTTACTTGCAAGGCACTTCACGCTCGAATGTTCCATTGTTAGTTTCTATACAAATGATCCCACTGGCCGAGGTGCAGGGGATGCGAGCACGGCCCTCCTTGGTGCAGCCCTTCAGCTGCTGAGTCTGGGGATCAATGTTCAGCTCGTTGCACTGGTACTGGCCAGGCAGCAAGGAAGAGCAGTTGGTAACATAAGTATATTCTCCACATGTCCCAGCTGCTATTAGCAACACTATAACTGAACAAATAATGTAGGTGTTGTTCAATGCTCCATTGAAGCTCCACCACCCTCTCATTGCAGTGGAGAGATTATCAAAGCCTCATCAAAAGGAGTCACAGCACCAATGGCTCATCACTCCACATCTTCACCAACATGCGTCCGGCCTGGAAGACAAAGGCTGTATTCAAAATAGAAAAGCATACACAACCAATAACAAAATCCTCAAGGCATGAAAGCCATCCTATGGAAACAAAAACATTACATGATCCCACCACATACTTAAATATACCCTGCATCCAGCCCCCCCTGTATGACAGCTGCTTCTCCACTGTCAGCTTCCTTATTAATTCAATATTAGGTTTATCCTCATCCCTGAATTTGATGAGTTTTGCAACTGTCTAAAGAGACATTTAATGTTGGAAGGGTGAATCCAGCAAAATGAGGTTTTGAGTTAATGGCATGTGAAATATTATCTTGGAGTGAATTCCCTTACTGCTGTGAGGGGATATCCAATAAAATGCTATATGTTTATATGTTTATAAAAAAGAAAATTATTACTATTTTAATGTTATGTAACTATACTGAAACATAGAACTTAAACTCAGTAAATCATAACATGCATTGAAGTTTCTGTGATGTGAGGCATGTGGGTGGAGGAAATGATTAATAGTCAAGCATACCATCACTTGGTTCAAAATTATATTTCTTCAGTGACAACAGTTCTCTTTTGTGCCAGTGTCAGCTGTTCTTAAAATGTTTTGTAAACTGCTGCTCATATTTTTTATTCAGGTGGTATGCACTGGTAATTTTCCGTAGATATAATGATCTATGTGCAAATATGAAGGCACCGTCTGGCAGACTAGCAGGACGTGCTGTAATCTGATTGGCTGTGTGAAAAGTGTGGCGTGATGTCACAGTGCACCCTGCCACTGTTTGGAAGCCAGACACATCGGGTTCACCTCTCCTACAATATACTTTCTCTCAGTATCTTCCATGTATGTAACAAAGTTTTGAGCACCAAGCTAGGTGCACCTCTATACTTAGAGGGATTTTCAACCATACTGTAAGGGCAAGATCAGTTTGAAACATGGTGACATGAAGATAATAGCCAGTATAATACTCTGGCAGGTTCAACTCTGAACCATTAAAAATGTAGATTCGCACATTCTACACTAAATACAGTGCCTCATTATCCATAAGTTTGATTAGGCTCAAGCAGGGGCCATGCAACTTTTTTTGTGTGTGTATTAAACGTTAACACTGGATATGGCAAATGCACCTTGCATGTCACTGAAATTAATTTATAGGAATACTCTTTGATTTTTTTTTTTTTTATGTAGGAAGGACACTGGCCAAGGGCAACAAAAATCCAATAAAAAAATATGCCCACTGAAATGCCAGTCCCATAAAAGGGTCAAAGCAGTGCTCAAAAATTGATGAATAAGTGTCTTGAAACCTCCCTCTTGAAGGAATTCAAGTCATAGGAAGGTGGAAATACAGAAGCAGGCAGGAAGTTCCAGAGTTTACCAGAGAAAGGGATGAATGATTGAGAATACTGGTTAACTCTTGCGTTAGAGAGGTGGACAGAATAGGGGTGAGAGAAAGAAGAAAGTCTTGTGCAGCAAGGCCGTGGAAGGAGGGGAGGCATGCAGTTAGCAAGATCAGAAGAGCAGTTAGCATGAAAATAGCAGTAGAAGACAGCTAGATATGCAACATTGCGGCGGTGAGAGAGAGGCTGAAGACAGTCAGTTAGAGGAGAGAAGTTGATGAGACGAAAAGCTCTTGATTCACCCTGTCTAGAAGAGCAGTATGAGTGGAACCCCCCCAGACATGTGAAGCATACTCCATACATGGACGGAAAAGGCCCTTGTACAGAGTTAGCAACTGGGGGGGTGAGAAAAACTGGCGGAGACGTCTCAGAACGCCTAACTTCATAGAAGCTGTTTTAGCTAGAGATGAGATGTGAAGTTTCCAGTTCAGATTATAAGTAAAGGACAGACCAAAGATGTTTAGTGTAGAAGAGGGGGACAGTTGAGTGTATATATATATATATATATATATATATATATATATATATATATATATATATATATATATATATATATATATATATATATATATATATATATATATATATATATATATATATATATGGTTCAATTTATGTGAATTTTTTTATGCGCAGTCAGGTTTGGCTTGAGGAGAACGTGATTTGCGCGGGAGGAAGGGGCGGGGATGTCGAGGGGCCCAAAGGAGCTCGAAACCTTGGGGCTCTGCCATGGGTACCTAAATACCTAAACACCTCGAATAATGCTACTGTTACAATGGAATTTATAACTGAAGTGACAGCAGCTCACGGCAAAGCCGCGGTAATGTCAATAATAATATTAGGTGACCTACCAAGCCAGCAGCACGTTCTTCTTGTTGTTCTGGGATTTGATGGTGCCAGAACCTATAGTGTCCTGAAGGCGCTGAAGGCGGATGGGTTGGCTTGTTAGATTCTGGTTAATTGTTTTGCTCTATAGAGGAAAATGCTGGAGTGGCGGAGTGTCTTGAGGCCCTGACCAGAGTCTTGGGAGTCAGCCAGGAGCCTGCCTCCACTTTGAGTGGCAGCGTTGTGCTGTCACCGTGGTGTTGTGTTGTGATAGTGGCGGCGATCTTGATCCTAAACGTGTTATCACCCTTGATGTTATTACAGTATTGTCCCAATTCTTGACATTGTTTGTTCATTTAATAAATAATTAAACAATAATAGAAGAGATGAATAAACAACAACAACAACTACTACTACTACTACTACTACTACTTTTTTTTTTTTAATGTAGGAAGGACACTGGCCAAGGGCAACAAAAATCCAATAAAAAAAATATGCCCACTGAAATGCCAGTCCCATAAAAGGGTCAAAGCAGTGCTCAAAAATTGATGAATAAGTGTCTTGAAACCTCCCTCTTGAAGGGATTCAAGTCACAGGAAGGTGGAAATACAGAAGCAGGCAGGGAGTTCCAGAGTTTACCAGAGAAAGGGATGAATGATTGAGAATACTGGTTAACTCTTGCGTTAGAGATGTGGACAGAATAGGGGTGAGAGAAAGAAGAAAGTCTTGTGCAGCGAGGCCGCGGAAGGAGGGGAGGCATGCAGTTAGCAAGATCAGAAGAGCAGTTAGCATGAAAATAGTGGTAGAAGACAGCTAGATATGCAACATTGCGGCGGTGAGAGAGAGACTGAAGACAGTCAGTTAGAGGAGAGGAGTTGATGAGACGAAAAGCTTTTGATTCCACCTTGTCTACAAGAGCAGTATGAGTGGAACTCCCCCAGACATGTGAAGCATACTCCATACATGGACGGATAAGGCCCTTGTACAGAGTTAGCAGCTGGGGGGTGAGAGAAACTGGCGGAGACGTCTCAGAACACCTAACTTCATAGAAGCTGTTTTAGCTAGAGATGAGATGTGAAGTTTCCAGTTCAGATTATAAGTAAAGGACAGACCGAGGATGTTCAGTGTAGAAGAGGGGGACAGTTGAGTGTCATTGAAGAAGAGGGGATAGTTGTCTGGAAGGTTGTGTCGAGTTGATAGATGGAGGAATTGAGTTTTTGAGGCATTGAACAATACCAAGTTTGCTCTGCCCCAATCAGAAATTTAAGAAAGATCAGAGTCAAGCGTTCTGTGGCTTCCCTGCGTGATATGTTTACCTCTTGAAGGGTTGGACGTCTATGAAAAGACGTGGAAAAGTGCAGGGTGGTATCATCAGCGTAGGAGTGGATAGGGCAAGAAGTTTGGTTTAGAAGATCATTAATGAATAATAAGAAGAGAGTGGGTGACAGGACAGAACCCTGAGGAACACCACTGTTAATAGATTTAGGAGAAGAACAGTGACCGTCTACCACAGCAGCAATAGAACGGTCAGAATGGAAACTTCAGATGAAGTTACAGAGAGAAGGATAGAAACCGCAGGAGGGTAGTTTGGAAATCAAAGCTTTGTGCCAGACTCTATCAAAAGCTTTTGATATGTCCAAGGCAACAGCAAAAGTTTCACCAAAATCTCTAAAAGAGGATGACCAAGACTCAGTAAGGAAAGCCAGATCACCAGTAGAGCGGCCTTGACGGAACCCATACTGGCGATCAGATAGAAGGTTGTGAAGTGATAGATGTTTAAGAATCTTCCTGTTGAGGATGGATTCAAAAACTTTAGATAGGCAAGAAATTAAAGCAATAGGACGGTAGTTTGAGGGATTAGAACGGTCACCCTTTTTAGGAACAGGTTGAATGTAGGCAAATTTCCAGCAAGAAGGAAAGGTAGATGTTGACAGACAGAGCTGAAAGAGTTTGACTAGGCAAGGTGCATGCACGGAGGCACAGTTTCGGAGAACAATAGGAGGGACCCCATTAGGTCCATAAGCCTTCCGAGTGTTTAGGCCAGCGAGGGCATGGAAAACATCATTGCGAAGAATTTTAATACGTGGCATGAAGTAGTCAGAGGGTGGAGGAGAGGGCGGAACAAGCCCAGAATCGTCCAAGGTAGAATTTTTAGCAAAGGTTTGAGCGAAGAGTTCAGCTTTAGAAATAGCTGTGATAGCAGTGGTGCCATCTGGTTGAAATAGAGGAGGGAAAGAAGAAGAAGCAAAGTTATTGGAGATATTTTTGGCTAGATGCCAGAAATCACGAGGGGAGTTAGATCTTGAAAGGTTTTGACATTTTCTGTTAATGAAGGAGTTTTTGGCTAGTTGGAGAATAGACTTGGCATGGTTCCGGGCAGAAATATAAAGTGCATGAGATTCTGGTGATGGAAGGCATAAGTACCTTTTGTGGGCCACCTCTCTATCATGTATCGCACGAGAACAAGCTGTGTTAAACCAAGGTTTAGAAGGTTTAGGACGAGAAAAAGAGTGCGGAATGTACGCCTCCATGCCAGACACCATCACCTCTGTTATGCGCTCAGCACACAAAGACGGGTCTCTGACACGGAAGCAGTAGTCATTCCAAGGAAAATCAGCAAAATACCTCCTCAGGTCCCCCCAACTAGCAGAGGCAAAACGCCAGAGGCACCTTTGCTTAGGGGGATCCTGAGGAGGGATTGGAGCGATAGGACAAGATAAAGATATGAGATTGTGATCGGAGGAGCCCAACGGAGAAGAAAGGGTGACAGCATAAGCAGAAGGATTAGAGGTCAGGAAAAAGTCAAGAATGTTGGGCGTATCTCCAAGACGGTCAGGAATACGAGTAGGGTGTTGCACCAATTGCTCTAGGTCATGGAGGATAGCAAAGTTGTAGGCTAGTTCACCAGGATGGTCAGTGAATGGAGAGGAAAGCCAAAGCTGGTGGTGAACATTGAAGTCTCCAAGAATGGAGATCTCTGCAAAAGGGAAGAGGGTCAGAATGTGCTCCACTTTGGAAGTTAAGTAGTCAAAGAATTTCTTATAGTCAAAGGAGTTAGGTGAGAGATATACAGTACAGATGAATTTAGTACTACTACTACATAGTAAATATAATAAAGAATATGTACTACATAAGATGTATGGATAGAATAGGAGAGAGAGAGAGAGAGAGAGAGAGAGAGAGAGAGAGACTTGGCATCATGTAGTGACTGGGTGTTGAGAAAGATATACTGGTGTGATAAGTGATATTATATATTTTGTTTGCAGATTGTAAAAGACTGAGTACATTGTTAGTGATAGTACAATGCAGACATGGTGTGAAGGAATGCCCAACATGTGGGTGTTCTGACATGATGCAGAGATGATGCAGGCTGAGGCAGGTAGCACACACTACAAGACTCTCAATCCATCGATCCTCTGGCCAGGTGGAAGTAAGAAGATAGAAAGGAAACTCAAGTGGAATCAGAGGCTGCTGATAATAATAATAATAATAATGGTGATGATGAAGCATGTTTTCATTCTATGGAATTTTCTGTACCTCATCATAAATACAATATCTGTTTCATCTGAAATTTATTTAAACATGGCCATCAGGTGAATAAGTTCAGAGAAATTTTCTATAAATTTATTGCTCTACAAAGGTCATGTGTTATACAGAATTTTGCGTACAGAACCCACCAATGTCACCTGGAGGAAGTGGTGCCACCTTAATGGGAGGAACTTTGTCATGACAGAGGCAGCTGAGTCCAAGATCTTCTCCAGCAGTGGCCTCAACTCCCAGCGCAGGCCAAACACCACACCCAGCAGAGTGAAGGCCCCAATGCTTATGTGACCCACTGTACTTTGGGGATGTACAATACTCTGAAACCAAAAGGCATCATCACAATAATACAGGATTCATATAAAAAAGCTAGTTTTAGGAATATAGGTCTTTCAAGTACAGTAGATAAGATGTATGGTAAAGCAAAGATCATGACGGATAGAAAGGGTATAAAGAGAGTGATTTATGATGATCAGAGTGGCATCACAAGAAGGTGGGAAAGAGAAGACCAGGTGTTTGTTGTAAGACAGGTGTGTGAAAATTACTTGGCAAAAAGTAAGGATGTGTTTCAGGAATTTAATGATTCAGAGAAAACATATAACAAAACAAATTGGGAAGAGCTGTGAACTGGCTTGAAAATGTATGAGCAACATGATATGCAAAGACACAAACACTTGAAAGAAGGAGTGCATTATACTACCTCTGGCTACTTGAGGAGACAAAATGATGGAAGAAGAAGAAATGAAAACTAAGACAGACAATAAAACAAAGGAAAAACAAGCAAACACAATGGCAACATATGACAAATGCCTGAATCTCTCAGAAGACAGAAACTCAGGCTTGTTCCTACACTTGTTTATTTCAAGTAGATAAACTGGCACTATCAAGTCAGCCTTTTCTAAAAGAATAAATTGTTCTTGCTATATCTTGTAATTTCAAAGTTTCTGCTGTTGAAAACTGAACAATTCTCCTTAACCTTTCATTGTCTTCTGTCCTTATGCACAAATCTACCTCAAATACAAAAATTTTTAAATTATACTTATGAACTAAACTATAAAATAACAAACCTCAGAACTTGATGTGATGATCCAGGCAGCTAAAAACACTAGAAGGAGTCTTGGCTGGACAAGCAGTGAGGCTAGAGGGTTGTGGCAACTGTTCTGGTACTGTGTGTGGATGAATCTCAAGCTGAAAAACATAAAATCAAGCTGTATATTTTTAGAGGCATTTCTAACCCTATTATAAGTTGCAGTGTTGATAGTAAACAGCAAATTGGTCACCCTGAACTGCATGAAGAACTGCAGGACTTTACTACAGCCTTGAGTGAGTTGTTAGGAGCAGGCATTAGCTAAGGATGGATAAATGAAAGATAAAGCATACCTTCTGTGGACCTGACATTACTAAGGGAATATGAAGTCAATGAGCTATCAATTACATACTAGTAATTAAAAATCATTGCATGGGTCCAATTACTTTTACTTCCTTCCCTGCAATTACCACATTACCCACACAACAACTTGGCTCACCTGTATGCTATCCTGAGGCTCATGTTGAGGCAATTAGCAAAGATGAAGCCAAGTGCACCAAATACTTGTGTCAGAATCATAGCACTACCCACATACATGATGGAAAAGAACACCAAGAATCGGTTGAACCTGAAACAGACTGTGATTAGCTTTTAGAAATCATTGAGTGTCTTACATGCTCATAAGTAGCAAAAGATTTTACTTTTCTCTCCCTTATGTATACTGTCGTTAGTCTTATCTTATATTGCAGCTTGTGTAGATTAGTATAGTTATGTGTAAATCAAGCAGCCTAGTTATGACTTAAAGGTGTGTTGCTGTTTGAAATGAAATTGTATTTACTAATATTAAAACTTTCTTTAGTCAAGTAAAACCACAGGAATAAAAACTGAAGCAGTACCGATGGAGCTGTGAGTCATCCATGGAGGCAAAAGTGTAGGCCTCTGTGATGCCGTTGATGGCTAGGAAGATCACATAGAAGCTCTGAGCCTGCATGAGGTGCGTCCCACTCTCACTCAACTGAGCACCTCCATACAGCTGTCAAAGAGAGATGAGCCATGTATTACCTAACTCCTGCTACCAACCAATATTATAATGGGTAGTATTTCATTAATGAAAATTTTTCATCATGCTATGTATCATGTTATATTAACTATTTCTAATGTTATTTCTTACAATTAGATGTGCTCCACGACAGGAAAGACATCCAACAAAACATTTCAAAATTAATTTGTCATTCATATCTGCTTATTTCCTGGTGAGACATACTTGCAGGGCCAGACTGGAGTAAGACCAGCCAAAAGTGACGATGATGAGGCTGACCAGGACCAGGCTGTGCAGGAGGGTGCAAAGGAACTTTACAACCTCCGCTGTGCGTTTCTGAGAAGAGACGCAGGTTTATCATAAATATTGTAATGCATCATGGAATGTGGATGACCACAGCCCAGTGAAAGGGAATTCCAAGATTTCTATATGGTACTAAAACTGTAACTCATAAATTGAAAATAGAACAGTGGGCACCTAGAACAGAAAATAGAAGATGACTGATCTGAACAGACAAGTTGATGCATGGTGCACCACCACAGCTCCTGTGTCCACAAACTCGGCACTTGTGAACTTCAACTATACATGAACTGGCTAAAAACAAAAAATCTAGTCCATCAGAACCTAATGCAGCTGTTTTGAGGGAGATCAAGAACAGACTGGACTTGCACTGTAAAATCTTCACACAATGCTTTCCTCACCAGGTCTTGTTCAGCCACAGGCTTGCCACGCTCCACCATCTGAGCAAAATATTTGTACGCTGCTGCTTCAATACTGCGAAACACAAGACGTGCTGCCAGGGATCCCAAGTTGTTCACTACCTGTTGGGCACAGAATAAAAACATAAAGTGGTTCAATAGAATATCATCCTCACTGTCTTCTTACAATTCAAGACTTTCTGTATATTTGGCCCAAGGCCTCGCTACCAGCTAGACATAAGGCAGTCATATTCATCATGTTGTACATCAACAGAGTTTCATGAAATGGTGCACAAGTGCTCATGGATTTTCTTATCTACTTTGTTCAGTTCAGGAAACATATTCAACATAAATAAAGAATGAAAATAATTACAGCCCTCAATACCCCACACAAGCTTCTTACAAAAACTTGCCTCACCTGGTAGACACCTTGCTGTGCCAAAGAAATGAGAGGGAAGAAGTTCATGAGGTAGAATTCTCCTTCAGTGAGTGCTTCTTTCAACCAACCCTGCTGAAAGAAGCTCCAGGCCAACCCTCCAAGCTCCTTATCAACACTTGGCTGTCAAGATAATAACATTTATTGGAACATACAAAGCTGCTGTTCAATGAAAGTATCACATCACAAAGATAGTGCAGAAATAGCAAAACAAAACTTAATACTAACAATAAAACTGCAGATTTGAGAAATATAACAATGCAAACTTGTCATCAAGACCAACCGTTTCTAAGACTCACAACCCACTTTCCTCGTTCCCAGGTTGGGAAGAGCTGCCAAAAACTGTGCACAGGTAATTTCTTTGCTCCACTTTTTCTGTGTAGAACATAGGCAAAGAGGATGTAGTAGGCGGCAGCATAAACAAATGAGCCAAACAAGTGGCTGATCCCATAGAGGAGCACTGACTGACTTGGTCGCAAGAAGACGAAAGCTACCAGCAGTACAGAGCGCAGTGTTTGCATCAGGCCTTCAATTGCTACCTGTGTCAAAAGAAAAGTTCAAATCTTTGGTACCATATTAATACAAAAAATTATGTAAATCAGGATCATGAGACACATGTCACTAATCTCTATGATGACTGTATGCTAGAAGGAAATATTAAATCATTCCACCAAAAGCAGCATATAATATGAATACATATACAGTCAATGGAAAAAGTGATTCAGCTTGAATATCTCATTTTCATTCTGTGCAAGCACATATGCATGAAAAGAGAGATGTAAGCAAGCTCTTGAAAAGCAATGTGATAGCAGCAAGCAATGTGATAGCAGCATTAGGATGCTCATGATATTTTTACAATACCATAGAGGAATCTTGCGCCTCCATCTAATTTTCTTGATTGTAATACTTTTATCTATATATTCTCTTAACTTCTTAAAAAAGAAAAAAAAGCAAACTACAGTAAATGGTCAGTGTGTAATGCTAATACTATTATCTTAAAACAAACAGTGTTTCTTGAAATCATAAAATAAAACAGTCTACATTAATACAGAAACCATTTTACAGAATATTCCAGGGAAGTGATTGTCTTACTCTTGTCTTGGTCCACAGTTGCAGCTCTGCCAGGACAAAGGGCACTTCAGCCGCTACTTCCACCACAATGCTGGCTGCCACACAGACAACTGCAACCTCATAATGTGGTGCTATTGCTAGTGGAGGATGTGCCATCACCCATGTCCACACACCAAACCCAAGGCACCCCACCGGCACTGACACCATCCATCTGCATCCCAGACAGAACATGACGATTATTATAATGTTTTATCCAAATCTAATCCAGCATCTAGACAGCCATTCTATACACCTCAATCTTGCACACTCCAGTCTTTCTCTATCCCACTCACCCAATCCATATCAGATTAATAAGCCTGAACACCTGACCGGAGCCTTTGGAGCTTAGGGCAGCACGCCTGAAAGCCTCCCGAGACAGCAGCAGCCCTGTGGCATACAGCAGGTGAAGCCGAACTGTCATCACAGCAAACACCTCATGGCTTACATGGCGCACAATAAATGCATTCAGCACAAACGACATGATGCGCAAGCCAACCTAAGGAGAGAACCATAAAGTTATGGCTGGTGGTACTGGTGACTGGTGGTACAAAGTTCCTCACCAGTACATATCATTACAGGGGGAAAGGTTAACAGAGTACAGTGACCCCAGTAATACTCCTAGATGGTTATGGATAATGAACTACTGCATTTATTCATGTGTAACTTGGGAAATAAATATGGAGCCACAACTTCTGAGCAAGCATGTAATATCTACATATTATTAAAGGATATGAGAGTTGGACTTCCACAAACTGCTGATTTTACAATTACAGCAGTGTCATTTTGTTTCCAGATTTTCATTGGCAAATTTGTAGCTGTGCCTCTGCAGAAGTATTTCTGATAATACAAACCTATCTCCAAACTCACACTTATTTTTGTATTACAAATAGTCTAATACACTATCAGAATAATGGTAATGATAGGAATGTGGAGGAGTGACCATAAAAGTGCCAGGTGGTGGTACCATACTGAGACTGAACACAGTTTCAGGAGAACCACTGAGATGTATAGCTTTTTACTCAAATCTATTCAGATGAGTTACATGAGTAGGGACTGCCTACACATATTCGTGTGTAAATAAAGTCTTTTTAATCAGAATTTAAAAGAATAATAAATATCCACAAAATTATGGATATTATATGGATCATTAATGTTTATGAAAGATAATTTAGCAGCAGCTAAGAAATTAATTTTGCAATCATGATTATCAATGAGAGAAAGCACAAGTGTTCATTGTGAATCAACAGTTTCTTCTTAATCCATTTAGAAGAATCCCTCTATTCCTGCTGAGCATTGCCTTGTGTATACACTCGTGGACTAAGACAGCAGGAGACAAGAGCACCTACCTGTAGCAAAGTATCATAGGTGGCTGCCACAAGAGCCCCCTTCTTTAGTGTCTGGGGGTCTGCCATTCTGCATGGGTGTTGACTCTGTCAATAAAGAATAAAATAATTGACACATCATGATTGTATTAGCAAGCACTTTCACAAGAAATGACATTTGTTCATCAAAGAACACATGCAAGTGTGCATCAACCTAATATTGTTACGCTATTCACGACTCTGCACCATGTGAACCCCAGTTGGATGAAGTCCTAGGAGGCTGCCACAGGCGTGACTGCTGTGCGCGTTCTAACACACACACACACACCTTCCTGCTGGTTGTGGCGGTGGCGTGGAGATGAACAATAATGCGTGTAGTGCCTGTGTGGTTACTACAGTCTTGACAGTTGCTTGGTGTTCGTCAAACAGCAGTGCGGCACTTACCGGGTGGGCGTCGTGACGGACGGGCGGCAGCGGCAGCCAGCGGGATGGAAAGAGAAAGCACACACCACCTTGATGCTGCTGCTGTTTTGACCTGTGATGGTTCAATGATCCTTACGTGCACTGGCGGTGTCTTGCCAACTACTGTTGAACGTCACAGTGACATTTCCCTCAACAAAAATAATCTTGATCTCAATCTCTAAAATCGTCGTGCTCGTGATTCCTCACGCACAAACTATTCGTAACAGTATGTATAATAGAGATATACCTGAGGTCCGCATCCTCATGCTTGGAACATTCGCATAGGTTTTAACATCCGCATCTGCAATCCTAATAAATGAAACACCAGCATCCGCATTTGTGATAAAATAAATATCTGCATCCGCACCACACAGAGGATTTGTTATCATGATGAGGGTCTTGGTCCCTCATCGGTCACTGCAGCATCTTCCAAATACTTCGAAAACAGCAGGAGTACTTCAGGGTGGTTGCATGGCTAATTACAGATGAAGCACACAACAGCTCAAACAGAACGACTAACAAAACTCATAATGAAAGAAACTCATAAAGTGAATATTTAAAAGATTGAACAGATTGATCCGACACAACTGCTTCAGGGAGAGTTCCAAGTGCTGATGACACGTAGAGAAGCGACCTCTGACATCAGTGAAGTGACGAGGAACAAAGATCTGGCAGTGACCTTTCGTTCTACCCAGATTAGCATTTAGAAACAAGTCACTTAGATGAGGGCTCGAACCACTCATAATCTTCCACACTTGAATCAAATCACCTCTTAATAATCTACTCATAATAAAGAACAATGTCAGTCTTGAGTTTTTTTTTTTTTCTGAGGATGTGGCGGATATATTTTATACATTACAGACTAGACAGCTTGCAAAATTGAAGAAAATAAATCAATGTATGTTTTACTGAATTATCTTTCAAAATTACGCCTTTTATTAATTTATTTTTCAATTTGCTCAACTTAATGTGTCAAGTGTTTTGCAAAAAGGCAGAAGAGAATTTTACACAGACATGTATGTATCGTGTAAATATGTAAAAGTATGTATGTATGTACTGTGTAATAGTACTGTATGTACTATATACTATTTGCAATATTGCATAAGCAATTAAGTACGAAGGGAAGCAGCCTGGGTGGCAAGGAGAGAGAGAGAGAGAGAGAGAGAGAGAGAGAGAGAGAGAGAGAGAGAGAGAGAGAGAGAGAGAGAGAGAGAATCCTGGTAACATACATGTGGCTGAAACTTGTCATGAAACTTTAAAATGACAAAATGCAGCACTGTGTGACAAAAGCAGCTGCAATCTGGCAATAATTGGTGGTATATGGTGATTTTATACCAAAATCCTGAACACAGGAATATATATACATATGACTTCTACATCCAAGCATCTCTGAATCCTGACATCCAAGATATATCTCTAGTATGTATATAGAAATAAAATATGCACACACACTGCTAATTCTTACTCCATTTCTTTTTAATTTATTGTTACCTTTCACATCCAGCTGGGATATCTGGTAAGTTTTGTATATCGTGATTCACTTAACTACATCTTTACATAACACCATGTGCAGTGTCTTGTTACTTCCAAGTCTTACTCTTCCTCTCACTGTAATAGCAGGTTTTGTTAACTGGAATTAAAATTTATTCCTTATATTCATACAGATATTCATCCCTGTTCTTCAGATAAGCTTGTAAGACAGTCAGGCAACTGGCCAGTCAGTCAGTCTATTATCAATCCAACATTTACCCAGTCAGTCAGTCAGTCAGTCAGTCCAGACCTCAACCAAGGTTCACACAAACCACCAAGTTCTGCCCTGTTATGAGTTGTGTTTGAAGAATACATGCAAACATTCTTTTGTTTTTATTTATATGGATAGGATGGTTAGGCATTTTTGTTTAAGGAGTCTTCCTTGCCCCACACTACCCTAGGTACAGGAGTGGCTCAGTGGCTTCACTGACAATTACTTTCTGACTCCTTTCCTTCCATGTACCAGGCTGACATCCTCATAATAGGAGGTAGCCAAGATAATTAAGGTGCACGCACACACGCACGCACGCACGCACGCACGCACGCACGCACGCACGCACGCACGCACGCACGCACACACACACACACACACACACACACACACACACACTTAAAAATATTTTAGCCCCAGGGTCCCCATGGGGAGAGGTATATTGTGGATACCAGCTTACATACAGTAGCTCGTGAGACTGTCTACCTGATACTACCAATCTCTCTCTTTGATGCCTTGCTCTCTCCAGGGCACCTCCCAGGAGGGGTGGCCAGAGCAGTAAAGCCTCCACCTCCTCCTATCCAACCATTCTTTTCTTGCTTGTTTAAGTTTTTGGCCTCTATTAACTACTCTTTCAAATCTCTTCCATCCTTCAAGTGGCCTTCCTATCAGCAGCTTCAGTTTCACCCACAAACACTTTCTTTACAATCTTCTCAATATTGCCAAATGATCTCAGTGTTCCTCTTCACCCATTCCAATGCTCCACAAATCACACTGCTTGAACAAGCACTCACAGGCCATCAATGAGCACTGAACATTACCAGTAAGCTCATCCTGTCTACTGGAGACTGGAAACTTTAAGAGGATGATGATGACATAACTACTATAAAAAATCCAAACAAAACATTATTCCTCATTCAAGACACTGTACTTATCATTACTTAATTCGACCAAAATATACTATAACAGTTAAAGTTAAAAAATATTTTAAAACACATACATATAAAAAGCTCATTTACAAATGGTCTTACAACTATTGGCAATATATTTCAGATATTATTCTGCTATTTCCATCACATCATCATTTTCTTTCTTCGACAATGAAGTCTCCATCGTGTTGGACATGTCGGCATCCTCACTGTTCTCTTCCACAGTGCTTGAGTTTTTCTCTGCTTCTTCAGCTTTTTTTGCTTTGGCCTTTGCTTCCTTCTGTTCTTTTTTATTTTGCTGAGATTTTTTATAAACTGAAATGAAAAAATACAAAACTATATGGAATTCAAAACAATATAAATGATAATTATAAATTACAATACACTTACAAACTGTATACTGCATAAAATGGTTATTCAATAAACTTTCAAAATAAACCTGCTGGCATGTACCACTGATAATTTAAACTCCAAATAAAGTTAACAACATTATTATAATACAGGAGAATAAATCCTATTATTTACTACTTAAATAAATCAAAATCTCATATTCCAAGACTTATAGGTACAGTGACATTACAGTGAGACACAAAACTGTAGGGTGCAGGGTATGAGGAGAAGGAGAAGGGAAAGAATAAAAAAGTAAGAGGCCTCTAATAAAAGATAAGTTTTAATTTAGTCCAAAGTAATTATGTGGGCAGATTTGAAAGGTTATCATTTCATATCCAATGACTATCTTTCATGCTGTTTCTCACTGTATGGAAAAAACCTGTTACCTTCTAAACTCTCTTGCAATGGCTCAATAAATTTATCAAACTCCATCTCCTTCAAGGCCGAGAACACATCCTGAGCACTGACTGTCTTCTTCTTGTGTTTCTGAGCCAAGTTGTTTGCTGATGAGGTAGCAAACAGCACAAACACTGAGGCAGCACGGGCAATTGCACAACGCGCCTCCTTGGCCACAGCCACACCCTCAGGTAACATGTCCTTGATGATGCGTGTGATGACAGCATTGGGCAGGTTGAGGTCCTCAGGCCGCTCTGCCATCTTGGTGCTTCAGTTGTCTGTCTTGAATAACAAATGCCAAATCAAGGCAAAGAAAAACCAATGAAATAAGCTAATGAGCATAGTACCTATATATGTAATATTTTGGTACAATTGCAGCTTCCCCCAATAAACCGCACGTAAGTATGAAGTGTCTCACGGTCTAGATCACACTGCTAGGAGCATTTCTAGCCCCATATTACCTTGTCACAAACGAATAATAGGTAAGATTAGGTAAGGTTAGGATAGGTTAAGTTAGGTAAGGTTAGGTTAGGTTAGGTTACCTTAGCTTTCTGGTTGAGTTCGAATATACTAATGGTGGGGGTTCAAGGGGGCCACAGCCCCTTGGTTATAATAGGTTTTTGGTTTGCTACATTTAAGAAATTTCCTTGACTTCTAGGGAAATTTCCCTACATTTTCAAAGTCTTTATATCACTCATATGTGCCCCCCCAAAAAAAAAATTCCCCACAGGTCCCCAAGCTTGCTGGAGGGGTTGGGGGGGTGTGTGGGTAGAGATTGGAGATATTGGTTGAAACTGCAAATTTACCAATATTTTAGTTTCAAGTCACTTTAAAATTCCATATCTAAGCATATAATTTTTCTGTTGAAATAGTTTCAGTCAGCAGCCACATGTCAAAAAACACAAAAACACCTAGATTACATTGCATTACATATAGTGATTACAGAATAACATGATACATATTACATATCACCAATCCTAAAGATTATATATATACATATATATATATATATATATATATATATATATATATATATATATATATATATATATATATATATATATATATATATATATATATATATATATATATATATATATATATATATATACCTATAAGGAGGGCATATTTAACACAAGTGAGGCAAGGCCCCACTGGACGGCTGCTAAGCGAGGGCAATTGCAAAGAAACTTGCCGGGAAGGTTATGCCTCGCCACATCACACCGCATTGCTTAGACTATCTTTATTGAAAAAAAAGAAAAATGGTAGTAGGTCACTGGTTGATCTAAGCAGTCCTAGAACCGAATTATGTAGTGTTGGATAATGCATGAAACTACAAGATAAGTTACTCCAAGCAGTTTGCCAGGCAGTCCTCACCTAGCGTGTTCGTTCCCCGACTAGCACCTATTATTACCAGCCCTGCTTCCTGTACCGCACATACTCACCCTTAGTCAGGTCACCTCGCGGGAAATATGACGGCGTGTGTGTGAGGCAGAGTAACCAGAACAGTACAGTATTTAAGATTGAAAAGTGCACCACCATACAACTCACGTTTGCGCGCGAGAAGCTGAAGGTAGGAGCAACACCCGTTGATCTTTGTCTTGATGGGAAGTTTGCTTCTTTTCTACGGTACGTAAATATAAATTAAACATTTTATTGCCTTTTCTTACGTTCTTTTCTTATTTTATGTTATAGGAATTGAATTTAATTACTTTATTTTCCTTTAAATTATTATTTTTTTAGGGAAACGCATCTTTTTTTCAGTTATGTAATCTTGCAAGTGTGTCTCTCTCTCTCTCTCTCTCTCTCTCTCTCTCTCTCTCTCTCTCTCTCTCTCTCTCTCTCTCTCTCTCTCTCTCTCTCTCTCTCTCTCTCTCTTCGTTACAAGGATTTAATACACTTTGAGTCTTGTACCTCTTCTTCTCGCCTTATAGCAGAAAATTTCTCTCTCTCTCTCTCTCTCTCTCTCTCTCTCTCTCTCTCTCTCTCTCTCTCTCTCTCTCTCTCTCTCTCTCTCTCTCTCTCTCTCTCTCAGATAAATAAATAAAAGGCTGTCTATGAATTAAAAGTTTTCGTAGAATTCCTTACACTATTGTTCTAAACAGAAGGAATTAGAAATTTTAAATACTTGGACTTCAGTATGATAGAACAAATAAAATCCTGCAGAGCTTACAAAGAAGATGACAGGTTGGTCGAAATGCGCTGGCAGGCAATAAAAATGTCTATCATGGTTATAGGTTATACAAGGCAAATGAATAACACCTCAATATCTACAGTTTAATCTTTACATTTACCAGATAACCGAGACCCGCCACCTTACGTAACTTATGTCCCTGTCTGCCTGGTGGTGTGCCTGTAGTGAGCTGCCCATCCTGCTGCTGCGGCACCGACGAAGGCAGCCATCGAGGCCAGGACACCGGGCCCGCGCACTCCAGCCTCCTGCGCCAGGCCTGCCAGCACAGGAGTGGTCATGCCGGCAATGGCGGGGATGCCCTGGGCCACGCCAGTCACTGAGCCAATCTATGATAATTATTCAAATGGATTAGAACTGTGATCAGCCACAATACGTAGAGCTATAAGTGAATGAAATACTCGTGTGAGACTTGTAGCAATACCTTGGATGGGGCGCAGCGGTCAATGATGAGGGTGGAGGTGGCGGTGTGGATAAGGGTCGCACTCACGCTCAGGGGCACCAGCAGCATGACAATGAGCAGGATCGAGGGCGCGAAGGTAAGGCCGAGGAGAGAAGCAGCCTGCACTAACGCACTGTTGAACAGCACCATTTGAGAGCTGCCTTGGAACCGCGACAGCCGGCCAGCAAAGAATCCTGCCGCTGCTCCGATAGCGCCCTATTTGGAATACCGCGGGATTAGGGTAATGCCACTGTAGCTTATAAGAAAATACCGTTCATTGACTGTTATAAGTAAAAAAGGGAAAGTTGTGTGAGAGGTTGTGTTTGGTTGATGAGAAGATACTGGAGTGCCCGACCCATTTGGAAATTACAAAGTGAACAGAAGAATAATGTCTAATCTACGTCATTCTTATCTCCAACAGTGGTGCGATATAGAAGCATCAACATTGTCATCGTATATAAAACACTCCTTCAAATCAATTCATCGCTGGCTCTCATATATCTTATTCAATCTCAACTAATCTAATACAAAGGAAAGGGATGATGCTTACCTGAAAAGAGATAATGTAGCCAATCGTGGTGGGACTCACGGCGAACATTTGGTCAATTATCAGAACAAAACTTGCCCTGTAGGCGTAAGCGGCGAATGTCAGAAAGAAGTCCACTACAAAGATGTCACCGAACACCTTCCACTCAACTTCGTACAGCAGCGAGAGCCATTCATTCCGAGGCTTGGCTGCGATATCTTTTTTCGACTGGTCGTCTTCAGTCTGCCGAGCGTGGAGCGGCAACTCGTGCGGCAGGAGGCCAAGGCATACCACTGCAGGACACCATCGGACATGACAGGGATTGCATTATCAAACATTTCGGCGTGGGGATTATGGAAATAACCTTAACTTACTGATTTCGGGGTAAAATACGACACCTTTTAAAATCGTGATCTACACAATAAAGAAATCAGCCCTGAAATTAAAGAGAGGAATTAATCTAAAGCTAACCCAGTCTAATCAAACCTAGCTCGCGGATGAAAACGGTAATGTTATTCCAATATTTTCCTTTCAGTACATTGGCCTGACCACTTTTAACAGCATCCAGTGGAACCCTAACACCTTCCCATCTATCCCGTGTGCCCTAACCTTTCTCAGGAGCCTTTGATGGGGTACCTTGTCAAATGCTTTACTAAAGTCCAGATATAAGGTATCGTAACTATCACCGTTATCTACTGCTTCGTACACTTTACCGTAAAAACTTAACAAGTTTGTCAGGCAAGACTTCCCCTTCGTGAAGCCATGCTGTGACTGATTTATCAAGTTATTAGGGAACATTTAGACAAACATAACTTGATAAATCAGTCACAGCATGGCTTCACGAAGGGGAAGTCTTCCCTGACAAACTTGTTAAGTTTTTACAATAAAGTGTACGAGGCGGTAGATAATGGTGATAGTTTTGATAACTTATGTCTGGACTTTAGTAAAGCATTTGACAAGATACCCCATCAAAGGCTCCTGAGAAAGGTTAGGACACGCGGGATAGATGGGAAGGTGTTAGGCTGGATAAGGTCATGGCTTAGCGACAGGCGACAAAGAGTTGTAATAAACGGCTCTAAATCCGAGTGGGGTCATGTAATTAGTGGGGCGCCACAAGGATCAGTATTAGGGCCATTGTTATTTCTAATATATATCAATGACTTGGATAGTGGAATTAGTAGTGATGTTATTAAATTTGCGGATGACACAAAGATAGGTAGATTAATTACGTCAGAATCGGATGCCATCGCCTTGCAGGCAGATTTAGATAGGATGAATGAATGGACGGACAGATGGCAAATGCAATTTAATATCAACAAATGCAAAGTACTTAGCGTAGGTAGAGGTAACCCACTCAGTAGGTACACATTAAACAACGAAACTCTGGTAGGTACAGGGTACGAGAAAAATTTAGGAGTTATAGTTAGCTCTGAACTCCGTCTAGGAAAACAATGCATAGAGGCCAGAAACAGGGCAAATAGGGTATTAGGATTCATTTTTAGGAGTGTTAAAAGTAGAAGACCGGAAGTAATATTAAAGTTATACTTGGCGCTGGTCAGACCTCATCTAGACTACGCTGTGCAGTTCTGGTCCTCACATTACAGGAAAGATATAAGTCTATTAGAATCAGTACGGAGGAGAATGACTAAAAGGATACAGGGGATGAGGAGTATTCCTTACGAGGCGAGATGGAGGCTGTTAAATTTACATTCTTTAGAGAGACGTAGGTTAAGAGGGGACCTGATAGAAGTCTTTAAATGGTATAAGGGTTATAACAAGAGGGGTGTAAACAAAATTCTTAGGATCAGCAACCAGG
Organism: Scylla paramamosain; assembly: GCF_035594125.1. NCBI lineage: Eukaryota > Metazoa > Arthropoda > Malacostraca > Decapoda > Portunidae > Scylla > Scylla paramamosain. The sequence goes on from NC_087157.1 coordinate 33,098,837, forward strand.
GTAGAACAAGAAATAACGGGTTCAAGCTTAAAAAAATTTAGGTTTAGGAAGGAGATAGAAAGAAACTGGTTCTCAAATAGAGTGGTAGATGAGTGGAACGGACTCAGTAATCATGTTGTTAGTGCTAAGACATTAGGGAGCTTTAAGAGAAGATTAGACGGGTTTATGGATGGGGATAATAGATGGAAATAGGTAGGTATATTTCATACAGGGACTGCCACGTGTAAGCTTGGTCGCTTCTTGCAGCTTCCCTTATTTCTTATGTTCTTATGTTCTTAAGTTACTGAGCGTTTTGAAGAGTGTTTCATTAATTCTGTTGTGATTTTAAGACAAGGACTTTCCACCACCAAAAAGAAAAACGCAACCTGGCTCATTACCATTTGCGACTTTTTTTCCTCTCTCCCTTTTATGGGACAGTGTGAAATAAGTAGGTAGTTTTCATTTTTTTTATGTGACATAGAAATAAGAAACCATTTTTTATGCGACACAGTAAAATAAGAAACCAGAGATATGAAGAGCCAGTTTCTTTTCTTTTCTTTTTTTTTTTTTTTTAGCGAGACATTGAAATAAGTAGCCGATGAAATAAGCAGGTGTTGAAACAAGTAGCCAGTGACATAAGTAGCAAGTTTATCTTATGCGAGACAGAGCAGTAAGTACAGCATGTTTAACTCACCGCAGTTGCCGAGGAAGATGACGCCACTCACACTGCACACAATCGCGAACCCGTTGTCCAGGTGAGCCAGATGACCTGAAAGCAACGAGTGTCCTGTCAGCACTGCGCCCCTCCCACACTCCACCATCAGGAGTTGAAAGAAGAAATGAGAAGGATTGTAAACTATGTGAAGATTAAACTACGTGGGATGGCTCAAGGCTGCACGGCTGGTGTGTATGTTTGTATGTACGTATATATTATTCACATTACATACTATATTATAAAGATGATGAGCGCACGCGCGCACACACACACACACACACACACACACACACACACAAAAAAAAACTATCAGTAGGCTAAAAAATAATAAATCTTCAGATATTGTTAATATTACCAATGAATACATTCAATTTACTCAAATTTACAGTGTCCTTTAAACGTTAAGCTATTCATATTTTATAAGATTCTAACTACCTAACTAACTAATTAAACGAAAAAAAAACACAGAAGTGATGAGTTTGGTTGTTACAACGACGTTCTACATGTAGCAATGACGGTTCATGGAAAGTCTGTTATCATGAAGTACTCTTTGAAGCACTGATAAAACTGCAGCGCCGGTGACACTCACCCCCGATGGCCGGGCTAAGGATGATGGCGATGCCCATGGCCCCATTGAACTTGCCCATCACCTTTGGCCTGTCCTCGGGAGGCGTGACGTCCGCTAACACAGACTTGCACAACGTTGTACTGTGCTTGAAGATTCCTGCATCAAAAAAGCAAATTTTACGTCAGAAATCAATTCATCGATACCGAGATCCCATAAACCCAAAGAGGGAGGCCGTGATGGGGCTCAACTGTGATGGCAGCCAACTGCCAAGAAGATAAGAGCTGGGAGACAAAATTACTGACACGGTCATGAAAATTAGACACATTTATGGATGGGAATGATGGATGAAAATAGGTAGGCATGTTCTATATAGGGACTGCGCTACGTGTAGGCCTGATGGCTTCTTGCATTTCCTTATCTTGTAAATGTTAACAGTTGGATATCGTGAATAAATTTGTAGTTTTGTTCTTCATAGAGATGATGCATGCAGCTTGTGATGACTAACCACAGATTACCGTCAGTGATGGCAGTGTTCAGGGCTTTTGATTGATGACTAAAGAATAATTTCAAATCGTTACTTTTCTTCTTTGCTTTAGTGGGATCGGCCGCTCTTGTGTGCTGTCTCCAATACCTTCTGTCTTGAGAATCCTCTTCCTCCAGGCCCAGTTGTTTCATATCTCTCTGAATTCCATCTCTCCATCTCTCCATCTCTCCACCTTCCACTAGTTCTTCTTCCTTCCTCTTGGTTCCTTCATGCCACCTTCACAGGATCATTTCAAATTGTTACTCTCGTGTAAGTTATTTGCAGACCTGAACTCGGCTCTCCTCTACACTGTACGATGTTCTTCTTGCATTCGTTACCTATGATGGGAAACTTGCTGCTGACTTCGGCCATCCAGTACATTGCGCCAAAAGCCACGAGGTTTACTCCCTACCACTCCATACGCACACCTCATTCCCACATCACTTATTGATCAACGCCAGCTTAAAAGAGTGGCGGCAAAGCGCTAACGATGACTAACGAAGTGATGATGAATACTTTGGAAACGTACCAGTGACAATTCTGGATCCAATAACGACCCAGATGGAGGCGGAGGAACCAAGAACCAGGTAGCTGAGGGCGGACACCCCCAGGCACATCACCAGCAGAGGCCGCCTCCCGTACCGGTCACTCCACCGACCCTGCAGCACATACGGACGCGGTGAGGACGAGAAGTTTCACTGTATTCAGGCCTGTTTACTGTTTAGAAATGGCACTTGAACAATCTGCTAATCTAATGTATCCATGCATGTCTTTGGTTCAGAAATGACACTCTAACCATATATTTTTATTGCATTCAGGTTTGTGGTTCAGAAATTACACGAATTATCTACTAAGCTACTGTATTCATGCATGTTTATGGCTCAGAGATACATTTAAGAATTCTTCAGTATTCATTCATGCTTATGGGGTTAGGAAATAGTATATGCTACGAATGAGATGCTGAAATAAAGTGTTAAAATAAAAATAATAAGGATGCCCAAAGATGATCTGCTGACAAACAAAAATGAGTGTGTATAGTAATATATTAATCCACAATCTATTAATGCAGGTTTACGTAGCTCAGAAATTACTTTTGAATGATCCATATGCCTCGAATGAGATGTTTAAATAAGACTGTCCAGAGAAAAAAAAATACTGATAGATAAATATATATCATATCTCTGTCAAAATGCTGGTCCTCTGGTAGCTGCATTTCTTCCTGCAATATGGCGGCCCTACACATTGTTTTATCCTGTGCTGATAAAAAAAAAAAAAAAACTTGCCACGTTGTAAGTAAAATAAACAAATAAGTAAAATCAGTCCACATTTTTAACGTTCTTGTTTCTATTGCTACAAAAGAAAAGTTATAAGAAACTGTGGAGAGAAGGAATGAGATAAAACTGTAGGAAGTTTCAGGAATCAAGTGAGAGTGTAACTATGCACACTGGAGAGAATTAAAATAAAATACTGCCAGATTTCATGAACAAGTGTGAATGGAACAAAGGACAATGGTGTACTAAATGACAGATACGCTGGTCGTGGGATGGTGAGCTTTTAAAGTGCTGGGTGTGCGTTGGGATAGAGGGGCGTGGATGTGGATGTGCGATGGAATGGAGGGGTGTGCGTGTGGGTGTGGGTGTGGGTTAGGATAGAGGGGTGTGGGTGTGCTATGGTTTCAGTATTTTGTTGATTACTTTATGGTTGCGATACTGAACTGATTACATTCTCTTGAGCGGTGGACTCACTGGTGGACACACAACCTTGAAGGCCTGTCTTATGCTCCCAGTCCCCAAACTTTCCTTCACCATGGTACTCACGAAGCACTAAATCCAAAACTAAGAACATATGAGCGTAAGAAAATAAAGGAAACTACACATGCCAGTTCTTGTATAATAAAACTTACCGTTTTGTAAGTCTACTAAACGAAACCAATACGCCCCTACCACGCACCACGAGCGGCGAGAACACCAGCTGCAGCACGCCGTAGAAGGATCGGATAGCGCCATTCATGAGCGGCGACAAGCCCAGGTGCCGCAGGTGTGTCACGAACATCGGGATGACCATCATCACGCCAGCCAGGTCCTGCAACACAAAACACCACTTACAGCAAAGGAGGGATTCAAAGCACAGCCTCGCATGACTAAGCAACGCGTAAACATGAACAGTGATAGTGTTCTTTTAAAAATGCATCTTGTCCCCTCCTCTTGGTTTGGGGACGTGGAGAGGAGGGACGAGGAGTGTGCGGGGAGGAGGATGCTGGAAATGGATCTCTCCCACAAGAGAGAAAGGAAGACCTAAAAGATAATTTATGGATGCAATGAAAGACATGCATGCTTGTAAAGGGTGTGACTGAGGAAGGTGCTGAAGGCGGAGCGCGTTGGGAAAGATTGATCTGTTGTGGTGATCCCCAGCGGGAGCAGCCCAGAAAAGAAATTAACATGTTTCAGAAAGGATCATTATTATAGTCATACAATGCAGCACAGCACGTGAATGTACTTAGGGAAAAAATCAGTCGCTGAAACCACTGTACTATTACGGTCACAGACTGGGCAGCACTGGTTTTAATAGGCAGTGTTAATTTGGTAACATGTATTTAATAGGCAGTGACTGTATGTGTGTGCGTGCCAGACTGCTTAACAGTACCCGCGAGACACCTAAGCCCTACTATATACTAGGTGTTGACACAAGGTTAGGCACACTCACTCACCAGGAAGCCCACCACATACATGATGAGCTGGACACTCCTGGCGGACGCGGCGCGGTCACCAGCCCCGCCGCCCAACATCTCTCCACCTCCTGCTTCACAAAACCGTACTGATGAGTCCGAAGCGTTTCAGAATACGGTTTCAGTCCACTCAACTCGAGGAGGAGCCATAACAGGGAGAGTTAATCTTGCAGCTGAGTCTCCACCACCAGACTAACAGATCTTGCCAAGAGAAGGTTAGAATGCAATGTACTCTTGTAGGGAAAAATTTTCTCTACAACATATATATATATATATATTTTTTTTTTCTGTTCTCTTTTCACACTCGTTTAGAAATCCCTCCGCTGGCACACTCGCGCTCACTCACACATTCACTGACGCAAACACTGACACTGAGGGTTATCTTGAACACTCTCGCTATGTAAACTGACTCTTATCATAATGACAGCAAGATAACGCTCCGGCCTCGCAGACGTTTTTTTTTTTTTTTTTTTACCTTTTTTCATGTGCAGGTTCACTTACATAACAGATAATAGATGCACTGAGATCAAGGATGTATGTGTGTGTGTGTGTACGTGTATATTCATATGCATGTGCGAGTGTGTATAGTCATGGTCACGACACTCAGCGATGCACCACAATATCGATACACTATTGTTGACTTGAAAGTGAAAGCAAAAGGTTTCAAACACTGTTACCTTCTCAAGCAAGTCACGATGTCCCGCCCACCTCAGTCTTCGGCCAGCTCCCCCCCACACCTCACCTCCCATCCCCCCTTTATCCCCCTGCCTTGCGCTTTGGCCACCCGTACGCCCACTCCCTTGCTAAATATACATTGTCCCTACTGATCTCATTATAGAGTAGCTTTCTGCACAGTAGCTGAGTACCAACCTCGTAGTCTTTCACGCCGAGATATTTTCATCAAAAACTCATACACCATTGCTCTCTGAGGTTAGGTGGGACGTAATACAACACCTTTACATTTTATCTTTGGGTGTAAGCTTAAAGTAACGGGTGGGAAAGAGTGAAATTGGATGTGTGAGTATTCTAAGAGCTAAATACTATTTTCATGCACTCATATCATGTGTACACTTCTCTCGTGTCACCTATCCTTTCTTTTCTCTACAACTTCCTCCCTCCCTTCACTCCATATCTGCTCATCTCTTCTTGACGTGTCTCATTGAGGACTCAAAACCAGACCTGATCTTGGGTAAGTTGATAGCGTTGACAGCCTGAGTACCACGGAGTAGATTATAATAGGCGTGGATGTGGCGTGGTGAGATATGCTGGAAGGCGTGACGTATGCTGCCTTGCTTATTTTGTTCACAAATGCTAAGGACGCAGGTAGCATAAAAAATATTAGCGCATCGTCTACAAGAACACAAAGGAAGCTCCAAGAAGCCATCAGTCCTACACGGGGCAGTCCCTGCATAAAACATGCCTACGTATTTTCACCAGTCATCCACATCATAAATTTGTGTAATCTTCTCTTAAAGCACCCTATGGACTCGGCACTAACATCCTGCTGACTACTGAGTCTATTCCATTCATCAACCACTCTATTTGAGATTTTTTTTCTTAAATCTAATATACCTCATTTTAAAATTCAATATATCTTTTTTAATATATCAAGAATGACATGCTATAACGGATGCAATCGTAGAGAAACTAACACACACACACACACACACACACACACACACACACACACACACACGCACACACACAGGACGCACCTGCTTACCTACACCGCGCGGTCGGTGATGAGTGACCATCAGTCTTAACAGGACTGGGCTTGGGTCATCCGCTCCCGAGTGGCACTACCCTGGCCTTGAGGGGACGACCGGCCGGCTGGGAAACGCTCGGTGCCGCCTCGTTGACTGCTATGTATCTTTTGTTGATCCCATTTGTAACTGTCAATGTGAGCCTTTCTATCCTAAGCTTGTACTTTTTATGTAACAGGATTTCTGGCCGCCTCGTTGATTGCACTGTGTTTTTTATTGATTCTATTTATAACCCTTAATGTGTACACGTGCTTACCTACAGTATAGCCTTTTTACGCGTTTTATATATATATATATATATATATATATATATATATATATATATATATATATATATATATATATATATATATATATATATATATATATATATATATATATATATATATATATATATATATATATATATATATATATATATATATGTTTTTTTGTCATGATAGGTATTTTTTTATGTACGAGGAACACTGAATGGTTAAAAAAAAAAAAAAAATGCCCACTGAGGTGCCAGCCCAAAAGAGAGGTGAAAAAGATCATCCAAAATTGAAGGATAAGTGTTTTAATGTTTCAAACTACTTACGGTCAATAAACGATCCGTCTGTCTATCTATTTCCGCCTTATTATCTTACGTTTGTACTTTTATATATAAGAAGTTCCGGCCGCCTCACTGGTTGCAATGTTTTCCTTATTGATACCATTTATAATTGTCAATGTGCATACACGTGATTACCTGCTCCCATGATTAGCGCAGGTGTTTCTCCTTTTACACGACATGCAGGGACTCCGAGGCACCGTATTAACAGAAATCGTGTAAAGAAACACAAAAAAATAATGATAAAAGGTGGACACAGTATTACTATTATCATTATTATTTTTTTTTTTACGCTTGAATTAAGGACTGTACTATTAACATAAGACAACAGGTCACATACATCAACAGTTACACCATTTCTCACGCGCGGGAGTTGACTGGTATGGGTGTTTCTGTCCCGTGACCTATCTGCCTTGCCTGTCTGATGTACTGGTGCAAGGGGAAAGAGAGGGAGTGAGGGGGAAAGAAAGGGAGATAGGAGTGAGGGAAGGTAAAGAGGGCAAGAAGAAGTAATTATGCGAGAAGGGAATGCGGAAATATGAGAGTGAGTGAGATAGAGAGAGAGGTGAGGGGAAGGAAGTGTGTGTCTAGAGGGTCAAATACAGGCACCATACACCCTCACAACCACCACCACCACCACCACCACTGAAACCATCACGTCTCGCACACATGTGACATCACCACCATCAACATCATTGTGCACCACAGCCATGCATGCACCAACACGTTTCCCCACAAAAAAAAACAAAAAACAACATAGATACGGGGACACTTGTTCCTCGACGTGACTCTGGTGGTGGAGGAGAAGGAAGAGGAGGAGGAGGAGGGGGAGGGGGAGGAGGAGGTGGTGCTGGTGGTGGTAGTGGCAGTGGTCATGCATAATGGGCAAGGAGGAGGAGGAGGTGAAGGAGGATGGTGGGGAGGAAGAGGAGAAAGAGGGAGTGGTGGTGGTAGTGGTTTTCTATAGAGAATGGAGGAGGAGGAGGAGGAGGTGGTGGTGGTGGTGGTGGTAGTGGTTACGAATCTCGGGTCTCATTTTACCTCGGCTCGTTTTCTTACGCACTCGTATCTATACCTCAGCCTCTCTCTCTCTCTCTCTCTCTCTCTCTCTCTTGTTGGTGGCAACGATGAGTCAGCGGTGCGGGCTGCCCGCTACCCTCGAAGCCTCAGTCAGTGTCAGGCGACAGACAGTCTGCTCGTGACCGCCGCGGGCAAGGTGTCGCTGCGTGAGTGAGGAGGAGCGGTGCAGCGAGGCGCGGCCAGGGTGAGTAGTGCCTGCAGGCCGGTGTTTCTTTGTGCTGCTGAACAGGAGGAGGCTAAGGGACAGTCGAGGCCAGGTCGAGAGCCTCCTCATTGCCTAGAGACACATGAAAGGCAGTGACAGTGGGACAGTGTCAGTGCCAGGCCGTGGCTGATAATAGGAGACATGAGGGCGACGGTGGTGGTGATGGTGGTGGTGGCGCGGCGGTGGTCTGCAATGCTCCACGCACCACCACCTGGTGGAAGAGGAAATGCTTCATGGCTAATTCCCTTCTACATTACAGCCCGGAGCGCGTTCCTGGGAGTGCACGTTTAGTTCATGTACTCAGCGTGACTTACGCACAGTTAAAGGGCCCCATCACTGCCTTTGAGAGACCATAATGATAGCCGGCCCGGCGACCAGCTGTGGGTGCCAGCTGAGGACCCGCGCCGAGTGTGTAGCACAAAGGCGGGACGAGGCGGGCACGGGAACAGGGCGAGATGAAATGCTGGAGAGAGGAAACTGTGGGTGATGATGAACAGTCACGCAAGACGGGCCGACACTGTTTTGTTGTGAAGGGAAGGCAGCGCGTGGAGGAGGGCTGAGTCACACTGCACCTCCACACACACACAAAAGTGTATTTCTTACCGCCACCTAACTGTAATTTACTTAGTTACTTAGTCGTAACCTTGAGTAGCGTGTGACTGTTCGAAGTGTCTGCCAAAGATTATTTTCCAGAAAGACTAAGGTAACAGTGTTCTGATTCTTTCATTGTGATAAGGTTCCCTTCATTCAGCGAGAGGACACGTCTTGATAATAACAACACAACCTAAGAGATTAAGTACTGGGCTAAAAACATCCCAGAAAATAACAAGTAAGAATATGAAAAAACAAGAAAAGTAGGGAAATAAGCTGCAAGAACCCAGCAGGCCTACACGTGGTTGTCCCTGTATAAAATGAATGCACTACCTACTCCCTCATATCATCTCCATCCAAATACTGACACGAACAGTACTTTTTTTTTTTTTCTGCAAGGGAAGCGGTTTGTGTTTTACTTTGCTCAACACTTGTGTCGAAACATCAGGTGGTGCTAAAGGATGAGGCAAAATTCCGCTCCTTGACCCAACGTGTGCCCATCACAAGGCTGTAGAAAGAACCGTTCTGAAACTTTTCTGGCTGCACCTCCATGACTTTCAATAGGCTCTGGTCAAAGTTATACGGGTTTTTAAGTATGTTTATTACGGTTCTAGTGACGGATCAACAAGATTTCTATACCATTAACAAGAGAAACACTCTTGAGAATCAGGCTAATCATCTCTATGGCCCTAGAAAATAGTCGTGGTGAGAGAGCAAAGCGTTTTAGAATATAAATGTATAGGGAGCCGCTAGGGATTTTTAACCCTTCCACAGCTTTAGTCAATCTTTCCATAATCATCTACAACTTTTAAGACTTATTTCTCGTACTACGGTCTCTTGAATGCGTACTTCTGTGTCTTAGATAAGATTAAATCAATCTCAAATTAATTTTCCCTTCATGTCCATCAACATAATTTATTATAGCGATCTCAGCGTTAAGAAAAGACGGCTGTTAGCAGTAAAAGGGTTATCGGATTCCTGCTGAGACATTCTGAGTCGGTGTGGTGAGAAACATGAAGCGAGTATGTGTTTATATTTATTTGCTCTCCCGCGAGTTGCTCAGCACACGAAGACAGCATGTGCACCACCTCAGAGAAACAGAAATAAGCTCTTCACTTTTCAAATGAATCCTTAAAACAGACTCTAACCTTTTTTCTTTTAATTTCGCATGAACTTTAAAACTGTGAAATAATAATGTATTGATTGGCTTTTGTTTTATAATTTTCAGGGTAAATTATTAGCATTTCATTATTGTTATGCGAATGGTGCGTGCACACACACACACACACACACACACACACACACACACACACACACACACACACACACACACACACACACACACACACACACGTAGTAACAGGTTGCATGATAAAGAAATATATGAAGCATCCTGGAGAGAGAGAGAGAGAGAGAGAGAGAGAGAGAGAGAGAGAGAGAGAGAGAGAGTCATTTCCTTATTAGCAGTCATTTAAGCACACCTTTACCTCTTTGCCGAGCCACCCGCCGTCCCCGACCACCCCCCCCCCTCCACTTCTCTTGGTCACCTGTGTCTCAACCACCGCCTCTCTCTCTCTCTCTCTCTCTCTCTCTCTCTCTCTCTCTCTCTCTCTCTCTCTCTCTCTTCAGTCTCCCGTTCGTTTAGTCCAATCATTCACACCTATGCTTATCTCTATCCTCCGTTCCCTTCTCCTCCTCCTTCCTGCCATCCAAGAGTAGTTTTTTTTTTTCCTATTAAACACTTTTCCCTTCTGGACTTCTCCCTCGTTGCCTTATTCCTGTAGTGAACATCTTCTCATGAACATTTCTCCCACCAGGCATTTTTCCCGTCACTCTTCTTGCACATTTAACTACCGACCTAACTTAAAACAATAACAGCAATGATTTCGAACATAAGAACATGAGAAGAAAAGTATGGTAAGCTGCAAGAAGCCACCAAGTCTACACGTGGCAGTCCCTGTATAAAGCACGCCTGTCTACGTGTATCCAGTATCCATCTATTATCCCCATTCAGAAATTTGTGTAATCTTCATTTAAAACTTTATATTGATTCGGGACTAATAAGCTGATCACTGAGTCCATTTTATTCATATTCCACTGCATCTGAGAACCAGTTTCATCTTAGCTCTTTGGATCGGTCTTTCAGCATCACATAACAACATGGCAGTGACATAGCAAGGCAGGGAGCATCTATCAATGGCCCACCTGGAGAATTACAACAGACAATTGCAAGATGAAGCACTAGACAGGAGAAACTCAGTGTCATTCTTGATAAAGTTAGAAATAGAGTGGTAGATAATTGGAGAAGACTCAGTAATCAGGTTATTAGTGTAGAGTCAATAGGGAGCTTTAAAGAAAAATGGACAAATTTCTGGATGAGGAAGGATGATTTGGTGGAAGTAGGTAGGCATGTTGTGTACAGGGACTGCCACGTGTGGGCCTGACTGCTTCTTGTAGCTTTCCTTATCTCATTATGTTCTTATTCTGATGTCACGTCAAAGAATACGGTAGCAGTACACGGCAGCAGCAGCAGCGGCCCGTATAGGGGACACCTGTAAAGAATGCATTTTCTTAGGGCCGGGAGAGGAGCCACTCACTGCATTTGTGTAACCATAAATCATATCACTGAAGACAACCATAACTACAGACACTGAGGGATATGAAATGCTCGATCAGTCCTCTTGTTGTCAGTGATGCCTCAGAATTACACCCTGAATTTGCAGCAGATAAATTTATTAAGATTAAGGAGAAGCCACAGCAGTCGTAGGGTTAAGCACCATGCAAGAAACGCACACACTTAGGGTAGCGAGGTGCTCCATCAAGTGAACGAGATAGACTGGAGTTGCCGCCACAGTTGGTAGCGCCGTGCAGACCAAAATCTTGCCAGTATTACATCCCTGATAGAGGAAAATGCGAATCTCGAAAACTCTGTGAAAAACCAAAGCAAATATGCATCCACAGGCACTACAGAGATCAAAGTACTCTGCTATTCACGTCTTTAGAAATTATAGTCTAAGCTTCCAGCACAGCACTGTATTCACGCTTGAGGGGAAGCCATAGCAGTGAAAGTCTCAACAAGTTTGCCTTTTTAATGGCCTGAATGTGGTGACTCAGGCGGCGGCGCGTCTGGCTGAATAATACAGGAAGTCTCGGGTTCAAATTATGTCTTACAAGTAGTATTTCTCTCTGGTGACTGGCCGCCCCTTGGTCCAGTGAGCCTTCAATGAACGTCAGTCAGCAATGAAAGGGAAGGTTACAAACTGCAGAGAAAGGAATTGGCCACCCTGCCCCACACGCAACCACCCGGGGGGGGGGAAGTGGGGGAGGCGGCTGGCATTATATACTACCCCAGTTCCTGCATGCACCCGTGTCTATGGCAACATAAAACCCTTAACATATAATGCATATGGAGCCAGGAGGAAAAAAAAAAACATGAGAACTCGTATATTGATTGTTATAGACACTTGCATAGGAGAGTGAAAAATGATCCATCTCCAACGCGCACCCTGTGACTATGGCAACATTTAACCTTGAGTATCTAACGCATCAGGAACCAGGAGGAAAAATACCCATGGGGACCCTATACATCGCCGGAGTCTTTGGAAATAGTGATTGATCTTGGCATATAATGTAATGGCTAAAGTGTTTGTCTCATGGAGAACTTTGCCGTGAAAACTGTAGCGCGCATCAACGAATTCTTGGAGGTGGTTATTCAGAGAGAGAGAGAGAGAGAGAGAGAGAGAGAGAGAGAGAGAGGCGGGGGCGGCAGTCAATTACTGTGACGCCCGACCTTGTGATCACCAGTATTAACACCAGTAACCCACATCCTCCCTCCTACGCTGCTTACCTCTCCCCTCCTCCCTTTATCCGCTTATCCTTCTCTTCCCTGTTATGTAATGCCTCCCTTCCCTCCACCCATCCCGTTACCCCTTCCTTTCATGCCTCCCTCCCTCTGTCCAGCTGTCCCTGCTTGCTCTAACTTCATCTTTACATCGCAGGTTATCTTTTCATGTCTTCCTCTCCCACCACTTCTCGCCTTCCTCCCTTTCTTATATATCCCTTACCCAGAGAGAGAGAGAAAGAGAAAGAGAAAGAGAGGAAACATCACACACAAAATAACATACATATTTAGCTTTTAGGCGCTGCACACACACACACACACATACCTGTTCTCACCTGTCCTTCCTTCATCCAACGGCACTTCAAATCCCTAATTATTCTCTTCCTTACTGTTTTCCTCTTCTCTTTTTGCCTTCTCTTTTCTTCCAAAATCGGCAAATTATGTGTTTCGTTTTTTTCTATCTTCCCCCCCGACGCAAAATCCTCCCCAGTATCTGCTTTCCTCCAGGCGGCAGGATGAGCGGCACCACCAAGTTCGACGGTCTCCTGACGAGGCTCGGCACGGGACGATGGAACATGCTGTGCTTCGCCGCCGTCGGTTACTGTAAGTCAATTAGTCAGGGTATCAACACTCTACAACGTACTCGGTCTTCTGCGCCTTCCTCAGTCACACCCATCACAAGCATGTCTTCTCTCAGTACATCCCTTTATCAATGATACAAAGAAAACGATCAGCTTTTTGTGATAAACTTAACTATAAGAGGTTATGATATCCCGTTTCATTGTATTATTATTGAGAGAGAGAGAGAGAGAGAGAGAGAGAGAGAGAGAGAGAGAGAGAGAGAGAGAGAGAGACCCTTAACACTACCACTGCTATGAGTCGATCTTTTTCATAATCATCTGCAACTTCTAAAAGACATTTTTCGTATTAGTCTCTTAAATTAATAGTTATGTGGCTTACCAAAGATTAAATAAACCTCTTTTTTTTTTCTTTCTGTTTCTTCTTCATGTCCATCCAAACAAAGCAAAGCGTTTCTTAATACGAGTCTCTCTCTCTCTCTCTCTCTCTCTCTCTCTCTCTCTCTCTCTCTCTCTCTCTCTCTCCAGGGAACATGCACCTCGCCTCCAACACTCTCTCGGGGGCGTACGTGGCGCCAGTCATGAAGCACACCTGCCGCCCGCCCTCCTCAGGCTACACCCTCATGACCACCACCGTCACTCCCGAAGGCGCCAACCAAACCACAGAGCAAGTATTTGCCTCCGTCAATAACGTCACCACCACTACTACCATCGTGTCCCTCAGTCACCACTACTGCATTTCCTATCACCACCATTGTCATCCTGTTTGTTATCACGCCTGAATTTTAATGTTATCACTACTGTCACCATTCCGGCCATCTGTCATCACCACTGCACCCTCACTCATCATCCCTGCCGTCTCTGTGACCACTCCTGCCACCTCTGTCATCACCACTGCCTTCTCTGTCACTACCCCTGCCTTCTCTATCATCACCTTTCCTTCTCTGTCACCACCACTACACCCTCAGTCATCACCCGTGCCTTTTTCTGTTATCCCGACTTCCTTCTGTGCCATTACCACTGCCTCATATGTCGTCATCACCACAACCACCACCTCCCACCAGTCACCCATCCAGTCATCACCATCATTGTTACCTACACTAGTTCCCCCATCACCATCACAACCTTCACTTTTCACCATTACCACCAACACAATGACCCTCCCACCATCACCAGCACCGTCACAACCTTTGCCACCCTCGCAGTGAGTCTTACACTCCCACCTCTCCGCCGCCCCACCAGAGACCACTGCCACTACCTGGTGAACAGCACTGAGGGAGGTGGGTTCGACGAGGTACCCTGCGACGCCTGGGATTACGACAACGCGACCTACATCTTCACCCTCACCTCCCAGGCAAGGCCACATGCTGACGGGGGGACGAGGGAAGGGAGGAGTCAGTCAGTCAGCCAGTCAGGTCAGTCAGAGCACCGGGTACAGAGCACATTGCATATACAGGTACACGCTAGAAGTCGTCGTTGCGTTCCTCCTCCAGCAGTAAGAGGCTTAAGGGCAGGGTCGAGTCACCTGAGGGGCGGGAATGAGTCAGTCACGTTCATCTGTCCCGCAGTTCGACCTGGTGTGTTCCTCGGAGTACCTGCGCGCCACCTACCAGAGCCTGTACATGTTTGGCACGCTGTTTGGGGCACCCATCAACGGCCTCATCTCTGACAGGTAGTGTGTGTGTGTGTGTGTGTGTGTGTGTGTGTGTGTGTGTGTGTGTGTGAGTGTGTGTGTGGATGTGAGGTGTGGGCGAGTGATGTTCTCGTGAAGTCATAACATTCTCTCTCTCTCTCTCTCTCTCTCTCTCTCTCTCTCTCTCTCTCTCTCTCTCTCTCTCTCTCTCTCTCTCTCTCTCTCTCTCTCTCTCTCTCTCAGGTTTGGGCGAAAGTCAACCCTCACCCTGGGAGTCCTCACGTACTTCTCCCTGGCGATGGCGAGCTGTTGGCTGCCCACGTTGACCGCTGTGCTTGGGTTCCGCTTCCTGCTGGGATTCCTCCATCCCACCATAATGCAGACCGGCTACATCCTGGGTGAGTCTTGCCCCGCGCCGCCTCTCCTTCTTATGGCCAGGATCTAAAGAATTTTGTTCAGATTTTGATCACGGAGACTCCAGTTGTCCAATCATACTTTGACTGCTTTTGATCATAGAAATTATTGTTATTTTCATGTGAGAGGGGCTGTGGCCAAGGGGAAATTAAAATAACACTGAAGGTCCCAGTTCCTCATGAAAACAGTTCAAAAGCAAGTTCAAAATTACACTGTGAAGTGTCTTGAAAACTCCCACTTGAAAGAGTTTGTCATCGGCAGAAGGAAATACAGAAGCGGGCAGGGAGTTCCAGTTTATCAGTGAAAGGGATGAGACAGAATACTAGTCAGGTCTTGCATAACCGGGGACAATTATTCCTCTGACGACATTTCCATAGTTTGCTTTACGTTTGTGTCCCCACAGCGCTAGAGATGTGCGAGCCTCGGTACCGCTCAATGCTGGGAATCATGCTGTCGCTGCCATGGGCTCTGGGCACCATGGCGTGGGGCGGCGCCGCTTACCTCATCAGGGACTGGCGGTGGCTGCAGCTGGTCGTTAACATCCCCAGCCTATTCTTGTTCCCCGCATTGTGGTGAGCTCATTCACCGTCTTGCCTCTTACACTAGCTCCTCCTCCTTCTCTTCTTCCGTCTTCTCTTCTTGTTCCTTGCTTTGTGGTGAGTTCAATACACCATCTTGATTCTTACATTAGTTTCTTCTCCTCCTCCTCCTCCTCCTCCTCCTCCTCCTCCTCCTCCTCCTCCTTCCTCTCCTCCTCTTCTTCCTTCTCCTCTCTGTGTTCCTTGCTTTATTGTGAGCTCAACACATCATCATGCCTCTAACACTAGTTTCTCCTCTTCATTAAAATATCTCGGGTCCAACACACTCGTCAACCGCTGTAAAGAATGACTTTCTTAACACGCACCGTTCTACCCCCTCTTACTCGCATCTCCACCCCACCTATGATCCATCTCTTTCCTCTCCATCCTTTCTGAAATTGAGGTTGTCCTTCCGACGGCCGCAGGTTTCTGGACGAGTCTCCCCGCTGGCTCATCGTGCACGGGGAGTTCGACAAGGCGAAGGAGGTGCTGGCGCGGGCCAGCAAGTGGAACCGGGTCACGCTGCCGCCGCAAGACGAGCTGGACCACCTAATGTGTGTCATTCAACGGGAGGTGAGAGAGAGAGAGAGAGAGAGAGAGAGAGAGAGAGAGAGAGAGAGAGAGAGAGAGAGAGAGAGAGAGAGAGAGATCAGACGCATACACACGCACATCACACAATCGCTGTGTTACAAGCTACTCCATCTCATGTGTATCATTCAGAGAGAGAGAGAGAGAGAGAGAGAGAGAGAGAGAGAGAGAGAGAGAGAGAGAGAGAGAGAGAGAGAGAGAGAGAGAGAGAGAGAGAGAGAGAGAGAGAGAGAGAGAGAGAGAGAGAGAGAGAGAGAGAGAGAGAGAGAGAGAGAGAGAGAGAAACTCTACTCCCTCCTACAGGCAAGGGTCGGGCAGAAGGCGCAGCGTACCGAGGACCAAGCACAGGACGGTGACGGAGGCTACAAGAAGAAGGCTTGGAAAATTGTACTACGTCTCTTGATATTGTTCAGGTGTGTTATAGTGAGGAGAGGAGGGGAGTGTAGACTGGAACAAGAAGTGTGTAGCGGAGGAGGAACGATTGTGAAAGGATAGGAGGAAGAAGGGGAAGGGATGTGTTTGTTGAGTGAAGGGGACAAGACCAGGAATAAGCAAAGGAATATATTTGAAAGTACATGGAGGAGGAAAAAAAAAAGAGTATGTGTGAGAGATAGCCAAGGAGTGAATGAAAAAAAGAGTAGTGAATATGAAAATAGTACAAGCACATATACGAAAGAAAAACTATTACATCATTATGGGCAAAAATATAAAATAAAAAGACAATAGCTAACACAAATTCAAAAGGTACCACTTGATCTATATTTGTTTTCACCTCTCCTTCCAATGCTTCAGGACGCCTCGCCTTCGCCTCATCACCATGGTACTGAGTGTCAAGTTCTTCCTGGTGTCCCTCATCTTCTATGGGATATCCCTCAATGCCGTCAACTACAGCGCCGACCCATTCCTCTACATGGTGCTGTCCGGGCTGGTGGAAGTGCCTGCCTACACTCTCACAGCGCCCATCGTGGCCAAGCTAGGCAGGAAGCTTCCCAGCATCGTCTACTACTTCGTGAGCGGGGCTGTCATTCTGGCGGTGGCTTTCATTCCTTCAGGTGGGTGCTGAAGAGAGAGAGAGAGAGAGAGAGAGAGAGAGAGAGAGAGAGAGAGTGTGTGTGTGTGTGTTTGATCTGCGTGTACTCCTCGCTGCGCAGATAACCAGTGGGTGGTGATGGTGCTGGCGCTGACGGGTCGTATGTGCATCAGTGCGGCCTACCAGGTGTTGTACCTCTATAGCGTGGAGCTTCTCCCTACCGAGGTGCGTCTCCAGGGCCTGGGATCAGCCACCATCGTGTCCCGCGTGGGCTCCATGATCTCCCCCTTCGTCACGGAGCTGCTGGTGGGTCCTGCTTGGGGGCGGGGCGGCACTGGGGCTTAGTAGGTTGATTTACTCACTCGTTTTGTACGTATTCCACTTATATTTAATGTTACCTAGATTTGTATAGTTCTCCACGACATTGTGGATCTGCAAATGAGCCTAAAGGATGTTTGTTGGAGGGATGAGCAGGAGACGAGCTGAGGACGGGTATTAGGTATAGGAGATGGCAGCTCAGCAAGGCCAGCGGTATTGTTCTACGTAAGTTACGTTCACACTCCAACGAGCCGACTCCCGTCATACGAGTATGTCATCGCAAGCATCAGTACTGGGAATGATTGGATGATTTTCAGGTCATTAAGTGAGCGTATAAAGTTAGACAGGTCGTTTTCACGGAACCATCATTGCTGTATTACATTTCTGATAGTACAGTTATGTTATACCCTCGGAACTCACATATTTGCTGCTACTTAGTGATATATATGATTGTTTCCGTATGATTCTCGATATGTCTACCATTCATTTATACTCAAAGAACTCTTAAACAACCCTTGACTGCTTACATCCCTGCAGGGTCCTGTGTATCCCTCAGCACCGTCCATTCTTTTCGGAGTCGGGGCCTTCATTGCGTGTCTGGCAACTCTGCCCCTCTGGGAAACCCTTGGCCACACGCTGCCCGACACCATCACTGATCTGGAAGAGAGAGGCGGCCGTCGACAAAGGTAGGTTTATAAAGAGAGAGAGAGAGAGAGAGAGAGAGAGAGAGAGAGAGATTTTATAACTCAGGAATGTACTGTTACCATTGGTTTCATGTTTTACTCTTGCCCCGCAGCCCGGCGGTGAAGGATGCACAGGAAGACGAGGAAACGGAGATGGCCAAGCTGCGTGCGTGAGATGTGTGTGTGTGTGTGTGTGTGTGTTTTATTACCTATATCAATTTTGTAAAATGCCATTATCTAGTAGAACACAATACATATGTATATAATAAGGCAGATAGACAAATAAATACATGAACAAATAAATGATTACATCTTATTTGCATCTGTTTACCATGGTTTCCAATGGTTTTCCAATATATTTCGAGGTGTTTCCACATATGTAGTGTGTGTGTGTGTGTGTGTGTGTGTGTGTGTTGCCCTGTCTTTCGTTGTAGAGATGGTGATACAGTGTGTGTGTGTGTGTGTGTGTGTGTGTGTGTGTGTGTGTTCCCCTGTCTTTCCTTGTAGAGATGGTGATACAGTGTGTGTGTGTGTGTGTGTGTGTGTGTGTGTGTGTTACGCTATCATTTACTGTACAGATGATGATGCAGTGTGTGTGTGGATGCCTCATTTCTCCAAGATCATCCTCCCTCCTCTTCCCTCCCCAACCTGCTCTTCTCTCCCCCTCTCCAAGCCTGGGAACCCACTCCTACTTACCTCTCCTTCCTTCCTCTCCCATACGTGTGTGTGTGTGTGTGTGTGTGTGTGTGTGTGTTGAGATATTGCAATATATAACCGTACTCATAATCGAACCCAATCCTGCTGCTACTACAACAACTACTACTACTACTACTACTACTACTACTACTACTACTACTACTACTACTACTACTACTACTACTACTACTGCTGCTGCTGCTGCTGCTGCTGCTACTGCTGCTAATGATGAAGATGATGATGCTACTACTACTACTAATACTAATACTAATACTACTACTACTAATACTGATGCTGCAGCTACTGCTGCTACTACTACTACTGTTACAATTCACACCTTTCGGATGTGCGCCTTACCCCCCCCCCCTCTCTCTCTCTCTCTCTCTCTCTCTCTCTCTCTCTCTCTCTCTCTCTCTCTCTCTCTCTCTCTCTCTCTCTCTCTCAGCATATATATATATATATATATATATATATATATATATATATATATATATATATATATATATATATATATATATATATATATATATATATATATATATACATGAACAAATAAATGATTACATCTTATTTGCATCTGTTTACCATGGTTTCCAATGTTTTTTCCAATATATTTCGAGGTATATATATATATATATATATATATATATATATATATATATATATATATATATATATATATATATATATATATATATATATATACATATACATATATCGTATATATATATATATACAAAAAAAATCCAATAAAAAAAGGCCACTGAGATGCCAGTCCCAGAAAAGGGTCCAAAGCGGTAGGCAAAAATTGAAGGATAAGTGTCCTGAATCCTCCCTCTTGAAGGAATTCAAGTCATAGGAAGGTGGAAATACAGAAGCAGGCAGGGAGTTCTAGGGTTTATCAGAGAAAGGGATGAGTGATTGAGAACATTGGTTAACTCTTGCATTAGAGAGGTGGACAGAATAGGGATGAGAGAAAGAAGAAAGTCTTGCGCAGCGAGGCCGCGGGAGGAGGGGAGGCATGCTGTTAGCAAGATCAGAAGAGCAGTTAGCATGAAAATAGCGGGAGAAGACAGCTAGAGATGCAACATTGCGGCGATGAGAGAGAGGCTGAAGACAGTCAGTTAGAGGAGAGGAGTTGATGAGACGAAAAGCTTTTGATTCCACCCTGTCTACAAAAGCGGTATGAGTGGAACCCTCCCAGATATGTGAAGCATACTCCATACATGGACGGATAAGGCCCTTGTACAGAGTTAGCAGGGGGAGGGGGGAGAAAAACTGCCGGAGATGTCTCAGAACACCTAACTTTATAGAAGCTGTTTTAGCTAGAGATAAGATGTGAAGTTTCCAGTTCAGATTATAAGTGAAGGACAGACCGAGGATGTTCAGTGTAGAAGAGGGGGACAGTTGAGTGCCACTGAAGAAGAGTGGATAGTTGTCTGGAAGGTTGTGTCGAGTTGATAAATGGAGGAATTGAGTTTTTGAGGCATTGAACAATATCAAGTTTACTCTGCCCCAATCAGAAATGTCAGGAAGATCAGAAGTCAGGCGTTCTGTGGCTTCCCTGCGTGAAATGTTTACTTTCTAAAGTGTTGGACGTCTATGAAAAGACGTGGAAAAGTGCAGGATGGTATCATCAGCGTAGGGAGCTGAAAAGGGGCTACTGTCAGTTGCCTCAGACACCTGTGTTTCAGTGAGGAAAAGAAAATGAGGTTTAGAAAAGGAGATGTGGTGTTCTACAGATTGAAAATTAGATCTAAGACTGCGAATGTTACAGAGGTTAATGAAGAAAAAGTTGAAGGGGGGATGGGTGTCAAGAGACTTAGGGTCGTTATCAGAGCAGTCTGACCTGGAGACATTTGTGGTCCCCTCCCCAGATGAGGACTCCGAGGCTGGTGTAGGAGTCGCCATGATAATTTTGATTTTTTGAGTGAAGGCTGTGTTATTAGGTGCTTGTTGTCATTATTAGGTAGAGTTGTCTTTAGAGGGTAGGCTGTGACTGGCCCCTTGTGTTGTGAGACACAAAGGGAAACGTTCAGTGAGATCACAGCTGGGTTTAATGATAAGTTCACAGCATCACCTGATCCAGTGCTTTAGACCTCACTGGGAGTAATTATCGTTTCGACAGGTAATATATATATATATATATATATATATATATATATATATATATATATATATATATATATATATATATATATATATATATATATATATATATATATATATATATATATATATATATATATATATATATATATATATATATATATATATATATATATATATATATATATATATATATATATATATATATATATATATATATATATATATATATATATATATATATATATATATATATATATATATATATATATATATATATATATATATATATGAGTAGACTGCTTCTGCAGCCTCCCACCCAGTGATGTCATCTGCTGCCACTTTCTTTGTCTGCAGCATAGTACCCCCTGTAGAAATCACAGGTGTAGCTAGAAATGTGTTTGAATGAACTGGCCGCTGGCTGGCGTCTGGCCGCTTGACCTCGCTGCCAGACGTAAGGCCAGCATCCCGCAGACGACACTTCCATCGCCGCCGGCGCCCAGCAGGTAGTCGCTGGCAGCTGGCTGTGGTGCGGCCGGTCATTCAGTCCAAGCCAAGCAGCAGCGGGTGTTGGTAGCGCGACGTGAACACTGTCAGGATGTCTAAGATTTCTTGTAAGTAATCTTCTAATCCTACAAATATCAATGAAACATTTTGTTTATTGATGTGAGGTGTCGGGAGGAGGGTGGGTGTGCAGACGTGGCAGTGCAGGAGAGGGAACGAGCACAGGAAGGGCTGAGAGCCAACACAAGGAAAGGAAGCAGAGGGAAGGGGATGGGTGCGTGATACTGAAATGCAAGGAAAGGTGAGTCAGCATGTAATAATGCTGAGTCAATTTGATGAATTCCTTTCCCGTTGAGTAACTAAGCTGTATGAAAGGCCGGGACGTGAGGAAGGAGTATGTGTGTGTCTGTGCGTGACATCCTGCTGGTATTGACGAGGGATGTGGCAAGGAAGAGAAACTTGCAAACGCCGGGAAGTGAAAAACGAAGACAGCTGACGCTTACTACATATTATAAGAGACGTTTTTTTAAATGAAGGAAGAAATTTGAGCAGCCAAGACAACACACCCTGCTGATGGAAAGTGTTATTTATACTTCTGGCAGTTGTTTACGGTGTATAGATTCCACGCCTCAAGATTTATGACACCGCGCCTGTAACACTTAGTTTGGGGAAAATAAACTGCTCTCCCATGAATTAATGATAATTGTTGTGTCGGACCGTCGGTACTACCAGGACCTCCTGTCAGGAATACCCTGTGAAGATTATGGTTCTAAGTTAATGTTTGTATAACGACATTAATAACACTATTCATTTGTCATTTGTGATGAGTTACTGCTATAAAGGGTAGTCTAGGAAGTCGTAGGACACGGGCAACCAGTGAGCACAGCTGGTGGGGGGAGGAGTAACAGGAGAATCAGCTGAGCGCTGCCACTAAATAGTTTAAAGTTCACAAGTGTGTGTGTGTGTGTGTGTGTGTGTGTGTGTGTGTGTGACGCGTAATTTATTGAAGCATTCCATCACCATAATGCGCAAATCAAACCTGTAATTGTTTACAACAAACTCAGCTGAATATTGAAAGGATTGCATTGCATACAGAGTTGCCATGTGTGTGTGTGTGTGTGTGTGTGTGTGTGTGTGTAAGACCTTGAATTAATGAACAAGTTCCATCTCCAAAGTATATAAAATTAAGTCTCATAATGGACGTGATTATGCTGAACATAATAACACCAGTGTTACTGATTCTCTCTCTCTCTCTCTCTCTCTCTCTCTCTCTCTCTCTCTCTCTCTCTCAGCAAGTATGTAAGCTGTCTAGGAGGCAATATAGGAATATACAGATATGGATGTACCATATATGATTACGTAAAATAGAAAGTATGTGCATATATATACATAGGTAGTAAGCATCCCACTTAAGTGCAAGGTTGACTTGGTAATGAGGAATGGTGTCGTGTTGGCAACATTGGACATCATGGGAGGAGAGGGAAAGATCCACTGCCTGCGTGGTGATGGTAATGTGTGTCCTTGAGCACCTTGTCAAGATACTTGTTTACAGGGGATGGAGGGACACTGGGCAGGCTTTCATTGAAAAAGCAAACCAGTTTCCTGGTGCCAGCAGTGTGCAGTGCTTGTTTGAAATCATCACTCCCTATGTGTGTGTGTGTGTGTGTGTGTGTGTGTATATATATATAATATATATATATATATATATATATATATATATATATATATATATATATATATATAATATATATATATATATATATATATATATATATATATGTATGTATGTATGTATATATATATATGTGTGTGTGTGTGTGTGTGTGTGGTGTGTATGTAGGAAGAGAGAGAGAGAGTGAGAGAGAGGGAAGGGGGGGGACTACGTGTATGTGCATTGTGTGTGTTTGTACCCATGAGCAGCAATAAATCATGTGACGTTGACAGGCCAGAAGTTAGACATTGCTGAAAATATGAAAATGATGATAATAATAATAATAATAACAATAATAATAATAATAATAATAATAATAATAATATTAATAATAATAATTAATAAGTATAATAATAGAAAAGTTTACACACCTAATTCTCTCCCCTACAACTCTCTTCACATACTTTCTCCCTTCCTCTGTTCTCCCCTATTTCTCTTCTACTTTCCTTTTACTTTTCCCTTCTCTTCACCCTGCTTGTCCCATTCTGCTTCTTCTATTGTCTTCTTCTGTCCTCTACTTCTCCAAGAAAAGAAGAGAGGAGGGTTCACCATCCTCCTAAACTTTCCACTTTCTCCTTCACTACCTCCCTCCTTTTCCTTTCCCTTCCCTTCTTCTCCTCCTCACCAAATCCACCAGTCAGCCTCCAGTTCTTTCCCCTAACAGTTCCCTTTCACTCCCCCCCCCAACAGGATGCCATCACATGTACACTACATAGTGCCGGCCAGATTTTCTCTTGCTCATTTCTTTCACCTCATTCCATATCCTTCTTTCCTGAAGCTCTGCCTTTCATTGACACTCTTTCTTTACTCTTCTCTTATGTGGCACTAACATTGCTTTGCCTTACATCACAGTGATGTTTGAAAATTGTCACTCATTTTGCTCAAGAGCAGATTTCACTCTCATCCAGATGCTTATGGGATTTCTCTTCATTAAATGCAGTAGTGTATATGAATAACCATACAGAGTAATGTACTCTACCTACTATATGCTGTCTTTGCTGAACCAGGAAATGCTATTGGTAACATTATTCTTATTTTTTTTCTTTCTAACTTGTTATTTGGATTTGTATCTAATTCTTTGCCTTCAGAATTCCTTCTACATAGTCTCTCTCTCCTCTCCTCTCTCCTCTCTCTCTCTCTCTCATCTCTCTCTCTCTCTCTCTCTCTCTCTCTCTCTCTCTCTCTCTCATCTCTCTCTCTCTCTCTCTCTCTCTCTCTCTCTCTCTCTCTCTCTCTCTCTCTCTCTCTCTCTCTCTCTCTCTCTCTCCACACTAAAAATCCTGCTTTCCTTGACATGGTGTGCTCAGCAAGATGACACAGTAATGTTTTCTCCTTGTGTGATGAAATGGTAAGAGTTTCAGCTCCATCATTGGCTGCCTCACACTTATTTCTAACCTTGATTACATAATGTCACATACAGTTAACTTACCTAACTCTGTTTAGATAAGATATAGTACCCGAATAAGTTTTGTCTCATGTGTTTATCATTAGGTACCTGTAAAACTTTTTTCAGAGTTTGCAGTATTCATATAAATACACTTAAGACAAGAGAAAGATATGTACATACCTATGTCAGTTGCATATCCACATAATGAAGCTGTAATAAAGAAAACTCCTGAATACAATAAACCTTTATTTTTTAACTCTTGTGTGCTATCAGAGGTAGGAGCCAGAGACAGAGCTGTTCTGAATTCATCATGCATGTGAAGACTGAGAGAGTGTGGGAATAAGACTATTTCAGTTATGTAAACAGTTGCAGCAGTTCAGTTCACATAAAGGCATGGATAAGATAATGGGAAAAATGGTGTCAGGTTGGGAGATAAGATTTCACAAAAATTATTTTGTCACACATCTAGGGAGTATTTTCAGAAAAAGATAAATTGGAGAACTGCAGAAAGCCAAGTAAATGAGGCTCAGTAGTACAGAGCTCACTGCTTTGGCACAAAGTTTGTGACTCACTGTTGCCAGTTTTGCAGGGAGAGAGCCAGTGATGTTTTACCATTAATAGAAAGTGTATGATCTTTGCTTTCATGTCTTCAAGCATCTGACTAGTACCAGAGGGAGAGATTCTGTCACCTAGAAAACCAAAATTAAGCTGACTACATATTGAGTAACTGGCTGAAAAAATATGCTAAAGAATGACTACATTAGGCCTGTTATTGGTGATTAAAGAGAACAGAAGAGAGATAAAAACTGAGGAGGGAATAAAAAATCAAATTGTGTTTTATTTTATTATTGTTGTTGTTATTATTATTATTATTATTATTATTATTATTATTATGATTATTATTATTATTATTATTATTATTATTATTAATAGTTAGAACTAGAGTTGGAGGGCTGCCACGCATTATTGTTGTCTCTCATCTTTGTAAGCCTTCTCATGTCAAGAAAAGCGTATAATGTAGCCTTGTACTTCTCCACACCTCACACATGCACTCTTGTTGCCCTGACACAAGGGCAACAAGATCATGTCCATGATCACCCCTGGTGAGGTGTGTTCCAAAGTCCACAGAACAACACAAAAGATAAGATTAAACAGTGGTCCTCTCCCATTGGGCAGATTGATCACTTGATTGGAGTAGGTGGGATAATGAAGCTAGTATGACACCATCATTGGCTGTTGCATAAAGAGAAATGTGTTTAAGAATTAAGAATGTTTTGTGTGTTTTCGACTATATCTTATTAAATAGATCAGTGGTACTCATTTTACATTCTCTGCTTCCAGTCACAAAAAAATATTACTTCTCTTCTTATGCATTGATATGTTTGGATAAGGATAACTATTGCTTATCAATTTACCTCTACCTGACAGCAATTATTAACTCTCATTAAGGGGATGGCTGGAATAGGTTATGTTACCTAAAGTTATTGCTCAACTCAGTGTTGTGACCAAAAGACAACCCTTTTCCTTTAAAAACTGGAACATACTTTCTTACTCATCTGTTTTTCTTTATCACCTTCAGAATTTGAAAGAGATCAGGGTGCTTCAAATCTGTCACTCCTCTGCTGTCAGGATTGGCACTTTATATATTGGCATTATTTTCACTTCTACCCCTTTGGTGTCATTCTCTCTCTCTCTCTCTCTCTCTCTCTCTCTCTCTCTCTCTCTCTCTCTCTCTCTCTCTCTCTCTCTCTCTCTCTCTCTCTCTCTCTCTCTCTCTCTCTCTCTCTCTCTCTCTCTCTCTCTCTCTCTCTCTCTCTCAGGTGCTTCAAATCTGTCACTCCTCTGCTGTCAGGATTGGCACTGTTTATATTGGCATTATTTTCACTTCTACCCTTTGGTGTCATTCTCTCTCTCTCTCTCTCTCTCTCTCTCTCTCTCTCTCTCTCTCTCTCTCTCTCTCTCTCTCTCTCTCTCTCTCTCTCTCTCTCTCAAGAAGTCATGGAATTCTAAGGGCTAAAAAAATTCAGTAAAAAAATGTGGATAATTTCTTTTCCCTGCCAGCAAAAAGCAAGAGTTGTCATGGAGTATTCAGCTAGTCATTGGTTTGTGTGTGTGTGGGGTCATTGCAGGTGGACCAGTGGTGGAGGTGCTGGGTGATGAAATGACCCGCATCATCTGGGACCTCATCAAGCAGAAGCTGATCCTGCCCTTCCTGGATGTAGAGCTGCACACCTTCGACCTGGGCATAGAGAACCGGGATGCCACCAATGACCAGGTGACCGTGGACTGTGCCAATGCCATCAAGAAGCACAGTGTAGGCATCAAGTGTGCCACCATCACTCCTGATGAGAAGAGGGTCGAAGGTCAGTTGCTGGCACTTAACTACTCTGTCTCCTCCAGCACTGCTTATCTTAAGAATATGAGTCAGGCTAACAAAACAGCCACATGGGAGGACTGAGCACAATGTATGAGGGATGATGTTTAAAGAGTAATGACTCAATAAAAGTAAATATGGACCACTTTTTATTCTTTTTTTTTTTTTTTTTTTTTTTTTTTTTTTTTTTTTTTTTTTGAGAGAGAGAGAGAGAGAAGGGTTCTAGAAGAGGGTGGAAGCCTCAGATACATGAGTAGGTAGTTTTACTTCCATCTGAATGACACTGACACTAGATGTTAATATTAAAATTAATTTTTAACCCAACCCTTTATGCAAAAATTAAGAAATCCAATTTCTTTAGTGTACTACAGAAGTAAATTCATGTAAACCTGTTTTAATCCCTAGATTAAAGATACACCTCTCACTGACTTGTCCTTGGCTCAGAATTCAACCTTAAGAAGATGTGGAAGTCGCCCAATGGCACCATCCGCAACATCCTGGGTGGCACAGTGTTCCGAGAAGCCATCATCTGCAACAACATTCCCCGCCTTGTGCCAGGATGGAAGAAACCCATCATCATTGGGCGCCATGCCCACGCTGATCAGGTGAGGCTTCCTCGAGGTTTTCCCTTTGGTAGATGTACTTTTTTCATCTCTGCGACCTCTTACTCTTGTCCATTCCAGGTACCTCTACTGCTATAGGGGAAGTGTATTTTTTTTATGTTACTTAAACATCTTCCCTTCCTCAGCTTTTTTCTCATGTCTTTCCAGATGATGTCTTTTTTTTTTTTTTCAGCATAATAAAGTTCCTTCAGTTTTTTTTGGCTTGTAGTTAATTCCTAGATGTTTAAAGGTTTGTGAATGGATGCGTTGTATATGCCACTAAGTAGGGAGTTAGAAATTGGTGTCATGATATGATGTGATAAGATGTTACATATTTTTATATGGTGGAAAGTATTAGGGTGAATGTGATGGTAAGGCAGCATTGTCGGCACCTTTTCAGTACAAGGCAGTGGACTTCGTTGTGCCAGGCCGAGGGAAGCTGGAGATCAGTTGGATTCCTGCTGAGGCGGGAGCACCAGGAGTGAAGGAGGTGATTCATGACTTCCAGGGGGCAGGTGTGGCCCTGGGCATGTTCAACACTGATGACTCCATCAGGTCAGGGCACACACAACTTGCTGGGTTTGATTTGTTATGATTCATTTACATTTACACTTTACTCATTTACATTACAGTTGGTTCACACATTTGGCAACTGATTGGTGTTGAAAATTTCTTGTTGGTTGCTGCATTGCTGAGAGTAGAATTTCCATGTTGCATCTTTATTAAACTCTTAATTTTTGCACCTTTTAAAATGTGAGCATTATCTGCCCCTTGATGATTTTTAGGTTTTATATGTAGTTTTCACAAAATAAGACCTTTAGTAAGAGCTGGTTATGATCAGCCTACAAGTCAGGCCCCATTTAGCACAAGAATTAGGTAGATGAAGGCGTTCATGCTAAATGAAATTGCGTTAACTGAACATAACCTACACAAAAAATTTATTTGGTGAACACATGGCTCTGATTTTTAGGTTTGTAATTACTCAAAATAATCATGCACATTATTAAGGCAACTCACTTTTCTTCCATGGTGGTTCATATACCCAGGGGATGAAGTTGTGAGGCAGATGTAAGGTTAATTAATGAGAAGCAGTAGAGCCCATTGCCACCTTATTGCTGCTGTCTCCATTGTCACTGTCACTTTCGTTGCCAACACCTTGATCTCTCATTAAGTTTTCTGCCTCTTGCAAAACATTATTACATCCAAGGAGGTCCACTTCATCATCATCCTGAGCACTAGGAGCAAGTCCTGGCAGTGGTGGTGCAGCTGTAGCAGGAGTGCAAACAAATCCTGTTATGAGAATCTGCTTTCTCTCATTCACTCTCTTCAAATGTAGGTCTGTATAATAATGCATCACCTTATCCAGTTGATTCAGCATTTCAGTTATGCAAACTGCAGTTTTTGTTTTCTGTGATGCAGTCTTTAAAGGTGTCAGCCCCTACCAATGTTCTACTCAGCTGCTGCATGGTGAGTTCACCAGGGGTTGGTGTAGCTTCTACTGTCTCGCCTTGTTTGACATCTTCAACAGCAGCCACATCCGTGATGGCTTCAGGTGTCATTGGGTCCCCCACTGTGTTCACTTCTTGAATCTCATCTGCTGCTACATGTTCTCAAAGCAGCAGGAGCTTCCATAAGTGAGTTCAAGTGTCTGAACTTGGCCACGCTCATCCGCTACCAGGTGTGGTACCAAAGGTCACCAGGCATGACAAACTGTTGCCATGTTAACATCACCCCAGGCCTTGAAGAGGAAGTTGATGGCAGTCCTGACAGTAAATTGCCTCCAATATTAGTGGACAGAAATTGCCCTGGGGTTGATCTGCTTCATTCACATCAAGCAATGGAAGGTCATCCACAATGATGTCAGCATCCTGGTATTCCCCATTTGCTTCACTGTTGATCTGGTGGATCTCTGCTCCACATTTGGTTTTTAGACTAAGGTCCTCATAAACATATTTTTGACAGATAGACATGACATTGCCTGTGAACTCTTGATTAGGTGGTTGAACAATAGATGTGTTTTTTGGTGAAAGAAAAACATTCTTAGCATTAGGGTGAAGATCAGTCAGGTAGCAGGGATGAGCAGGGCAGTTGTCCATTATCAGCATCACACTGCTCACACTTCCACCAAGCATCGGAGACAAAATAGTCAGGCAGCCAAGCCCTGCAGGTTGAGGAACTCATCCTTCTATTTTCAGTTGCCATCCAATATACTGGTGCTTGCCTCATATCTTTGAGATGTCTGTAGCACTTTGGTGCTTCACTGTATGGATGACCAGTGATTAAATTTTGTAGCAGTTAATCTAGCCTTGTCAGCTTTCTTTCCTCTTGCCTTTTTAATTTATTTTGCCACAAATGTTGACTTGGGAGGCATTTTGTACATCAGGCCAGCCTCATCCATGTTGTAGATGCAGTCAGGGTGGAAGTTGCCTTTGTCAATCATTTCCTCAAGGATACTGGGAAACTCATTTCCTGCATCAATCATTGGCACTGGTAGATTTGCCTGAGTAGTCAAGTTTCTTTATTTCCTTGGGCTTAAGTAAATATTGCAGCCATCCATTGGAGGCATGGAAGTTACTCCATCAACATTTGTCTCATGACAAGTCACTTAATAAAAACACATCACTTGTTGTTTGATCTTTTTTTTTTTTTTTTTTTTTTCTCTCTCTCTCTCTCTCTCTCTCTCTCTCTCTCTCTCTCTCTCTCTCTCTCTCTCTCTCTCTCTCTCTCTCTCTCTCTCTCTCTCTCTCTCTCTCTCTCTCTCTCTCTCCACTGAACTGCCTTCTTTTCTTTCCTGTCAGTCCACAAAGCAAGGATTTCTCTATTTTCATCAATTTCTCATCTCGTACACTTTCAATCATCAATCTGAGAAGTTCCATATGGTTTTACTGATGCTTTGATTTCATTTTTTTTTTCCATATTCTCACAGTTGATTCACTGAGACCTAATGCACAGCCTATTGCAGAATTACCCTGGCCATCCTCTTTTTATTTCATAACTTCCTATTTGATAGTGAAGTCAAGCAACGTGTGCTTTCACCCGTGCAGTTCAGCATTTTCACTATTTAATACCAACACTGCAGCACTGTTTCAACCACAAGTGGAATACACAAAAGAGACACTTAAGCACTCACTTTCTACCCATATGGACTTGTGGGATAAGGAACACGATCACAACAATGGTATATGCCTTTATGAGTGAACAGACCCAAGCAAGAGATTGGGCAGGCAGTGGGCCATGGTGTGAGTGGGGGGACAAGGGGTGAGGCAGGCCACCCTGTAGATGTACATCAGGTACTGCACATCATGGTGGCTTGGCATAATTTTTAAAAGTTGCTGCTGCTCAGACAGCTCACACTAACAGACTTTCACATTAATTCATTTTTTCTTTGGTAGATGATGGCTTGCACTAATTGCATTTCACACTAAATGAACTCGTGCAAAGTGGGGCTTGACTGTACTCTTATGCATAGCAAGGTCCACCATTGTGCTGAGTCCATGGTTCACCCAACAGATCCTTTGCTCACGCCTCCATGGTGTATGCCCTGGACCGTCAGTTGCCCCTCTATATGTCTACCAAGAATACCATTCTCAAGAAGTACGATGGTCGCTTCAAGGACATCTTCCAGGAGGTGTATGACAGGTGGGGAGAAGCTTCTTCAGTCATCTCACTATTAATGGTCCTGAATAACTGCATTACTACTAGTTTTTGAGAAGGTTCATATGTTAAAGCTTCACTCAGCATGTAAGGATAGTCAGCTGCAGGACCTGAGACATCCTTATGCATGTTGCAGAGAGTATAAGGCCAAGTATGAGGCTGCTGGCATCTGGTATGAGCATCGGTTGATTGATGACATGGTGGCCCAGGCCATGAAGAGTGAGGGAGGCTTTGTCTGGGCATGCAAGAACTATGATGGAGATGTGCAGTCAGATTCAGTGGCCCAAGGATTTGGTAAGTTCTGCAGTGCCTGGAGTTAGTATGCTACCTTGCCATTTATAGGTTGAGCACTCCAAGGCCAGATGCCTGTGGTGAATCAGGAAGCTCCATCAAGTGTACTATATTGCCAGACATATTACTAAATGAAACCTAGTATGCAATTAGTACCATATAAAAAAATATATAATACTTGAAGACCTCTGAATAATCTTTAAAACTTAGAATCATTATCATGGAATAGTATTTGGAGTTTTTTCATCTGTGTTTTTATTTCTTGCCTTGCTTTCATTAGAGAAGTTAGGAAAATTAGGCCTGTAAGTGAAACATCCAATATTTTCAGGATCACTGGGCATGATGACATCTGTGTTAGTTTGTCCTGATGGCCGCACACTGGAGTCTGAGGCAGCTCATGGCACAGTAACTCGCCACTACCGCCAGCACCAGCAGGGAAAAGAAACCTCCACAAACCCCATAGGTATGCAACTTTTCCCTAGTATTGACTTGAGTCAGTGCTTATCTCATGCAAGGGATGCTGCTTTAGGACTCACTGAAAATTGGTGGAAACAAAATATCATCCAATGAACTTACTGTTGCTTATTTGAACTTTGTGTTCTATTCTCAGCATTTGCACAGCCTAATGGTCAGTCAGTATTGGCTATAGCACTCTCCTATCCATGTGCAAAGGGAGGAGAGTGAACCTTGAAACTTAACTTAATCTTGAGATACATCACTCTAATAATCGATGGTCTGGCTTGACCAAGATAGGCTCAGATCTAGAGCCATGCCTGACTGTGCTATACAAACATAGATACAGACAAAACACTGATCTGCTAGAAGTTTGTAAACCAATGAAATGCTTTAAGTTGATCTGATAAGTCCATTCTATAAATTTGTGTTTCGTTCCCACTTCCCACAGCTTCCATCTTTGCTTGGACACGTGGCCTGGCCCACCGTGCCAAGCTTGACAACAATGATGCCCTCGCCAAGTTTGCCTTGGCCCTGGAGGATGTCTGTGTACAAACTATTGAGTCTGGTGCCATGACCAAGGACTTGGCCATCTGCATCAAGGGCATGTCCAGGTAAGACCAAGAGTTTGTTGGGACTGGCTGTAGCTGTAGGTACATACCCCTGCCCTGTCTTACCTTTAATATACAAATCCACATATAGCATACTGCCATATAAATAAACATTTCAGTTGATGCACAATTAGCAAATAGGTTTTACTTAAAAAAAATTGTTGTTCAAATATATTCCTTGGTCAGCTCAGCCCTACACAGTTCTTTTAGATATATTGGGTTTTTGCAATAACATTACAGTAGTTTATCTCACTAGTTGGACACCAGAAGTAATGACATAATTAATTGCCTGAAGTTTGGTTTTGTTTCCATATAGGTGTGCTTATGATAGACTCAAGTCTGTTTCTGTTGCATGGCTGTGTGTGCATAGACCATATACTTTTTATGCAACCTTTCATACTAGATAGGTACCACTCATGACTGATAAACAGGTAGCATTGACCTTGTGAACATATTTTCCAAGTAAGATTAACAGAATCTTTTTCCTCAGTGTGACGCGGGCAGACTACCTCAACACTTTTGAGTTCCTCGATAAATTGGCAGAGAACCTCAAGAAGAAGATGGGTGCTGCTTGACTAAATCCTCCATCAGCCAGACTCTAGCACAACATTCCCTACATTACAGTAGCCAGTATTGGTCTCTAGAGAGGCAGAACACTTTTATAGCATTCTGTTATTGAAAGAGCATAAACTCCCAGCCTTTGTATTCTTGGAAGTATTTTTCCTAGTCTGGTCACATCAGGGATAGAAAATAATAGTCCAGTGTCTTAAAAAATAAACATAATTTTTATATGTATTCAAATATCTGTGTTTTCATCAGTTGTTACTCCATAATGTGTCAGCATACATTTTTTTTTATTGCCACCATTTGCAGCTTGTAAATGTCTTAACTGTGTGTGTGTGTGTGTGTGTGTGTGTGTGTGTGTGTGTGTGTAATGAGAAAATAATGTGATCTTGGTATAATGTTACAGGGTGAAATGTTTTTACATTGATACATGCACCTTAACAGTCAATGTCAGCAAAAAAAAAGTTGACAAATTCATCAGTTTATTTACATTTTAATTTTACATGCATTATTTTTTGCTTGATTAATCCACATAAACAAAGATTGTGTTTAAAACAAGAGCAAACATTTTCATTTACCTCCTAGCCAAGATGTGAGACCGTCTCTTCATATGTTGCCTCTTCATATGTAGTATATTTGCCACACTATTGGTGTAGGAACCATGAGGCAGAGAGGGATGGCTTGGCCACACACTGATGGAGTGAGTTTAATGAATTCTGCATCATGAAAGACCACTTAAAGCATAGAACATAAATTTTCAACCAGTGATCTGCCAAGCAATCACAGGTGTGCAGTGGGAATTTGGGATTGAAGGAAGATTGATCCTCTTTCAAACAGCGTGCTTATCACAAATGTGACACCAATGAGTATGACACATTCACATGTCATGGCTTGATGACAATGCATTTAATTCAATGTGAATTTATATTATACCATTTTTGTGGTGGGAACACCAAACAATGTATGAACTGGTAACCTGTATACCACTGGACATTTGGAGATCTATTAGCATTCATTATTTCCACTTTTAATACTGATGGTTTACCTCACCCATTTTGGCTCCTAGCTTGGTGTGCTGTGAGAAAAAGGTTGACAACATAGATCACAGGGAGAAATGTGATGTTTCCCTTAGCATCACAACTAATTAACTTCCACAGTAAACCTATTTATGCTTTGACCATGGCATTTTGAGTAAGTCAGGCTGAATATTAGCATCTCTCTCTCTCTCTCTCTCTCTCTCTCTCTCTCTCTCTCTCTCTCTCTCTCTCTCTCTCTCTCTCTCTCTCTCTCTCTCAACCCTACTATTTCACACTGAAGGATATGACAGCATTTGGTAAATCTATTCATTAACAGTTCCCTAGAAATAGTTTTTTCTTTTCTTGACTCTGCATGCAGTGTTTAAATATTTCTCTTGTTATGAATAGATGAGGATAAATGACCCAGGTGGGTCATATACCATTTGTGTGTGTGTGTGTGTGTGTGTGTGTGTCTTGGTCAAATTTTATTCATGGAAGTGCACTCAATATTTTTTCCAGCCAGAGATAAGGGATTTCACGCAGTTTCCGAAAAAAAAAAAAAAACAATAATGATAATGATAACTGAATAATAAATGCTTCATAGCTGTTATATAGAGTTTTACATAACGTTATTATGAAATATAATGAAGCGATGAAGAATAATAAATGTGATAGGAATTTTCTTCATAAAAATTCAACTTTCAGATAAAAAAAATAAAGGTATTGAAAAAAATTGTATATATATATATATATATATATATATATATATATATATATATATATATATATATATATATATATATATATATATATATATATATATATATATATATATATATATATATATATATATATATATTATCGCACTATAACTCATTACCCAAAATTCATCTCTTTTATTCTTGAAAACTAGTACATAAATAAATAATAACAAAAAGAGCGCACCATTTTTTTGCCACTCCATCGATGAGAGGAGGCAGCTTGTAGCGGGTAACGGGAAGCAAATGTTAGTGTTGATTACTTAAAAGGATTGGAAAATCCACTGTGGAGCTTCTCCTTCGAGGTGAGGATGGGGCAGGTAAGCTGATTATCCGAATTAATAACACGTACATAATGCACATCATTCCATTGCAATCCACAAAATACAGAAGCCAAACATTCATGTTTTCTCAAGCGTGAACCTACTGAGCAATCCGTCCCCCTGTGATGCTGTGAGCCTGCGAGGCGCAAAACGCCTTGAGTACCCCTGTGGAAACTCCCGTCTGAAAAATGGGCGACTCAGACACAGAACCACCATTATAATTTAGCAGCAGGCCTTAGAGCGTCTACTTAACTACTTCTGTGAATGTCATTGCATAATTTTACAGCAAACGCTCCCAGATAAGACGAAGAAGCAGGCCAAGTGTTTTATCCTTACCCACACAAGTTTCATTTTTCATTACGGCGATAACCGATATGTCATTCTTCCGACCTATCACAATGACAGACTCAACACCGCGGCTTGAATCAAGGGCGATGCATTGCACATTCCACAGCTTGAACCATCCTCCCACCTACAGTTATCTCAAATAACTTTCTTTACTGCATATAATTATAACACCTTACTGGCACCTCCACCTCTTAATATGTTAATATAGGGTTGCCATACGTCCGGATTTTTCCGGACATATCCGGAAATCAGATAACGAAATCTGGGTCCGGGTTGGATTTTTGAAAATCCCTCAAATGTCCGGAATTTCACCTTCCATCATTACTAACTGTTAAAAAAAATCACTTTTATTAAATTTCCTTGGGTTGAAATGATGAGAGAGAGAGAGAGAGAGAGAGAGAGAGAGAGAGAGAGAGAGAGAGAGAGAGAGAGGGGGGGTTCACCGAGTGGCAGCTGCTTTGGTTTGGTTTCGGTCAAGACTCTGACCTGGGTCCTGTATGAAGTCGGTGCTCGCAGCCTTACCAACGCCGTCTTGACGTCGCGCTCGCGCCCCAGTCTTTCACCAGCTCTGATACTCTGATAGGGGTAGGTTTGGATTACTGTTTGCGGCCTTGTGACCTCATCATTACAACTATTACTTGTTCTTGTCAAGATGCCCAAACGAAAGTGTAAATTTACTGCAGAGATGCAGAACAAACACCCGTGCTTCAAAAAAGGCAGGGATGAGTGGGAAGCCGAGTGTTGGGTGTGTAAACCAGGAACATTTGTGAGTGACGATGATTTGTCTCACTGGCACATAAAGGCATTAATGACTTACAGTCACATGTGAGCTCTGAGAAACATAAGAGAGCAATGCAAGAAGAGGGTTCATCAATGAAGATGACACATTATTTTATTATCAGCCATATGCAGAGGTAAATAAGTTGAGTTTCTTTTAATTAATTTACATGTTTTCTAGTATCATATCAGGACCATAATCACGTGTTAGTGAAGGTGTCCGGAATTTTGAGTTCATATATGGCAACTCTATGTTAATATACTTGCTTTTACGCCGCTATAAGCTATTTTTGTTCGTGTAGTTGATAATCAAGTGCTTGAAAATAACTATGATAAGGTAAACTAATAATTGTTGCAGGTGAGATGGATGCTGCTACTGAGAGAGAGAGAGAGAGAGAGAGAGAGAGAGAGAGAGAGAGAGAGAGAGAGAGAGAGAGAGAGAGAGAGAGAGAGAGAGAGTTGATTTCATGACCTGCCCAGAAGGGTGAACAGTAAGGGAAGGAGAATTGCCCTTCCTTTGGTGCTGGCAGGAACTGTGAATTGACCACATGCATTGTCATGTCACGGACCGCTGCTTGATCAATTATTTTCTTTGCGATTTCTGTTTCCCATTATTTATTTATTTATTTTATTTATTTTTTGTTTATTTATTTATTTTTATTTTTTTTTTGGTGACAATAATTTCATTCACGTTAGATGTTTGCTATTGCCCAGGGAGTATAGTACTGCATGTGAGTGACAAAATAAGAAAATAATGATGTGTTATAAGATTACCACTTTCCACCAAGTTTTGCCTGACGTCTATACATATACTTGTCTGTTGACCACTCGATCATCACCAACGTAGTGGAAATACCTCTCTTGTTTGACATCCAAGGTGGTGCTTACAGCAAGGACTCGCCGACGTTGCACATTTACGTGGATTAGAACATTTCAGCGAAGAGGAAGCACAGAAGCGCGTTGCTACATCTGTCAAGGCCGTGCAAGGTCAGATTTCATGTTTTTATTTATTCGTTAATTTTTGTTTATTTATTTACTTGTATATTTATTTATTTTATAACTTTTCAGAGACTATTTACGAATTCGAAGATACATTTTAGTTTGTGAAAAGCTCTTACTTCACAAAATATTGGAGAGAATGGTGAAATCTTTTTGTTGTTCCTGCAAAGATAAATCTGATATCTGACAACATGGGTGATGCTGTCCTTAAGCGAAAACATTGTCTGATTTGAAGAAAGAAAGAAATAAAAGAGAAAAGGTTGGTGCGGCTTTGGTGAATTTTGTAAGAGGAAACTACGCGCAAAGGCATTCCCTCTCTGATGACATGCGGCATCTCTGTAGAAGAAGCCCATCTACGTCTGACTGACGTCTTCTCAAGTTCTCAGAACTTCAGTCTTGGGGGGAACAAGTAGTAGGGTGTACGCTGTTGCTATAAGACATCGTTGGGAGGAGATAAGACCGTGGTAAACAAAACACTACGTTTGTGGTTTTAAATTGTTGTTTGATATAAGGTGACATTGTTTGGTGTCGTCTAGTGGTCTGGTATAGCAACAGGTAAGTACGGAATGTATTTACGGTTTACAAATGAAGCGAAGGTTTTGTTACTTGTTGCACCACTCTGAAACAGCGACAGTGTCACCCAAGGATGAAGTACGTACGCACACAGATAAACACCGTTCATTGATTCTTCTATCAGTATGGTGGCAGTACGTAGCTGCAGCACCATCATGTTTAGGAGAAAAAAAATTTTCCTGTTTCACCTGTGCTCGCTTAGACGAGGTGACGGCATGATAAATAATTGCCCAAATTTGTTTTCAGTGATTTGATTCCATACTCTAAATAATAAAGATAAGTAATAAATCAAATAATTTATCTTTAAATTGTTGTATTGTGTTCTTGCTAGAGTGAACGTCTCCGTGTACAAGTCTCACTGAACGAGTTGGACGTAGACGTGGTGCAATCACGTCTTGATTCTCTCTCTCTCTCTCTCTCTCTCTCTCTCTCTCTCTCTCTCTCAGTTTATGGTGTGTATGATATTAATCACCTGAAATCTAAACTCGTATATGTTTGTAGTAAGTAGTAAATACAGTACATCACTAAGAGAGTATGGATCTGATAATAACGGGGAACAGTGAAACCGTTACTCATACTGCTGTATTTTTATTTGACTCATTGAGGCAGTATGCCTTTGTGCCTGGTGTACTTAGGTATTAATGTATTGACGTAAAAGTTGGTGGTGATTTCTAGCGGAGGATCCGTATGGTTTCCTTGTATGTTTCCGTATGGTTTCCGTATGGTTTTCTTGGATACACGTGTTACAGGGATTCGGAATACGAAAAACTTGGGACAGCCACACACACGTATTTCTTGAATATTATGAGAAGCCGCGGTAATACCCAATATTTATTATTTATCTATGGCATTACTTATTCATCACGTCACGCCACCTTAGTCCTTACTGAGACTCACTCATATTGCGAATTAATTTGTTAATTACGTGGTTATAGCTATGTATTAAATTGTTTGCTTAGTTATCACATAAGCATTAGTCATACTACGCCTGTACAATACACGTGCTCATCCAGGAGTCACTGACCACTGTGAGTGCACTCCAGCAGTGTCCTAATTACCAACTACCAACTAATCACCAACTCAGTTGTGTGTCAGTCAGAATCTTCAAACTGAACTCCTAACATTCATGTTGTGTTTTCTTGAATCTGAGGTCAGACTTGCCCCTTAGGATTTCATAGCATCTGCCCCTGGAAGGACAATAGGGTATGTATGGAAATCCTTCCACCAAAACAAGATAAGTTTGTGGCAATTATGTCAAGAAAAATAGATAGGTGTGCTAAACAAAACCAACATTGTTATTAAATAGCATTTCTAGTAAGTCAGGACTGGTGCTTAAGAAGACAAGCCAGGTTTTGTTGGGGCAGCATGACTGTGATGACCTGAGGCAGTCAGTACCTAGCAAAGACAGCCCCAGTCTATCATGAGTATGATTGCCAGGGAAGCAAGCACTTCATGATAAATACCATGACAATTAAGCATCATATACAGTTCAGTTGTCAGGAGGAAAATAACTCATGTTGTTTCCCCAGGTACTACATACACGATGACCTCCTGCTGTCCTTCCTGCTTGCCTTGGTTGCTGGTGGCCTCCTATGCCGTGCTGCTGGTGAGTCCCTCAGCCACCTACATGTGTGGGGCACATAAAAGAAATTAATTTAGAATACATCCATTGCTTGAATATTTGTTACATCAAGGAAATTATGCTGACTGATATGGAGTAACTGCAATAATTAAAAGAAAAGGAAAGTCATGCAACAATTTTTTTTTTTTTTAGGAGAGGCCAAGGCTGACAAAAAAAAAAAAAAAAAGGCCCACTGAGGTGCCAGTTTTCAGGCATTGTCAA
Source organism: Scylla paramamosain (assembly GCF_035594125.1). Taxonomy (NCBI): domain Eukaryota; kingdom Metazoa; phylum Arthropoda; class Malacostraca; order Decapoda; family Portunidae; genus Scylla; species Scylla paramamosain. Next base: position 33,138,834 of record NC_087157.1, read on the forward strand.
AAGGAGTTTAAAGTTTTGAGAGAAGGTTGTGTGTGTAATTAGGTGCATGTAGTTTTGTGTGGAGGAAGAGGGTTGTCTTTAGAAGGCAGGCTGTGACTGCTCCCTTGTGTTTTGAGACACAAATGGAGCCAGTGCAGGCCCTTTTTCCTCTTGGTCTTCCTCCTCCTGTGATCCATAGTGGATTAACTGATTTGCATGTAAAAGCTTCCATATGAAGAGTACCAGTTGACTTTAAGGAAAGTGCTCAACTATGCTCTTTTTACTCTCAGAAGAATGTTTAGGTGTTGGCCAAGATCCATCAGCTACCCTTCCACATCACACAATTTCTCCTAAATATATAAGTTTATTTTACTTTTTATTGAAATTCAAGTATTCAGTATGGATTATTTAGCTCATCAAAGCATGCAGTGCTACAAATGGTTTGTGCTTCAAAGTAATAAATAGTCTTGGTTTTACATAAATATCACAATATTTGACAACACAGCTTTGTGGTATTGTCATGTAGGTTGAGCACCTGGGGCTTTTATCAGTAGGGTCAGGTGACTCAGGTCAGAGAGAGGGGTGGCTCAGCCTCTCAGGGGACACTCCCAAGATGGAAGCAACTCCCAAACGTGTTCTTCACAGCCAGGAGAAGGAACTTATTTACAACATGATTAAGTATTTTTTTAGAGGAGAAGGAGGTCCTGTCATTACATTCTCCATAGCAATAGCATGAACAGCCAAAGCCAATAATGTGAGTAAGACGACAGTGCCACGAATCTGCTCTGCCCCAGATTGAGATTACACAATGCATTTACCACGAACAAATAAGTTATAGAAAAATTATTTACACAATAGCATGCAATATTAAGAGAGAGAGAGGAGGTAGGACAGTCACCTGCTCTTTCCACCAAGATGTTAAACCGATAATTGGTCCTGTAGAGACACGGCAATGACACGGGGAATTCCCCTACTTGGCCAACACCCAAATGTTCTTCCAGCAGTAAAAGACTATAAAACAATTCACAACTTTTCTCTCTCTCTCTCTCTCTCTCTCTCTCTCTCTCTCTCTCTCTCTCTCTCTCTCTCTCTCTCTCTCTCTCTCTCTCTCTCTCTCTCTCTCTCTCTCTCTCTCTCTCTCTCTCTCTCTCTCTCTCTCTCTCTCTCTCTCTCTCTCTCTCTCTCTCTCTCTCTCTCTCCCTCCCTCCCTCCTCCTCCTCACAATGAAAATGTATGTGTGACTAACACCATCTGGGCAGTTCCCTTCCATTACAGGCATAATTAAATCCATGAAGTTACTTCCATGTCGACAGGAGGTGACACAGACAGGTGTAGGGTGGCAGGTGTAGGGGTTTATCTTTGGGAAGCACAAAAAATAGATAGCAGACAAAAATAATTCTATGACAAGATTTTTGTGTGTGTGTGTGTGTGTGTGTGTGTGTGTGTGTGTGTGTGTGTGTGTAAATTTTCATTTCTATAAGGTCTTTATAAGGTCATGACTATGCACTCCAAGTTTGTAAATGTCGAAGTTTGATGTCAGAGATTGAGGATGGATGAAATGTGGTGTTAGTATAGCTAATCTGTAGTGTTGAGGATGAACTGGGAAAGATGCTCTGAAATTCTATGCAGAACTAATTGAAATTGATCTTATTTGTTAGTAAAGTGTTTTTATTACATTTATAAATGCCTTATTCATATGTGAAATGGAACACTTAATACATGCATTCATTCTAGGCAGAAGGAGTACACAATCTCTGTCAACAACTTACCTTAATTCATCTCACTATTGTTCTATTATTTGCAAGACTACCAAATTAATAATATCATGACATCCTCATATTGGATCTCCAGATCCAGATTTATTACTTGCTAAAGAAGTTGCTTAGTGTTGAGTGTGGCCATAATGAGAGGTGGTTCTTTAAAAATGTATGGCTTCCAATGATTCACCTCATTATGGATGATGAGACCAAGAAACCTTGCATATGAATGAACCAAGTCAGTGTATGTAGAGGGAGATAAAGCACACTTTTTTACTAACTTGAAGGATGTTAGCTGTACTTCTTAAGCTTTATAGGAGACAGAGATAAGACCATATTTAGGGAAGCATCTTGTATAAATAGCAAGGTGGCAAGGCACAAGTGTGCAGGGATGCCTCATATGTAAGCAGCAATGGTAATGTGTGGATTTGTCCTGAAGATAGCTTTTGATGACTCATTGCCAGAAATTGATGTAAGTTCTTGCTAATCTTCAGTATCAGTTGTAGTTTAAACCCAAATCTAAAATTTTGCAGGGTGTAGGAGGAGTGGGAATATGGGTGTCAGCCAACAACTTTTGGGAGGAAGAACCTCTTCCACCGATACCTCCCCAAGAATCTGAGATTACAACCACCACTACAACTACCACTCCAAACCCTTACCAGTATAACAGAAGGCAAGTCTCATGGATAACTTATTAAGAGCCTTTTATTTTGTTTGTATTCATGATTGATGTTCAAATGGAATCACTTCTGTAGTTCTGAACTCACTTGGAATGGAAACTGAGTTCTGCAAAAAAAAAAAAAAAAAAAAAAAACATAAATGAATAAATAATAAATATACCTTCAACCCCATGCACCTCATGACTCACAGAGAGCTGTATGCTGTGATGAACAGGCAAAAGGCTATGAAATTTTTTACTCATATGTTGTTTTTGCAAACTGTTGCCCATCACTGACCACCATTACGTGTCACAAGATGTTTCTATGATTCGCTTGATATTGCAGAGTACTGTATGGATAGCACTGTGCAGCAGACCAGTCTAGTAGACTGCTGCCTGTACTTTTATTTATTTATTTATTTATTTTCAAGTGTCATAAACTAGGGTCATTCAGACACTTGGGTAAGAGCAGAAATTAAAGCTTAAGAAACACCTTGCATTGTGCATCCAAATTAAATCCAAGAATTTATTTAAAAAATGTACTGTTTACTTTTAGAGCAATGAAATTGTAAGTCACATAGGCAGAAAACTGTGTGTCAGTGGTGAGAGGGCAATGATAGGGCCTGAGCCACTGGTCCCAGGCTGCCTAATTGTCCATGGTGCCAGGTGTGCCTCATTACTAAAGTATGTACTGTATTACTATGCCACATGCACTCTAGATTCTGTTATACGGTGGGAGCCATGGAAGTAGGCATGAGTCAGTTGTGCACCTGCTTCCCTGGCACCTCAACCATGAGAATAATGTGTTGTGGGAAAAGAGAACAACTGGCAACTCTTTTGTGTCAGAGGGCTGACTCAGGGTGGCAACAGAGATGCCGATGATTGTTTATTTGTGGCGAGATATTGTCACTTGTCGTCTGCTCCTACTGTGGAGTTTTCCATTTTTGTGACCAATCCTTTCTGAATTTCATTCAAGTGACAATGGGGTATAATCCTGACGTCCAAGGAAACCTTGACATGCATACAAATACTCCATAAGGCTGATTACAGTGTGAAGGGTGCATGTGGAGAGACTGGACTGGCCAAATAAAGCATGCCACCGGTGCTCCTGGCAGCAAAGTTCCAGTCCAACTTAAGGAGCCTGGCCCTTCATATAGGTTCTCTGATAAGACTTTAAATATTCTCAGCAGGTAGTTGCAGTTCAAACAAGTCTGACGCACTGTGAACTTGAAGAAATAAACACAGAATATCTCCCAACAGTGTCTGTGAACACCATGTTTCAGTACATCCCATGTTGCCACGTCAGAGCCACTGCTGAATCCTAAACAAAAACATGACCACATGGCTTTTGCTCAAGATCCATCCCATGTTCTGCTGAGAACATATTTACTGTCATTACTATAACCAGCTAGACACGTGAGAAGGCCGCCTAACTCTGACCAATTTGACCTTCGGTACAATGCACAACCCCAAAACACCCTCAAAGCGTGATGCTTTGGGGAGTGTTTACTTACCATGGAGGTAATAAATTGTATCTCCTAGAAAAAGGGCAGTGTATGAACAGGGTAAGTGTGAATATACCTTTTATTTAATGTGACCTTGACAGAACCTGAAAATTTGTCCATGCAACCTGACCTGCAACCTATGCCTGTAGCTCTCACTGTACTAGGTAATTGGATATTATAAGTGATTCATTTTCATTATTATAAAACACCCAAATTCTTTTTAGTAAAATAGCTTTCTGTGAGTGATGTACTATGCACTAAATTCCTTTTTATTCCCTGTATTATTGATAGGAAATCACCTGATATCATTTCCAATACTGATACTCTAGAAATGGACCAGTGCATCACTACATCCCAACCTAAATGACAGGAGTGAAGAAGTGAATAGTGCAATATAGTCTGCCTACTGTATACTTGACCACTTTCCCTAGTGAGTGTTTGCTGCACTCAGGATCTGACCACTTGTCAGGAACTGTTAGTTTTATGAAAAACAAGAAATGTTTTCTTGCATACTGGCTAGTGTAGCTCATAATTAACAGCAGTATCTATATAATTCTGTTCTTTTTTGTTTCCAGAGACAGAGAGAACTTTGCCCCAGACACATATAAAGAGTATATTTATTCAAGGCAGGCAATTTTGCAAGAGCCACAAGTGATGCAAGGCTGTATGTGGTACTGCCCTGTGCCGTCTCCATGTTGGTGGCCTGGCTTGGTACTATTAGCTGGCCTCTGTTCCAGGCGGCTTTTCCTCTTCTACTTTTGTAAGTTCTTTACCATATCACCTTAAAATGAATTTTCAAGCTCATGCATTTCATGAGTATTCATGGATTGGAAAACCAACTAGGACAGCAATTCTCTGTGCTAGAGGTAGCCAGGACAAGGTTCCCCATGCATACACTCATTCACAGTCACACCCTGAAGCATTCCTTAAGAATAAATTATCACATCTTAGCCACACAACCTCTGGAGGGGAAGGATCAGTCCTTTCTAAACATAAAGGCAGATAAGGAGCAAAGAAGTAGGAGGTGAGGACAGAGAATAAACTATTACCTTCTATAATAACTCATTGATTACTCATCATGTTGGGGCCTGATGTGGGCAGACTGCACCGGGTGATGCTATACCATGTCTAAGGGGGAGGGTACACTTTGTCGTGATTTGCTGGTCTCCTTGTCTGACACATTTCAGTGAAAAGTACTGCACATGTTCCTTTTTTTGGTAATTTTACCCACTGCATTTAATTTTCATTCCTTTGATATGTTCCATGCCCATGCTGGATTCTGCAGTAATTAATTCATGTCTCTTAAAACAAAGCAGATTCAGTTGTAAAACAAATAGAACAGGTGAAATAATACATTTTTATTGTGTGTATATGAGTGGAAATGTATCTGAATGGGAAATAAGTTCACTTGATAGTGACCAATTTCATCTTCATTTTCAGAGCCTGTATAGCACACTGTTGTTTGTGGATATTGACTCTTACTTGGCTTTATTGTATACCAGAATGAAGTAGCTTGGTATTCAGACTTGAATCTAGATTCTGTTTACTGGATTGTGGGCTTCCAAACTGGACTGATGCTTCTGTTATCTGCTCAGGTGAGTTTAATTCTTTATCTGACTATTTAAAGGCTCAGAGTTTTACTTATTTGTATATGTAGATCTTTTTAAATTTTGACAGAACTTCTAGTAATTGAGAGTTAAAGAAAAGTCTTGTCCAGGCAACACTTCAAGTATGTAGTGCTTTGAGTCATTTAAGATGTACAAGTGACTCTGTTGCAGCATGTTGGCAATTGAGAAATAACACTGCAAATGCCATAAAAAAAATTTTACTTTTTTTCTTCCTGATTCAGGAAACCAATTTTATACCACGTAATACATTATCACTCCTTTCTTGGTGTGGCCTGTGTAGGATAAGAAGACCCATTTCACACCGACTCAATATATTGATTGAATCAGTCAAAACCTGAGAACATGATTAATTTCTCATGAAAATAGAAAGTAAACTGACAGTGTACATCAGTCATTGAATACATCACATTATAATCATTACTCTTATACACAAGCTAAAAACAATTACAACGAACTTACATGTAGTGGGTCTAATATAGGGTTTGTGGAGAAGTCAGGATTGAGTTGTAACACCTCTGTCTCTGAAGACTGGGCACAATCTTAGGCTGCTAGACCAGGTATGCAACCCATTCCTTTACAGAGTTATGAGAAACCTTCTGTGTCTTATCTAACCCTTCGTGCTGCATCAGCTTACCACATAAACATGACCCTCACTACCTCTCTACAGCATAGTCTTCCTCTTGCACAACTTCACTACTCCAGTTAACTACACCATGCACATCCTTTACACACACACTCTCTCTCTCTCTCTCTCTCTCTCTCTCTCTCTCTCTCTCTCTCTCTCTCTCTCTCTCTCTCTCTCTCTCTCTCTCTCTCTCTCTCTCTCTCTCTCTCTCTCTCTCTCTCTCTCTCTCTCTCTCTCTCTCTCTCTCTCTCTCTCTCTCTCCAACAATAACATAATGTATTTGTTTTGAATGCCAGTGTGGGAATGTGGTGAATATTGTACTTTTCTAGAGACTATAATTTTTAAGCCCATACAAATGTCAAGTGTGGTCTGTGCATGCATCTCAACATATCAACCAAAATTAACTGATGAAGTGTTGAACATTTCATGCTCTGCTGCACCGACCATCATGACACAGTTAGGGGGAATCATAGTGCACCTCTTGTGAATCCTTATTAGGTGTACTAAGCAGATGTTCTACATACAGATTGTGCTTTGTGTGTGGGAGCTGCGACGATCAAGATCCGGCTGGCCCACCATCAACCTTCACAATTTGTTAACCGCAGAAGCATTGTTTGTGACTGCCAGATTGGTGAGTGCTGTGTGACTGCTGCATAGGGAAAGTATCTATGGTTGATGCTGAATCTGGTATCTCTTGGGGTCTCAGATGGGTGAGGGCAAGTCATAATTGAATCAGGGAAGTGCTCTCTCTCTCTCTCTCTCTCTCTCTCTCTCTCTCTCTCTCTCTCTCTCTCTCTCTCTCTCTCTCTCTCTCTCTCTCTCTCTCTCTCTCTCTCTCTCTCTCTCTCTCTCTCTCTCTCTCTCTCTCTCTCTCTCTCTCTCTCTCTCTCTCTCTCCTCCCTCTCCCTCTCTCTCTCTCTCTCTCTTGTCAGTGTGTGGCGGTTGAGTCAGCAAATCAGAAGACATAAGGGAAAGAGGATGGATCTAGCATGGTGTAGTAATGGTTAACTGTGCAGCCTTGATGTGAAGCTCAGCTTTGATTGTACCGTTGACTATATCTTTCATAATTTGAGCATCTGTGACATTTGCCTTCAACTTCTAATGCACTGCCTTATAATCTATCTATACTTCAGATACACTATTGGACATTCATGTGCTGAAAGAATGTATTTGCAAGGAACCGCTTCCCATTCCCAGCAGCAAATGTCACCAGCCATTCACTGTTCATATTTGCCCATCATTTCTTTCACTCTTGCATTCCTGTCATCTGTTGCAGGTATCTCTGGCTAAATATTATGTGCATTCATTTATGTGAGGTAATTACAAAATTTCCTAATTTCAGTTTTCTACACTATTCAAGTCACACATTGTCATACTGTTGCACATCTGAATTGGGCAACTTTCCTTTCTTTATAGCTTACTGACTGTTTATATTATGCTATTTTTTATTTTTTTTTCCATTCATCTTTACTTGATGCTCAGATAAGTATTGTAGTTTTGTACTGGTTACGAGCATAGAGGCTACTTATAAATAGATATTGTTATACCTATTTATTTTTAATCATTATTATTATATTTTCTATTATTGTTATTTATTTATTTGTTTATTTATTTAATTTATTTTAATTTATTTATTATTATTATTACTATTATTATTATTATTATTTATTTATTTATTTATTTATTTATTTATTTTTATTTTATTTTATTCTATTTTATTTTATTTATTTATTATTTTATTTATTTATTTTTATTTTATTTTATTTTATTATTATTATTATTATTATTATTATTATTATTATTATTATTATAATTATTATAATTATTATTATTACTATTATTATTATTATTATTATTATTATTATTATTATTATTATTATTATTATTATTTATTTATTTATTTTTATTTTTTCAGACTCTCACTGCATACGTCATACTGTTTCTGGCAGACTCACAAATGATCCGTGGATATAGCAGGAAAAATGAGGATCATTATGATGACTTTGATAATATGTCTCCAGCTATCAGATACCCTCTGGTTCTCACTCTTATTTGCTTAAGTGCCGCTTGTTACAGTGCTGTGGCTACTTTAGAGACTGCACTGTCCATGTTACTGGGGAAGCTGCACACTTGTATGGTAAGTGCACAAATCTTTACAACTGTATTCGGTGTCAGAGTTTTTAGAAATATTGACAAATTGATTGAATAAAGGAAGGATGTGTCAGACTAACTTTTTGGCAGACCATAGATTTTTTAATCCTTAATCTCTAGGATTGGTGACCTTTTATGTACTATTGCATCAATCTAGACATTTTCTGGAAGTTATCTTAGCAGTGCCATCAAGAAACCTCAAAGTGCACCACATCACTCATCAGTTTTCCTTTTTATTGAAGCAAAACATTTGAGAGTGATTGGTTAGGCATGGTGTTGAGAGAGAGAGAGAGAGAGAGAGAGAGAGAGAGAGAGAGAGAGAGAGAGAGAGAGAGAGAGAGAGAGAGAGAGAGACTGTGCCTGTAAATGACATGTGAGCATGGAAGCAAATTTGTTAGTGTCATGTCCACACATAATGTATTCTGTTACCTGTGTTCATTTGGTCCACTAGTTTTCCTGAGGTTTTTAGAGAGGACATGGCAGACAATGATGATTTGGACACATCAAATTCAGTACAGGCACATAGACAATGCAAGGCATAATTTAGGCTGTGTTTTGGTTGCTGTGCAGCACTTCATAAGACAGAAAGATGTGAGTACAGTGTACCCTGTTAGCCTGAGCATCCTTAGCAGTTACTGTGGACAAGCATCTAGATATCAGAGTTAAATTCAATGTGTGAGTTCATTGCAGTTCAGATTAGTGTACAGGGATGCTCATCAATAAGAGTATGTGATCAGTTAATTTTTTTTTACTATTCAATCTTTCAGACAGGCATCAGTACTCTGCTGTCAGCAGTTTGCTGCGTCACTGTTGCTATCATCACTTCTCCAGTCATTGTAAGGGTAGTCATCCAGCCACAGTACATTTACCCAAAGACTATGTACTTTGCTATTGGTTTAAGTGTGGTGACATTCCTACATGTGATTGCCTGCGTGGTCTTCCCAACTGCTTTAAGGTCACCACCAGAGATAGTTGATACAATCTTGAACAGTGTGGTGTCAGCCATAAATTCTCTTGGTAGTTTTAGAATAAGAGAACAGCTTTGGCACCCAGAACTTCCAGAGAAGAAAGAAAGAATCAACTTTATTTTCAACTTGACATCATCAGTGAGTAACCTTCAAAAACTTTATAATTTATGATCGCTGTGGCATGACGAACTTTCAGGATTCCAGAGTAGAAGATTATAGACCAGGAATTACTGGACTTTTCTTTTTATGAGAAGATTACAGAGAGCCTAGGATAATTTCAATTTACATATTCTATTATAAAGTAAGTGCAAATAGAAATTGATATAGTTCATTCCTTGTTTCCTCTCTCTCTCTCTCTCTCTCTCTCTCTCTCTCTCTCTCTCTCTCTCTCTCTCTCTCTCTCTCTCTCTCTCTCTCTCTCTCTCTCTCTCTCTCTCTCTCTCTCTCTCTCTCTCTCTCTCTCTCTCTCTCTCTCTCTCTCTCTCTCTCTCTCTCTCTCTCTCTCTCTCTCTGTCTCTCTCTCTCTCTCTCTCTGTCTCTGTCTCTCTCTGTCTCTGTCTCTGTCTCTGTCTCTCTCTCTGTCTCTGTCTCTCTCTGTCTCTCTCTCTGTCTCTGTCTCTCTCTGTCTCTCTCTCTGTCTCTCTCTGTCTCTCTCTCTCTCTGTCTCTCTCTCTCTCTCTCTCTCTCTCTCTCTCTCTCTCTCTCTCTCTCTCTCTCTCTCTCTCTCTCTCTCTCTCTCTCTCTCTCTCTCTCTCTCTCTCTCTCTCTCTCTCTCTCTCTCTCTCTCTCTCTCTCTCTCTCTCTCTCTCTCTCTCTCTCTCTCTCTCTCTCTCATCTATATTCCCCTCTTGAGTGCCATGTTGTTGTTTTGACAAAATGGCTTCCATACTACAGTGACAAGTCAGGTGCATTCATTGTAAGTTTGTCCATTAAAAGAAGTCAGGCTGAATGTGTTCACAGGCAAGATGTCTTGAGCCAGCTTGGTGTGGTATTCACTTGGATCAGACATGTTAGAAATGTCCAGATAAAAATAAATAAAATAAATAATCTTCCAGCCTTGATTCTCCCAGATATTGAAATCTTGACTTGGGTCACAAGGTGTTGGAAGTGTCATTTTTCCCATCAGTGAAGAATTATTGTGGTATTGTTTCTTATTAGCATTAGTCTCAACACATTTTTTTCCAGCATTAGCTCACAGAGTGTTTGAGGAATAGTTTTCTATTGTTTATTACTTTTCAGATTTTCACATTGATTTCGATAATCATCATCACCTCAGTTTGGGACTCTCCAATGTACCGAGCCTGGGCATCTGTCTTGGTGTTGTGTGTCAACTCTGCAATCTTGTTACGAACTCTGCCACCTGTTGTGATGCAGCTAAAATTCAAGCAGGCTGAAAATACTCCCATGAATCAGGTGAGAGTTTGTTTTATTTTCTTGGTATTTCTATTTTCAGAGACTCATGATTTGTCACACTCAGGCTGCTAGATTTCAGATGGTATCTTGGATGTAATTCATTTTGGTCCAAATTATGTTGTTCCTTACATATTCACAGAGGATAAGGAACACAGACAACCCTTTAAAGTGAATTTCAATAAATATTTAATGGACTCCCAGAAAAAAAGAAAGTAGATAAATGAATAGATAGAACACTGAGAATAATTTTTCACAAATTGTATTCAGTAAAGTACCTCTAGAACCTGAAAGCAACACAGAGTATTAAAGGTAATAGCTAACCAAGCATTAGTCATGAGCTGTATTGGAATTTACATAGATGTGTTAACAATTTGTTTTTAAAATTTTAGTTTTCTATTGGGAACTAATGAGCAATTCCAGTCAAGGATCATTACTTCCTTTAAGAGATTAGAGTTGTGCTTAGCTTGGAGTCTAAGGGAGCTCCCTTAGACTCCATGCCATATATGAAACTAAGTACACTAATGAAATGTTGGTGAGGCTGGGCAAAGAAATAGAAAAAGAGAGGGTGTGTGCACCACTAGCCATTTTCAACAGCTGGCTGCAGCCTTAGTCACTCAAAACTTTCAGAGGGTGGATTTAGGGCTGTAAACATTGTGAAATCATTTTCAGATGTTAAGAATGCAGTGCTATATGTTCTTTTTTTAGTTAAATATTGCCTTATTTTGTGATGTTTCACAAGGAAAATAGTGAAGAACTATTTACACCTGCTCAGTGTGAAGCTCAGCTTTGGTATGCCACCTCCCTTGTCTTGGTCCTGCTTTTGTTTTGGTCTCTTGCCTCCCAAGGCAAAACTCTTTAAGTGGATTTTGTATTAAACTTTGTGTAATTGCCCTTCCACAATGTCTTGCTTTATACATATAGTGCTGTGTTATCTGTTGAGTCATAGATCAACATATTATATTGTAGTTGGCCACAAAGGTAGGGGAATGTAATTAGATAGCAATTAATGACAGATTTTTATCTAGTCTTATTAGCAATACCATAACTTTTATGTTTCAGAAATTGATGAGCCTGATTCTTGAAACTGTTCCTCTTCTGGTGGGAGCCATTGCAATGTGTGCCAGATTGTATTATCCAGGAGAAATTTTTGCTGGTGTGATAAACATTTTGTTCTCTGCCTTCCAGGTGAGTTTGGGTTTTTTGTTTATTAACAAATCTATGATTAATGAATACTGAGAAGTGTCAGATTTGCAAATAGTGTACCACTGCAAACATTTTTAGAGTTGAGTTAGTGGAGGTTGTCATTATCTGCATTGTTACATTTCCCTTCCTCCTCTGCGGCAGGCTTTCATCATTGTTCATATGCTGAAGAGTAAGATTGAACTGATAAAGTTTAAGGAAGGTGAGCGCTTGACAGACACGGAGGAAGTTGCCGGCCAAGACATCACTGATGAGGAGACTCCTCATGACCTTTCAGCTTGAAGGAGATTTATACATTGATGGTTTTCAACACCCTGTGTAATGCCAGGTCAGCCCTACTTAATGGGGCTGTAGATGCTATGGTGCTTTTGTAGAGGGTCAGATCTGGCATTTTATATGGCTTTATTACTCACCTGCTGCTTATTTATGAATACTGGGTGTGCAAACATTATTCAGAATAACTTCACAATGAAGTAATGGAGTTATTCACCTGTGTTTGGTTAATGCATGATAACTAGAACTTTAATAAAAAATATATCTACACTGTTTAGCTGCTGCATTTAGAAATATTATGTAATAAATCATTATGAAGATCCTAATAAGAATAACATGCAGATCTGTAAGTCACCATCCAGATTTGCTGACATATCCTGCATCTGTGAGGCATAATGTGTTATGTTCCTGAGTCCCTGGTGAACACTGGATTAGAGGAAACACTGCTGCTGTTGATACTGAAGTTCCAGATCTTAAAGTTTTGTAGTTGAAAGCTAGAGAGATGAAATTCATACAGTTTTAAGCAGTTGTTCAAGAATTACATAGACCCTCTCTCTCTCTCTCTCTCTCTCTCTCTCTCTCTCTCTCTCTCTCTCTCTCTCTCTCTCTCTCTCTCTCTCTCTCTCTCTCTCTCTCTCTCTCTCTCTCTCTCTCTCTCTCTCTCTCTCTCTCTCTCTCTCTCTCTCTCTCTCTCTCTCTCTCTCTCTCTCTCTCTCTCTCTCTCTCTCTCTCTCTCTCTCGATTGATTGATTGATTGATTGGTTGGTTGGTTTAATAAATTTGTACCAACACCCACTTGAAAGTGGACAATTTAAATTTCTTTGACACAAGTGGCTGTCTCCCACACTTGCAGGATGACACCCAAGAAAAATAATCACTCCCCAAGTAAGGTTTTAAAAATTTTATTTTTGGAATGTGCATAAACAAATAAACATTATACAGGATCAGATTTTTTTTTTTGTGATTTTGATAATGTAAAGTCTACCTAAAGATTACATTACCCTCACCTCACCACAGCACACACACACCAAAGCTTTAAAGATAAATATGACAACTTTAAAAGATTGGGCGTTGCGACCTTGACTCAACTCTGTAAAAATATAATTTGGTGGTAACACCAAAGCAGTGGGTGATAAGATGAAATTGTTACGAATTGTGAAAGACTAACAAAGACATAACAAAATAATTTAGAGCATAAACACCAAGCGTTAAATTATCTTGAATCAGCAGCTAGTATGTATCACACACACACAGACACTTGCCTGTCACTTGATAGCAAAAGTTTGCACTTGCAGGTCGCACATGACGGCGCAGCTAATGTCCTCGAAGAGCAAGGATAAATAACGTGAAAAAGGTTTCAATTTTACATGAAGATTGAACTATTGTGAAATGTAAGTCTTAAGAGGTCTGTAATTTTCCCGCAGATCTAAGATCTCGTTAGGAGGAAATACCTGATCACACACAGATTCATTCATTTATAATAGGTTAAATTATCTTATACTTTAATATGTCTTTAAAAAGCTCATTTCATACTTCCTTACCTGTAATCTAATAAAATACAGGAAAATATAAATCCTACATAGTAAGTAAACAACTTAACGAAGTGTCCTGTAGTTTTTCTCCAATTATTAATATGTATTTAGGAAAGTGTTCTGTTTGTTAAGGGCATTGTTGTTTTTTCCATTACACACACACTCTCTCTCTCTCTCTCTCTCTCTCTCTCTCTCTCTCTCTCTCTCTCTCTCTCTCTCTCTCTCTCTCTCTCTCTCTCTCTCTCTATATATATATATATATATATATATATATATATATATATATATATGTATGTATATAACCTAAATTCTGCTGTATTTGGAAAGTGGCAGTTTTGCATAATATTTGGAATGATTACATATGTACGATAATTTTACCAGAAGTATAATAATTTCAACCTGTGTAGTACGATAATATGGCCAAAACAATATGGCAACGCTGACTGTTGCCTAATAAGTTAACCAGTCAGTGTGTCGCATCTATGGGTGGTGTTAGTAACCGTCTGTTTCAACTCCCAGCCGGACAGAATTTTTGTTTTGTTTTGTTTTTTTTTTGTTTTTGTTTTTGTTTTTGTTTGTTTAACCACGCCTACACAGTGGCTGCCAAGGTTTACCCATGAGTTAAACCTTCTTTAGTTGGTAATGAGGAAGGCGTGGGCTCTAGCAGTGGACACCCGAAGGCAGCAGTGGGTGAAAACAAGCAAAATAAAGAAAAGTTTGGCTGTGAGAAGGTGCTAGACAGCCAGCCATAGTGATGAGGAGGCAGGAAGGTAGATCATCACCACAGGGAAGGTAAGGTCAGGAAGTGTTAGAATAAATTTAGGTAACTTAACGTAACTTTTTAATGAATAACTGAACAATCCACGGTTTTAACTCATTTTAACGCTTCTCACCTAACCTCCAGCACAATATATCCCTGTGTCAGCCTCGTCTCGTTGCTAAAAACCGTAAAATTTAACTTAATGAAAAATGTAAACAATCTGGGTCGCCACTATTTATCAGCCATTATGTATCTTATCTGTGAGTGTTTTAAACCAATACTGTCGCAAAGCGGAGCCACATGACCAAGCTTTAATATCCGCTCGTTAGATATACCTGCCATTACTTAGTTTAAGTTTGGCGAGGGTTTAAATGAGTGAGAAGGGTTGGTCGTCCCCTCCACTGGCCCCCCACCGCCATCTTGGATAAGGCTCCCCAGCCCCCTCCGGTTTCAATATTATTTTTTTTTTATTTCCTAAGTATTTTATTTCGGCTTGTAGCTAAGATTTTATGGTTTGTAAAAATATTTCGTTGTTTTTTAAGTTATTTGAGCGCGTGTGTTGCGTGAAAAGTGGTGATTTTGGCGTTGTTTTTGTTTAAATAAGAGGGCCGTTTTCGGCGTATTTTTTTTACGGTCCCAAAACTCATTTTTTTTTATTTCAGCCTGTACTAGGTTCTTATTGGTTTTAAAAAATAGTTGGTGTTTTTTTAAGTGTGTTGCCGTCCCGCTCAATGAAATGCGTGCACCGTACACTTGTTTTTATTCGTGTTCAACTTCCAATAATATTGATTTTTTTTTTTTTCGGTAGATTTTTTATTTGTGCTTGTAGCTCACTTTAAATGGTTTTAGAAAATAGTTCAGATTTTTTAAAGTGTTTCCGTTAT
Source organism: Scylla paramamosain (assembly GCF_035594125.1). Lineage (NCBI taxonomy): Eukaryota > Metazoa > Arthropoda > Malacostraca > Decapoda > Portunidae > Scylla > Scylla paramamosain. Next base: position 33,154,167 of record NC_087157.1, read on the forward strand.
GTTTAAGCCAGAATGGGTGGGCATTTGAACGATTTTAAATGAGGTGAATGTTCCAACAGTTTCCAGATACTTCTTTTTAAATATCTTTAATACTACTGCGTTTTGAAATGTGTTATTATTTGTGGTATTAGTTAAAATGTGTGGCAAGTCTGAATTTATAAAGCATTCCTGTCTAGCTGCGTTTTTTAGAGGGGTCATTTTCAAAATGAAATACGTACGTACGTAAATAACGGTCGCTGTGACGTCATCAACCCCCAGCCATGACGTCACAAGCCCCCCCCCCAGTCGTGACGTTATCAGAGTGGTACCTTCTCTAACTCCCTTCCAGTCCCTCCCAGTAAATATTCAGTGTTTTTTTTTCAAGGTATTTCAAGGTGTGTGTGTGTGTGTGTGTGTGTGTGTGTGTGTGTGTGTGTGTGTGTGTTGTCTTTTTTTTTCGTTGTATAGATGGTGAAGCAGTGTGTGTTGCTTTGTCTTCCGTTGTACAGATTGTTATGCAGTGTGTGTGTGTGTGTGTGTGTGTGTGTGTGTGTGTGTGTGTTGCCTTGTCTTACGTTGTACAGATGCTTATGCAGTGTGTGTGTGTGTGTGTGTTGCCTTGTCTTTCGTTGTACAGATGCTTATGCAGTGTGTGTGTGTGTGTGTGTGTGTGTGTGTGTGTGTGTGTGTGTGTGTGTGTGTGTGTGTGTGTGTGTGTGTGTGTGTGTGTTGCCTTGTCTTTCGTTGTACATATGCTTATGCAGTGTGTGTGTGTGTGTGTGTGTGTGTGTGTGTGTGTGTGTGTGTGTGTGTGTGTGTGTGTGTGTGTGTGTGTGTGTTGCCTTGTCTTTCGTTGTACATATGCTTATGCAGTGTGTGTGTGTGTGTGTGTGTGTGTGTGTGTGTTGCCTTGTCTTTCGTTGTACATATGCTTATGCAGTGTGTGTGTGTGTGTGTGTGTGTGTTGCCTTGTCTTTCGTTGTACATATGCTTATGCAGTGTGTGGTGTGTGTGTGTGTGTGTGTGTTGAAAATGTACGCGCGCGTGCGCGCGTACATTTTCAGTTTGTTAACTGCCTAAATAATAAATCGTTTATTATTATTATTATTATTATTACATACACACACACCTGTAGTTCAAGAGATTAGGTTAAGTTTGCTTAAACACACACACACACACACACACACACACACACACACACACACACACACACACACACACACACACACACACACACACACATTACCTAGAGAGAGAAAAAAATACGAATAAGAAAAAAATGCTTACACTTACATTACGCACAAACAAACAAACACACACACACACACACACACACACACACACACACACACACACACACACACACACACATTCGGATGAGATATTGCAGTGTGATGATAACACTGGCCCCTATAAGAGAATCGTCATGTCTTGGTTTGCAACCCAGTAGTAGTGTGTACTCAGCACCATCAGGAGTTCCTATAGATTTCCACTAGGGAACAGTATCTCTCCCCCTACTCTATGGATCATATTTTGAAACACTTCCTCGCCGCATCAGTACTTTCAAAAGGCTCTGGTTGAAGTTACACAGGTTTTTAAGGGTGTTGTGATGGTTTTAGTGACTGATTAATAATGTTTATTATTATTAAATGGAGAAAACATTCTTAAGAATCCTATTAATCGTCTTTCTGACCTTTGAAAATAACCGTGGCGAGAGCGGAGCGGTTTTTTTTTTTTTTAATGTGAGCTTCTATGTTGTACAGTTCATCAGGAAGTGGCCGATGGATAGCCTGTTGTTATAAATGTTACATATTGAAAGGGAAAGAGTTGATTCTGTTAGAGTTGCAAAGATTATTCCTTTCACTACTATATGCAATTCACAACATTAAAAGCACGATACAATCCTTACAGAAACTTGCAAAGACGAAAAGGGGATTTAAAGGGCAGGCTTTCCTATGACTGGCCAGTGCAATATTTAGAGAGCCGTAGAATGGAAAAGAAATGTCTCTGAGTGGTTTGCGATTAAGGAGCAGTGTGTGAAGCAGCAGTGAATTGGTAAATGAGGACGAGAGGGGGTGCGTGGCGGTGACTCAAGACTCAGAATTATGTTTTGACAGATGAAAGGTGTTGCTAATTTCTGATATTGTGTACGGAAGATATTCTTGTGATTTTAGGTTAGAAATAAGGCTTCTCACCTTGAGAAAGAGGGCCATACCTCGTGGAGTGCAGCAAGTGACATTAGTTTGCTCATTACCACTACTGTAGCAATAACAGGGCAGTCAAATAAGATAGACCAGGGATTCTCAACCTTTCCTCCATCATTAACCCCTCGTCTTGATGTATTCCTCCATACTTCCATAAAACCCTTACTTCCGTAAAAAAATAAATAAATAGATAAATAATAAAATAAAAAAAAACACATTCTTTGCATCTCTCTCTCTCTCTCTCTCTCTCTCTCTCTCTCTCTCTCTCTCTCTCTCTCTCTCTCTCTCTCTCTCTCTCTCTCTCTCTCTCTCTCTCTCTCATTTTAGAAAGAGAAATTTAATTGAATTATTATTCAGTTGATCAGTTTTATCAGTTATTTACCACTTGCCTTTTTTTTTTTTTTTTTTTTTTTTTTACCCCAAGGGTAAATTTTCCCCTGATTGAGGATCACTGAGACGAATTTACGACAGGAATATAGTTTGTTGATGACCTGGATCTCTTTATTGTCTATGCTGTTGTTAAATTGTAGCATGAAAAGTTACTGACAAAATTGATACTGAAAAATGAACAATTTTGATCATAATCTACGGCCTCATCAGTAGCGATAAGTTTAGATTCACTAGAGCACCAGTGTATGTACGGGCAGAGAGGGCCGGCGCAACCTTACACAGCGTTCACTGGAGCACACATTGTCTGATTGTAGCAGTAACATATGGTGTACATCGCCCTACAAGGTGTAAATTTACCAGGCTAGTGCAGTCCCCACTGGTACGGGGCAGGAATGTCACAACAGAAAACGTGTATGTCACACGGTAAACCTTTTTCGTTTTGAAATACCCCAAATTTGAAATAACTTTTTCGTCGTTATTGTCATCAGTTTGGTAAAAATATGTATAGAACATAAGTTATATATAATTATTAAATATATTGTGAGTGTGAGAATGGTGTTGATGCAGGCATGGCGGCGGGGTATCACAGCATGTGGCGGAACTACATCAGGTGTTCAGCACAGGGGGATTGGTCGAGGGAAAAGAGGGCGGGAAGGTATGATCATACTTCATAGGATCACTTCTATAGTATGATTGCCAAGTTCCCTGACCGAAACTTGGTGTAACATCACGCCACGATGACGAGGTTGAGTGTCCGTCCCTGAGCGGGAAGCTGCCTTTAGGGTCTGCTAAAGGCTTGAGGACCGTTCACACCTATGAAGGTGTGGAGGGTCGGGCACAGGCTGAGTGGTATGATAACTATAGTGATCTTGTTTTTTTAACCTAGGCTGATAAGGCCGCCTCCCGAAAGGGGGGACATTAACCAAACATTTGAAGTACTGTAATAACATGGTGTTAGTTACACAACATTGTACCTGTAGCATGGGATTCTAGTATTGCTATTGATGTAGGTGAATATACAATACAAGTAGTACTGAAGAGAGCTTAAGCATTTATAATAGTGAAAGATAAGTTATTTTACCCTCAACATCAGGTTCCTCAAAGGGCTTTCTGTACTAGTAGCGAATCCTTGGTTTGTCAGTCTTGGTGGTCGTGTACCCAATGAATGCACGCCTGTTGCAGTGTAGCGCCCGAGGACACTGGGTTTTTCTTTCGTGGCACACATACAACTTTGGTGGTGTGTGATTTTCACCTGGCCACATTCGAGAGGTTTGTTATGCCTTCGGTGAGCATCAGTGCCTTGTCCGCGTTCCTTCGAGTGCAGGAAGGGCAGGGCACGTTGCGAAGCGCGTATTGTTTACGTACTTAAAAAAAAAAAGTGCTAGCCTTGCAGTGTCCTTGACAGTACGTACGAGTATGCCTCATCTCAAGTTCATCTTACCGCGAGGTTGGCAGGAAAGGAGACCCGAATTCGGAGCTGAGTCAAATGGTCAAAATTAGTTCTGGTGTCATTTGACCTGTTTGAGTTTTTTTTGTAACTTCCTAATCACATCCTGTCATTGTACCCACGCAGGTCCTGTGGAAAGCGGTGAGAATAGGGGTGTGGAAGCCTTAGGGGCCTTGACGGCAGGACTGGATGACTGATTCTGTCTGATGCCTGAACCCAACACTGCCCCAGACACCTCATTCCTTATCCATTGGCACCCATGGCCTCTCTCCACTCTCCCTCACTCCACCACCACCACACAGCTCGCCCACGTTGCTGTGAAGGAAGGAAGGTAGGAAGATGTTGTTGTTGTTGTTGTTGTTGTTGTTGTTGTTGTTGTTGTTGTTGTTAGGAAAGTATAGAAAAACGCACGATTACTGGTATAAAGAGAGAGAGAGAGAGAGAGAGAGAGAGAGAGAGAGAGAGAGAGAGAGAGAGAGAGAGAGAGAGAGAGAGAGAATGTGTGTATGTGTGTGTGTGTGTGTGTGTGTGTGTGTGTGTGTGTGTGTGTGTGTGTGTTAAATAGCGTGCTTAATGTTCACCTGTTCTTCTAGTCTTAATATGGCGTACCTTTACATCTACCGTTAAGTGGTACGCTTCTTCTTCTCCTTCTCCTTCTCCTTCTCCATCTCCATCTCCATCTCCATCTCCTCCTCCTCCTCCTCCTCCTCCTCCTCCTCCTCCTCCTCCTCCTCCTCTTCATCTCTTTACCATAGTTTTCTCCAGTTTGATGTTGTGTTGTGTGTGTGGTGTTGTGTGTGTGTGTGTGTGTGTGTGTGTGTGTGTGTGTGTGTGTGTGTGTGTGTGTGTGAGTGTGTAGAGAGAGAGAGAGAGAGAGAGAGAGAGACCTAATGTGGCAGTCTCTCTTCCCACGCGGTAACGGCAGTGCTCAGGTCAAGAGAAGAGGAGGAGGAGGAGGAAGAGGAAGAACTGGGTGAGGAGGAGAGGAGGAAGAGCAGATAGATGTATGGCAACATAGTAGTAACGGACTGACATTACTATTATTATTATTATTATTATTATTATTATTATTATTATTATTATTATTATTATTGTTATTATTATTATTATTATTATTATTATTATTGTTGTTGTTGTTGTTGTTCAAATGCTTTGCGAACATGTATAAAAAGTGAATGAGGGCAGAAGAAGTATGGAAAGAAGAGGAGGAGGGAGAAGAAAAAGAAGAGGAAGAAGAGTCTAAAGAGACTCAGGAAGAGGAATACGAAATGATAAAAAAAGCACAACGCTAGGAGAGAGAGAGAGAGAGAGAGAGAGAGAGAGAGAGAGAGAGAGAGAGAGAGAGAGAGAGAGAGAGAGAGAGGGTACAGATGATTCAAGAAAAGAAAGAAGTAAAGAAGGAAAACATACATACATACATACACATGCAATACTTTATTCGTGTCAGACGTGGGTGTGGACGAGACGTGTAGCGGGGCCAGAGGTGAGGCGGGGCGGGGCGGGGCAATATGTATGTATGTATGTATGTATGTGCATGTACCATTAATTTAATCTTTCTTGACCTTTTTATTTATTTTTTTTTTTTGTTTTATTTCTTTTCTTAACGCATATGTATGGTTATATTTTCATCTCGCCCCTTTCCTTCTCCTTTAAGTCTCTCTCTCTCTCTCTCTCTCTCTCTCTCTCTCTCTCTCTCTCTCTCTCTCTCTCTCTCTCTCTCTCTCTCTGCCGCTCCGCCCCCGCCCAGCCTTTCTCTGCTCCACCCTGCTTCACTCTTTCACCTTAAGTTATTCCCATTTTCCTTTTTCTCCGCCCATTTTCACCTTAGAACTCCTCCCTTCCTCCTCCTCCTCCTCTTTGTCTTCATCTTTGCCGTCCTTCCTCACTCACTGTGAGTCTGATACTGCAGTCCCTGCAAACAGCCGCCCCAAGGACCTACGGATCTGCTGCTGTTTGTTCTGTGTGGTGTTGGTGTTTCCTCCTCCTCCTCCTCATCCTCCTCCTCCTCCTCCTCCTCGCTAAAAGCCTTAACATTTGCGTCTTCTGAGAATTTGTTAGTCGTGTGCTGAGAGAGAGAGAGAGAGAGAGAGAGAGAGAGAGAGAGAGAGAGAGAGAGAGAGAGAGAGAGAGGAGAGAGAGAGAGAGGAGAGAGAGAGAGGCGTTAAATTAGCCAGAGAAGTGACAAGAAAATTCAAATAACCACAGTGACAGTGGTAGTGGTTGTGGTGTTAAAGGTGGTGGTGGGTCGTGGTGGTGGTGGTGGTGGATCGTGGTCGTAACTGTACCGTCAATAATATCTGTGGCGGCTTGACTCCTTATTACAGGGTGGAGGTAGTGGTGGTGGTGGTAGTGGTGGTAGGAGGAGTACGTATGCGTCACTGCTTTGCCTGAGTATACTGTAGCTATACTTATATAAATACTTTTCTCTCCTTTCCTTTATCTCCTCCTTTCTTCCTTCCTTTTTTTCCCTTTTCTATTTTTTTTGCTCCCTTTCTTTCTTCCTTCCTTTTTTCTCTTTTCTCTCTTCTTTCCTTCCTTCCTTTCATATTTTTTCCTTTTCCCTGCCTCTCTCCTTCCCTCTCCTTCACCTACCCTTCTTTGATTCTTCTCTCCTTACCTCTCCTTTCTGTATCCCTTCCCTCTACCTTACCTTTCTGCCTGCCTGCCTGTCTGTCTACCTGTCTTCCCCCCCTTGCCTGTCAGCTTGTCTGCCCTCGTGACTTCCACCGGCGAACTGGCGCAGCGGGGTGACGGGGTGACGGGGCGAAAGGGCATGAGGGTGAAGGGGTAAAGAGAGTGAAGTCCCATTACTCCATCACGATAGCTTCCTACAGCGCGCGAAAGGGGAACTAACGGAGGACATGGTGGTGGTGGTGGTGGTGGTGAAGAGTAATTGCGAACAAGGAGGAAAAGCAAAAGAAGGAAGAAAGCGCAGGAATTGAATGAAGAGGAACACAAAGAACAAGAAGGAAAGAGGAAGAAGGAAAGATAACAAGGAGGAGGAGGAGGAGGAGGAGGAGAAACGAAAGAAGGAAGTGCAGGAATTGAATAAAGAGGAACACGAAGAACAAGAAGGAAAGATAACAAGGAGGAGAAGGAGGAGGAAAAACGAAAGAAGGAAGAAAGTGCAGGAATTGAATGAAGAGGAACATGAAGAACAAGAAGGAAAGGGGAAGAAGGAGAGATAACAAGGAAGAAGATAACAAGGGAAGAAGGTGCACGAATTGAACAAGAAGGAAAAGGAAGAGGAGATTAACGACGAGGAGAACGAGGAGGAGGAGGAGAAGGAGGAGGAGGAGAAGGAATAGGCAGAGGAGGAAGGCATAGGTATGGAAGAGAGAAGAGCCTGTCCCAACTATGAAGTCTTCCCTCCTTCCGTAGTACATTTCCTTCCTTTTACTATTCTTCCTGTGCAATACTCCTCCTCCTCTCCTCCTCCTCCTCCTCCTCCTCCTCCTCCTCCTTCTCCTCCTCTAAGAATATAATGAACAGTAGAAAACACATAGAAATTAACAGCGAGGCCAAGGGAGCTCGTGTGAAATTAATGAACACCGCTATCTGGTCAGAGAGAGAGAGAGAGAGAGAGAGAGAGAGAGAGAGAGAGAGAGAGAGAGAGAGAGAGAGAGAGAGAGAGAGAGAGAGAGAGAGAGAGAGAGAGAGAGAGAGAGAGATTAAAACTAATGAATCTGTGATTATGGAGGAGACAACGAGAACCGGGAACACGATAATTATATACATTACACACACACACACACACACACACGCTGCTTTGCATTTTCACATTTACATTACGCACAAACAAACAAACACACACACACACACACACACACACACACACACACACACACACACACACACACACACACACACACATTAAAAGTGCTGTATATGGTATAGGACAGAATAAGAAAAGCCTACAAATGAGAAGGAAGAGGAGAAAGAGGAGGAGGAATTTTTAAGAAGAGCAAGGTGACCTAAGAAAGGAGGAGGAGGAGGAGGAGGAGGAATTTTTAGGAAGAGGAAGATGACGTCAGAAAGGAATGAGAAAGAAGGAAGAGGAAGAGGAGGGGAAAAACAATTATGGAAGGTAAGGTAGAACGGAGGAAGGAGAAAAATTGAAGGATTAGGAGGAGGAGGAGGAGGAAGAAGAGGAAGAGGTAGTGGAGGAGGAAGAGGAGACAATATATTAACGGAAGCTGAATGGGGCAGGATGTGGCGGTACAGGTCAAACACACACACACACACACACACACACACACACACACACACACACACACACACACACACACACACACACGCAATCATTTCTATTATAACGGCAACATTTTTTCCTTCTAATTGTTCATGAAGTAGAAATTAAGATTATCATGCTAAGTGGGTGAGGTGGGGAGAGGGGGTGGGGATTGGAAAGGGGAGTGGGGGAGGAGGTGCTACGAGAGGGGGGCGGTAGGAACGAAAGAGGAAATAAGAAGAGAAGGGAAGAAGGTTTGTAACAGGAAGAGGAGGATGGCGTGATGAGGTAATGGCCAGAGGGGGAGGCGAGGAGGGGATGGGGTTGATGATGGTGACCTCACAGGAAGCTGAGGTCAGGGTCACCCCGGGGCGGGAAGGAGCGGGAGGAGGTGTGAGACGGGCCGGGGTTACGCAACTGTCAAATCATCCGCCCCCACTCTCGCTCTTTCTTTGGTTTTCTATCTGTTTGTCTGTTTTGTTTCGCTAGCTATCTGGCTGGCTGGTTGGCTGTGTGTGTGTGTGTATCTCTCTCTCTCTCTCTCTCTCTCTCTCTCTCTTCATCAGCCACAGTGAAAACGACGCTTAATACTAAAATTTATTGCAGGAAGTTAGTACGTATCACAGATGAGTTAGTTGTGGGGGTGGTGGGAGGGGGGCGTGCGTGTCCGTGTTGCACGGCAGCTCGTGAAACGGCGACTCACAAATGACAGATTCTGGTGTGGTGCAGTCACGTGACTAACCCCTCCCACGTGTTACCACTGGCCGCCCGCACCCCATCAAGACTGTCAGTGTCGTGTTCTCTCTCTCTGTCTTGGTCAGTGCTGCATTGTAAAGCTGGCAGTGGTGTTGGCCTCGCCTGGCAGTGCTGAGGTAGCCTTCACCACACGCGCTCTAGCAAGGGCTTGGCAGCACAGATAGGATTTAACCTCATATTCTGTGTCGCTTTATTGTCTCTTTAGAGTTATTTTCAAGGGCCACACATGATCAGTCGGGTTCTCATGAATGTTTCCCGTCAGCGGCGGCGACAGATGGAATGTTGCTCTTCGCGTCGTGTCGTGCAGAGCCGATGCTGTAGTGCTGAGAACCGCGGTAAAAGGCTTCCGCTTGGATCATCGCCTCAGACCAGCAGAATTTCGGTGAGACCTCAGATTACTCTGGTACCGAGCAACGCTTCGTGTAATGTAACTTCCAGTCTTCATTCCCCCGCCTCACCTGTGTAGAAAGAGGCCTTACTTGCCGCAGGGGACGCGGGTCTCCTCTGATGTCTTATGACTAAAGTCTCGTCACGTGCGTGTGGCGGCGCTGCAGCATCCCCGGGCGTCACGTGCCCGCTCCTCAGTGATCGCCGCCAGCCCCTGCAGGGGCTACGTGTATCCTGGCTGGGCTGCCTGGGCGGCGTGGTGAGCTGCGAGGGCGTGTGTCCACAGTGTGTCGAGGGTGAAGCGCCAGTCGGGGCGGGTGGGGTCCAGATGCACGAAGGTGTAGGGGGGCGGGGCCGCAGGCCGGGCACGGGCAAGCCCACGCCACTAGCTCGTCGTGCTCGTAAGAGTAGCGCAGATTGAGGTAGTGCGGCCTGAGGCGCAACACTTCAGCCAGGAGTCCCGTCACCCACACGTCGTCCACCCACAGTCGCGGCGCCACGCCTGCCTGCGCCACGCGCGCCAGCAGATCAGCCAGCGCTGGCGTGATTACGTAAGCGAGGCCAGCGCAGTAGGTAGGATATTCTGGCCATGGGTAGTCTTCGTGGCTCACCGCCCACTTGCCCGCCCGCTGAGGCTGCATGCCCGCCGGCAACACGTTGCACGCTAGCGTGCGGCGCGGCGGCGGCACGCTGAAGGTGCGGCCGAGCAGCCCTCGCAGCGCCGGGACGTCAACAAAGGCGTCGTCGTCCGCCTTGACGAGGAAGATGGCTTGTGGACAGCGCGCCGCAGCCCAGCGCAGCGCCATTACGTGCTTATAGGTCAGGTTGTGGTAATGGTCCAGGAAAGACCCCACCACCAGGTCCCCGTGGCGTGTCGCCTCCCGTGCCACCACGCCCTCTATATCTAACTTGGCACTGTCAGGTGCAGCGCTCTCTCCTTCGCTTCCTCCGCCACCGCTGCCTCGCCCCAGCAGGAACACGGTGCGGGCGCCCCAGCCGTCGCCCAGGTCCCGCACGCCGCCCCATGTGGCGCGGATGGCCTGCCGCTGCCGGAAGTGGTTGGGCTTTGAGTGCACCAAGAATACAAAAAACAGACGCTCGGAAGCACACCACGCCCTCCGCCTCGTGTACCAGGTGGAAGTCGTGCAGGTCGATGAGGGCAGCTGGGGCGGCGCGCGGGAGGCTGTCCTCAGGTAATGGCGACAGCAGCGGGCGTCGGCGAGGCACGGGCGTGGCCGCCAGCATGGAGGCGAGACAGGCGGCGAGGAAGTTTGCCACCGCAGCCAGCAGCGCCAACAGGAGAGCAAGCTGCACCAGCCTCAGCAGGCACGCCCGTGGGCACCGGCCCTCGCCCGCTCCGCCCTCCTCGGGGACCGGGCTGGTGCTGCGGCTGCTCCCCGCGCGTCGCCTCCAGGAGGTCGCTCTGTAGGGTGGAGAACAGCAGTGGTTAGAGAAGATTTGCGAAGTGACCTACGGCAACGGATCGTGGTGAAGTGTAAATGAGGGCCAGACAGACAGACACGACGCTGCGACACACACACACACACCACACACACTATAATTTTCTCCATTACCACTTACCCTCTCTCTCTCTCTCTCTCTCTCTCTCTCTCTCTCTCTCTCTCTCTCTCTCTCTCTCTCTCTCTCTCTCTCTCTCTCTCTCGCTCTCTCTCTGTCGTCGTCGTCGTCGTCATCGTCGGAGTGAAGGCGCCCAAGGCCTGTGTTCACGACTGGCCCTCCCGCTACCCTTTGTTTGCAGGCGTTGCTCCCTCACCAGCACACTCTTTCCCTCCTCCAGCACCTCTTGACCCTCACCTTCTCCTTGTAACGCCTCGTTCCTCCCCTTTGCTCTTCCCACCACAACTCCCTTCTCCCCCAAGAATTTCTCCCTTCCAACCCGACGCATTACTCTGCTGCTGCTGCTGCCTGTCAGATCTCCCTCAGAGTAAGCCAGGGGGCGCATGCCACCCTAGGGGTAGGCAAGTGGACGTGCATGGGCGTGGTGGCCGCGACTCCGATCCCCTCCAAACTCCTTGAGCTTTTCTTTCCATCAGGAGACGCCGAAGTAAACACTCGTGGTGTGTTTAGTCTGGATTCCAGCAGTGGCGGCGGTGCATGGAGGGCCGTCCACGCTCCGGCGACCAGGGAAGGAGGCTGTATCAGGGTGGAGTGAGGCAAGGCGATGCCCCGCAGGCCTCACTTCGGCCGCCACATTCCGCCCGCTGCTTCGCGTCACTTTCGGCATCACCACTGATAATTCCTAGCTGCTGAATTAATGTAAGTCTGCTGGACCTCAGTCCCAACACACTGTCCCATCTTCTGATGCAAAAAACTGTAGTGTCGCTCATACCTACCATAGCGTGTCTTTGCAAAGAGAGGAGGTTACGGTAGACGGGCTGAAGGAGGGCGTCCTTCCTTCGCAAGTGCATCAAGGCAGAATTATATTGCTGCAGCCACGAGCCGTGAGCCGCGGGTCACGTGGTTGCCGCTTCGGAGGCTGGCCGCGCCTCATTAAGGGGCGCGGATTTGTGTGTGAGGGCTTTTCTAGGGACGAAGGGCGCGGTGTTCTGCCTCACTGACCGCTGCTGGTTGAAGGATTCACATTCCCTACACCCCGGCATCTGTTCGCCTCCGCCCTCCCCCTACCCCTTTCTATTTCCTCGCCTGGCGCGGCGAGGAAGGACTAGGCCAAGGATGGATCATCCACGCCTGCTGGCCAAGTGTAACCTTCATGTCTCACACTGATGGCTGCGACGCCCATCTGTATTCCTGCTGCTGCTGCTTCCTCCTCCTCCACACACACACACACACACACACACACACACACACACACACACACACACACACACACACACACACACACACACACACACACACACACACACACACACACACACACAATTTATCGTGCGTTATCCAACGACAGGTGTCAGGATCCCCGCATTTCTTCCCTTAAGACGAGAACTTCCACCCATACCTGTCCATCCCCACCACGACTCCCGCCACCAGCACGCCCCCGCCCCCAACACGCCCCCCGCCCCCAACACGCCTCCTCCCCCACCACGCCTCCCGCTCCACCGCCTCCACCACGACCCCCCACACCCCACCACTGCCTCATGAGCTCGTTAATTGTATCTTGGGACATTAACAGAGAGAGAGAGAGAGAGAGAGAGAGCAATACGGTACCTGTATGATTGGGGCACATACTAAGAGGGAGGCGCCCATCCAGACCGGGTATTGACAACGCCCACTCCGCCACGCCCTCACCAAGACAACCGCCGCCCTCACCAAAGCGGGCGACGCACCCACGACTGTGTGTATTCATGAGACAAGGCCGTGTGTGTGTGTGTGTGTGTGTGTGTGTGTGTGTGTGTGTGTGTGTGTGTGTGTTTACTCCTTGTACGTATGTGTGGCTTGTCAGGCCGTGTCGAGTGTGTGTACGTACATTCTCATGTGCGTGTCCTAGTGTGCATTTTATGAACACTTGCAGCCTCTTAGGTTATGTGTACATAGACCGTGTGTGTGTGTGTGTGTGTGTGTGTACTGAGGAGTTATCGTGGTGGTGTGAGGGTGAAGGAATATCTACCCACTTAAACACACACACACACACACACACACACACACACACACACACACACACACACACACACACACACACACACACACACACACACACACATTTTTTATTGTAGACGATAAGAAAATTTCCGTATGGAGTAAAAACATCGCGCCAAGGGATGATAGGATCTCAGTGCACACTTTTTTTTTTCCGTGGAGTAAGTGCGAGGCGTGCGTGTAGTGTGCATGCATGTTAGTCTTCCTTGCAATAGTCGGCGTCAGCTCTCCTCACCGCCAAGCTATGTCTGTATCTGGTGAGCGTTAGGGCGGGAATGGCATTCCTCTCTCACTCACCACCACACACCACGGGCTTGTATTCTGAAGCGCGGTGGACTCTCATCAGGGTTACTTTCAAAGGCCACTCTGATGATTAGTCAAGTTTAAGGATGGTGAAAACATCTCTTGAAATCCCCAATAACCTCCGCTAAAATCTGTTAAGAGTAGTTCAGATAAAGACACCTAAGCGTTGAAGAACTTTGGACCCTACAGTAGTGTTCTCCGGCTTGGCACAACACTTGAGGTCGCTGCAGCAACAGGCAGTGAGGTCCTCGTTCTTATGCTCGCGCAATGCTGTAAGGGAGGGAGGGAGGGTGGCTGGGAAGGAGCCACGTCTTAGTTCCTGCAGTGGACGAGGCTGGCGTGTGAGGTGGCGGTGGGTACACTTTATGGCCCTTTATGGCACTGTGTTGGACCCCCCGGTGTATTTCCTGAGGGGTGAGAGGAAGGATGCAGGGGTGGTTCAGCAGCGGGTGAGGGGCGAGGCGCTGTGCCACGGAGGGAGGGAGGGGGCTTAATGTTGGCTTTATCTAACATAACAATTTTGATCGTTTACCGCGGGCGTGCGCCGGAACACTGCCTCCCCCCGCTGCTGCTGCTGCCTCACGCCCTTGCTGTCACCGCCACCGTCATTAGGCAGCGTTACTGTGCAGCAATCAGTCATACTACGTAAACACCCTTTTATGGCGATTGTTATGCGGTGGCTGTTCCTTCCTCGGGGCGTGTTGCGTGCGCCCGCCGCGCAGGTGGTCCGCATGGCCGCGGTGACGGAGTAACTGGCACATCTTGCTGCCGTAGACCTCCCCCCACCACACTTGTATATCTCGTTCTCCCTCCCCTCATTCTTGTATTTTCTTCATGACAACCTTCCAGCGTGCCAGGCTGCGCCACGTCCACTTACTCCTGTGCCCCGTGCCTCGCCACCTCCCCACACAGCGTCTTATTCCCCTCCCTCCCTCCCTCTTCGTGTCAGACACGAGCTAAGTAACGTTACCTGTTGTCTTGTATGTATTCTCTCTATTGCAGAAACCGCGCTACCTTGGTACCCCTTGCCCCTCCCTTCCCGTGCACCTCAGCGGCACGACCTTAAGTGGAATGGAAATGGATTGGTCACGTCATCAGGATGCAGGTCACAGCCCGTGTGTCGAGGCAGGCTGCCGCAAACCTGCCCGGCTGGCATTCCCCTTCCCCCACCCCTCCCCTCTCCTGCCCCATACGCACATGCTATACAAGCCAGCGCCTCGTCCCTGGCTGTGGTGGCGTGTGTGTGTGTGTGTGTGTGTGTGTGTGTGTGTGTGTGTGTGTGTGTGTGTGTGTGTGTCCCTCCTTGTCCTGAGCGTCACATCGTCACGTCTCCTTACAGTGACGATTGTCAGCATCACCTCGCTCTGTGCCCCGTGGCGCATTGTTGCCTTCGTACCACTAATGCCCGCGTCAAGCTGGCATGAGCGAGGCACCACATGGTAAACGCCTCTTCACGATGGCTATTCCGCCTCTGTGGTGGCGACCAACCACTGTGGGTGCAGCACAGGAGGCTTAGTGAAGGGATGAAGGTCGAAGGCGTGAGCTGCCGGGCACGCAGGCAAGCCCTGAGTGATGACCAGCGTCATGCTACACCTCGCAGGACCTGTGTGCCTGTCACCTGCACACCATGTGTCTGCAAAGAAGCGCGACGAAATCTATGCGGCGTTGTGTCCGGCGCGCCGCCATGTCACAGCCTGTGGCGTGAAGGGAGGCCTTCTGCTGGCGTAGTGCCGACGACCTTGCAGGCAGCCTGCCGCCAGCGAGAGCTGAGACACCATGGCCCAGAGGACGCGCTGCGGAAAGGAGCAGAATGGTGGTGACTTACAGGCAGGAAACGCGTAGTCTCGTCGTCAGTGTCTGCCGCCGTGGAGGGCCGAGGGGCGGTAAGGAAGGTCCACACAAGCAGCTCGTCAAACTCAGGTGTGCATGAGTCATTGCTTTGTAACGACAAAAGTTTGAAGTTGAGTGGCGGCGGATGGCGCCCTGCAGTCGCCCCTACTCCCGCACCGCGGCTGACCACGCCACCACCAGGGAACAAAGGCCCCGCCGCAGGACAAACACCGCGGTGGTGACAGATGCTGAGAGGTGGACTTGCCCGGCGGGGTGCCCGGCGGCCCCTGCTGCTTGCACGCCAGTCTCGCTAAGGTAAACCCACACGCGAGGGGGTGGCTGAGCCCCGCGTGTAGGACGGGCGTTGGGGTGCTGCTCGGCTCCCGGCTGCCCCCGCGGCTGCTACTCCATCACGTGAAGCATATGGCGGCTCATCAGCATTTTATTTAGTTACCACCTCAGTAAACATACTCGGAGGGGACGGGTGGAGGGGAGGAGCGGGAACAAAGGTGGCTGATGACTGAGGAGAGCCATGCGTGATGACATGCCCAGGCTGTCCCGCACCCTGCCTCTGCGGTGGACTGCGGCCTGTCTTGTGTGGCGTAAGGCAGTGAGGACTGAGGAGGGAAGGAGGCGCCCCCCAAAAATAAATAAAAAATGTAGAAAAACATGTGAGAGAGAGAGAGAGAGAGAGAGAGAGAGAGAGAGAGAGAGAGAGAGAGAGAGAGAGAGTTGATGTAGTAGGAGGTGGTGTCTGCAGCATTTCCTGAACCTGCCACCATTGTTCCGTGGTGGTGGTGGCTTCTGTGCTGTGTTGTGCTTCCTGTGGTGCCCGGGTTTGAGAGAGAGAGAGAGAGAGAGAGAGAGAGAGAGAGAGAGAGAGAGTTCTGCTTCTCTCTCTCTCTCTCTCTCTCTCTCTCTCTCTCTCTCTCTCTCTCTCTCTCTCTCTCTCTCTCTCTCTCTCTCTCTCTCTCTCCTTCCATTATCATTCCTTACTCACCACCTTTCCTCTCCTCCTTCCCCCATTTCTTCCCCTTGTCTCTGTATCCCTCATCTACCCCCAGCCTCTCACCTACCCCCTGCCACCTGCCCCCTGCTCCCCCTCCCCTCCCAGCACAAAGGTCCGTAGCAGCATCAATCAAGCCATAAACGCGCCGCTAACAGGGTCAGGAAATAGTGCAAAAATGACGCTTAATGAACACCACTTTTTCCCTTGTCTCTCTGCTTTGGACCAGATAGACTCCGTGACCTGAAGGAAGAGACGAAGGTGGTGGTAAAGCGAACACACACACACACACACACACACACACACACACACACACACACACACACACACACACACACACACACACACACACACACACACACACACACACACACATGTATGGGTCACCGTTTTCTAATCTTTCTCTGATAATTCTCTCTCTCTCTCTCTCTCTCTCTCTCTCTCTCTCTCTCTCTCTCTCTCTCTCTCTCTCTCTCTCTGGAGGGCCAGACGGTCAGCTGAGGTCACATCCCCGAGGTGATTTCCCAATCCTGAAAAAGTGTTGTCGCCGCAAACTGGGGTGTTGGTGTTGCCAGCACCCAGGCACTCCACGTAGGCCACGCCACGCAGGCCACAGTGCTGCTGGCCAAGTACGTACTCTGGGTGGGCGAAGTGAGTGTGTTTGCAGGGCGAAGCGTGGCTGAGGGCCTCGTGATGCCCTGAGGGGTGGCCAAACCAGCACGATGACCCCGCCTCGGCCCTGCACATCCCCACCACCTGCCTCGGGTCTCGCTGCCTGACGCATAGACGCTGATGCCCCGCAGGCTCTCGGCGGCGACTTTTTCGTGACGCGAGGCTGTCACGCTATGTGCAAGAGTGTGACTGGCTGGCAGGACCGTCGCCCGGGGCACCTGTTGCGTGATACACGTCCCCGCTCACCAGCCACTCTTGCCTTCCACCGCCTTGATTGCCCAGGTGTCACACTCCCCTCACCTGTCCACACCTGAGATTCTCTCTCTCTCTCTCTCTCTCTCTCTCTCTCTCTCTCTCTCTCTCTCTCTCTCTCTCTCTCTCTCTCTCTCTCTCTCTCTCTCTCTCTCTCACACACACACACACACACACACACACACACACACACACACACACACACACACACACACACACACACACACACACACACACACACACACACACACACACACACACACACACACACACTATGCAGGCCCAAATTTTCTTCCGTCACTCAGCCCTGAGTACAATTACCATCCTGCTGCCTTTCCTTTATTGCTGCTCGTCTTATCTTCCCTCCATCACCGAAGCACCGCAGAGAGAGAGAGAGAGAAAGAGAGGGGACAGTAGAATGCGAGATAGAAATGAAAGAGGAGACAGGAAGAATGAAGAAGGAAAGGAGGGAAGAGAGAGGGAAGAGAAAGAGAGGGAAAGAGGGAGAAAATCTGGCGAGGCTTCTTTCTTTTCTTTTTTTTATTATTTTAAGGAAAAAAGAAAATTGGTGTGCTCTAAAAACTTCTTATCATCCACCTGTCCAGAGAGAGAGAGAGAGAGAGAGAGAGAGAGAGAGAGAGAGAGAGAGAGAGAGAGAGAGAGAGAGAGAGTGAGAGAGAGTCTTGCCCTCTCCCAACTGTACTATTGATGCTTCTACTTGTAATTGCCTCCATTATTTTGTTAATGAAGCTGCTACACCCTTCCCCCGCCACCTCTCTCTCTCTCTCTCTCTCTCTCTCTCTCTCTCTCTCTCTCTCTCTCTCTCTCTCTCTCTCTCTCTCTCTCTCTTCCTGTACAGCAAGACGCCGATCATACGTTCAAAGTGATTAACGCCACTCATTATCCTCCTCCTCTTTCTATTCCCTCCTCCTCCTCCTTGTGGTGCGTCTGTGTGTAATGAGGAGTAATTATAATCGCAAATTACACCTTGGGCTTCAGTGGTGGTGTTCCTCAAGTGGGAGATGTATCGTGTGTACACCCTTGCCTCCCCGCTCCTCCTGTGTGTGTGTGTGTGTGTGTGTGTGTGTGTGTGTGTGTGTGTGTGTGTGTGTGTGTGTGTGTGTGTGTGTGTGTGTGTGCGCGCGCGCGCGCGTCAGTCTCATTCTTCTCTTCTCTTCTCCATATTTTTTTTTATTTTCCTCTTCTCTTCATTTCTCTTCTCTTCTCTTCTCTTCTTTCCTCTGCTCTCCTCTCCTCTCCTCTCTTCTCTTCTCTTCTCTTCTCTTCTCTTCTCTTCTCTCTCTCTCTCTCTCTCTCTCTCTCTCTCTCTCTCTCTCTCTCTCTCTCTCTCTCTCTCTCTCTCTCTCTCTCTCTCTCTCTCTCATTTCTAGTACACCACTGGCGTCGTCTGGTTATCTTCCTTCCCTGCGGCGCCCCACATAAGGCCTCACCGGCGGGAAGATGAACCGCTGGCTGGTGTGCCTTCCCGCATCGCATCGCGGCGCCAAACATCCCTGCTTCCTAAAAACACAAGACTACTCCTCCTGTAGTGCTTTATAATGTACGGATGGTGCGTTCTGTCTCCCTAGTCACTCCTTAATTTTGGTTCGCATTCTGAAACACTTTGCTCTCTTAGTTCGAGTATTTTCAAAGGCCACATTGATGATTATCCGGGTTCTCAAAAGTGTTTCTCCTGTTGATAATGTAGAAATCTTGTTAATCTCTCACTTGAGCCATAAAAACAACCTTGAAACACTTGTTATCTCAATTAGAGCATTTTCAAAATAGTCGATGTGTGGCTAGAAGTGTTTCAGAATATGGTCGCTTCCCTCACGCAGGTTTCGTCCCGTCGCGGCGCCAAACATCACCGTGCTTCC
>NC_087157.1:33175615-33178115 GCF_035594125.1 Scylla paramamosain
CTCTCTCTCTCTCTCTCTCTCTCTCTCTCTCTCTCTCTCTCTCTCTCTCTCTCTCTCTCTCTCTCTCTCTCTCACACACACACACACACACACACACACACACACCTGTCGCGTCATGCTCGTGGCCGCGTCGGTCTAAACGATTCATAAAATATTGGGTTTACGGCATCATGTGTTTTTATGTCTTGTTTACTCTTCTCTCTCTCTCTCTCTCTCTCTCTCTCTCTCTCTCTCTCTCTCTCTCTCTCTCTCTCTCTCTCTCTCTCTCTCTCTCTCTCTCTTTCTCAGAGCCTCACCTGTATGCCCACCCAAGGCAGCATCTCAGCCAGCGTCTTGCTCTGCTTCCATTTCTTTCTAAATAAGAACTTCATGGCGACGGCGTAGCAGTCCTCCTCGTGTTTCGTCGCGGTCTTCCACACCACGGGCAAGGTGAGGGCGGGACAATTTGCCGTCCAGAAGGGACTTCGGGACGTGAGGCCCTCGCAACACCCGCCTCTGCCACTTTTTCCTCTCAGATCCCGTGCAGGCCGTTGTGGCGTCACGGGTGCACAGAACAGAGAGCGTCACTGGTTTGCTTGCTAATCTAGTCTTTCTCGCGGCAGTGCGCGGCACGTGTGTATGTGTCGCCTACATACAAAATTCATTTCACGCTTGAACGCACTTCGCGGGAGCGCATCACCAGTGGGTCAGGTGAAGCGCCTTGCCGCTGAGTTGCATGGCGGAGGCGTTCGCGTGTAGGAACAGCGGAGGTTGAGGCGACGCGGAGCTGCGGCGGCAGCAGACAAGGTGGGTCGGAGCGAGGTACGGCACGTCTTGCTAATTCCGCGTCCTTGGCCACACTGCCGCGGCAGTGCCGCCTGCCCGCCTGTCAGTGGGAGGGTTGAAGGTGGCTCACCTGGCTCACTGCAACCCTCGTGGATCCTTACATCTCATGTGGTGCAACCTGTTTGACGGTCCCTTGATTTTTTTTTAATGGAATTGTGTTTTAGAGGTGAGCCATTTTCTGTGTGGAAAGTTCCTCTTTCCTGAGGATGGAAAATAAAAAAAAATTGTGTGTAAGTGATTGCTGAATGATTCAGGTGTTTGTGATGTCGCTGTGGTTGTTCAGTGTTTACATAGAATCGTAGATGGTGCTGTAAGATAGGTGGATGTGAGAATGTTTGGTAGAGGTTTGAGGAATTAAAGTTGATGGAAAAGAGTGGGATCATAACAACCTGCTTCTTGCATGATTCTGCACTGGTGGCTCAGGCAGAGGAGAGAGTGAAGCATCTGCTATACGAGTTTGGAAGAATGATTGGAAAATTAATGAGACCAAGAGTAATGTTATGGAGTGTATGAAAAAAAAGTTAGAGGAAAGCATAACTGGTGTGTTACTGCCGTTACTGGTCGACCAGAACAGTGGTGTGGTGTTTGGGCGTGTACAGGAAATGGAAGAGCATTCAGCTGATACGATTTTTACGAGGAGCTGATGTGTGAGGTGTAAGTCTAGGGGAAGCTCACGAATGGTGTGGATGGACGCTTTGATGAGTGTTAGGCACACGAGGGACGCTTACTGAGCGAGGAAGAATAGTTGAGAACTCATTAATGGAGATGTGGCATAGATGAGTTTCATCCGTTGCTTAGAAGAGTTCCTCGAGTATCTGGTCTGATCAACGGATCGAGCCACAGGCGCGCGCACGCACGCACGCACTTCTCTATACTAAATTAGAAAGTTAAATATCCGCAGGGCCTGTGCGGGGGAAAGGACAGACCTTGAACTATCACACCTGCAGGACGGACACACGTGGCTGACATTTTTAATGAGGACTATCCAGATAAGCGTCGTGCGGATGGAAATATAGAGGAGGGTATCACAGTCATATATATATATATATATATATATATATATATATATATATATATATATATATATATATATATATATATATATATATATATATATATATATATATATATATATATCACGCTGGGAATACGGTGGCGAAAGTTTCATTAATCTGACTCTCTAACTCCTCTCTCAAGCGGTGAGGGTCCCAGGGGTGGCAGGCTGGGAATCCTCTAAGCTTGCTCGCGGCCACCTGCGCTACACTGGCCAGGCCCTCACCCACCACGCCGCTCCAGGTGCCTGCCTCCGTCTTGCCCAAGGGCGGATGCGTCGTTGCTCTTTATCTCGCGTGTCCCAAGGGATTTCCAAGGGGACTGTACGAGAAGGTGGCCGTGTGTGTGTGTGTGTGTGTGTGTGTGTCGGGGTGGGTGGGTGGTTGTGTAGGTACGTTATTATACTGAAGCATCATGCATTGTGGTCCTTATCAAAACCCCTACAAGTGCACGCTCACACAGGACTGGAGGCTGCAGCTGCGAGGTCACTGGAGCAACACACCACTACTCTGCGCCGTCCCCTGCCTCCTCCTCCTCCTCTCCTCCTCCTCCTCCTCCTCCTCCTACTCCTCCTCCTCCTCCTCGAAACAAACGCTCGAGCAGGTCACTCGGTCTTTGCTTT
>NC_087157.1:33183115-33213115 GCF_035594125.1 Scylla paramamosain
GGTAAGAATAGAATATCGTGCATTAAGGAGCAGACCAAAGTTGAAGGCATCTTCTTTACAACTAAATGGAAAAAAAATGGACAAAGCAAGACTTCATGACGAGTGGAGTTTTAATGAGGCTTTTCTATGCACCTAAGTGAAGTCAAAAGAGAATAATGCTGGTGGCATGACCTTGTAGTCTGAGCCTGGTGAGGTTTAACCAGGTACTCTGGATAAATGTTATGTGGGAATGTTGGGAGTCCTTTCCCAGCTATCTCATGAGAATGTGACAACAGAAACACTGGGCAAGCACTACAGATAAAAGATTTGAAATGAAGTAGAAGACATTAGCTGGGTGCAGTGATGTAAGTCATGTAGCTCAGTGTGGGCTAGTTTTGAGTGCACAAAAGGAGTTACTGTGATCTCTATAGTATTGACAGTGTGTGTGTGTGTGAGTGTGTGTGTGTGTCTATAATTATCACACTTTCAGAAGGCAGTGATGATTTGGATTTTCTTTTCTTTCTCTCCTCACAGCAAAGTTTCAAGAGCAGGCCCCTTTCATGGGATGTGTTGACCAACACTGCTCCACCAACCACCACCACTACCACTACCACTACCAGCACCACCACTACCACCACCACCACTTCCACCCCTCCCACCACCACCACCACCACTCCCACCACCACCACCACCACCACCACTCCTGCCACCACCACCACTCCCACCACCACCACTACTCCCTCCACCACCACTACAGATGTTCCTTCCACTAGTAGGGAACCATCTCCATCCACACCTCCATCCCCACCAACAAGTGCCATTACTACCACTCCTGATTCACCACCACCTCTAACAAGCACAACCACAACTCAGTCACCACAACCACAGCCTGATGAGTCAAGAACAACCACACAAATATCTACCACTACTCCTCCAACACCCTCTCCAACAACTATGACACCTGAGTCTAGCAGCATCACAGAGTCATCACCCTTGTCCACCCAAGAGTCCACCAACACTACCTCTGAAGCAACAACACCCACAACAGAACCTTATGACAAAACATCAACCATCACTGCCAACACTTCTGAGTCCACCACAGGTTCCCCCTCATGCACATCACCAGCACCAATCCCTTATCCTCAACCTACTGCTTCAAAATGTAAGTGACAGTCCAATTTTCAGTGCAAGAGTATTTTTAAGACATGAATTATTTTCTCACTTCCTCTATTGGTGATGAGAGATGTGAGAACTTTGCATTATTTAATTTACCTATACACATACATCATATATATATATATATATATATATATATATATATATATATATATATATATATATATATATATATATATATATATATATATATATATATATATATATATATATATATATATATATATATATATATATATATATATATATATATATATATATATATATATATATATATATATATATATATATATATATATATGGAAGCATTTATACTTGTTTTTCTTCTTTTCTTTCCTTGCTTTTTCACCAAGCTGAGTCAACAAATAACAGCTGATTACATCCAAAAGGGTGAGATTAGCTTGCAATCATCTAGGGTTGGCCAGTTAATACAGTAATCATTAGTCTAGTTACCATAAGTAAGTTTCTTCACAGCATAGAAACCTGTGTTCCATTAAGCTACATTTTGATTTTCAGCTTGCAAATGTGTGCATTGACCGCTTGCATGCAAGACACTGGCAGCACGCATGCTGGATATGATGGACCATTCCATTACAAGGCCATGTGAGGTGAGGGGTCAGGTAACAAATGCGTGGGATGGGATTAGGGAGAAAAGCAGTATGTTTGGCAATTAATTTTCTGCAGTGTATTCCCATGACCTACATCAGTCTTTCATGTGCCATTTTTTTTTAATATTTAGGACTTCTACCAGTATGCATGTGGTGGCGTAATGGATGACCTTTTCCTTGACCCCGAGAACCCCCAGAAAGAGACTCGCCACTTCATCATGGGTGAGAGCCAGTCTGCCAGCATACTCTGTGCATTGTGTTGTGTGTGTGTGTGTTGTGTGTGTGTGTGTGTGTGTGTGTGTGTGTGTATTTACCTAGTTGTGGTTTATGGGAGGGGTGTAATCTCATAGTATCCCATCTCTATATCTATCCAGTTTGGTCTTAAAAGCATGGACAGTTACGGCATTGACAACGTCTTCACTGAGTTCATTCCATTTGTTCACACTTCTGTGAGGAAAACTATACTTCTTGATGTCTGTTCTACCATAAATTTTTCTTCAGCTTTTTACTGTGTCCCCTTGTACTCTGTGTCTAAATCTAATAAAACATTCTTTGTCCACATTTTTCCATACCATTTATCATTCTATAGATGTTTATTAAATCCTCTCTCCTCTCTCCTCTCTCTCTCTCTCTCTCTCTCTCTCTCTCTCTCTCTCTCTCTCTCTCTCTCTCTCTCTCTCTCTCTCTCTCTCTCTCTCTCTCTCTCTCTCTCTCCTATTTTCAAGGGTAGGAATTTCTAACATTCTTAATCTCTCTTCATAGGTCGACTTAACTCCAAAACCATCTTAGTGACTACTCTTTGTACTCTTTCTAATTTTACAATATTCCTTTTTATGTGTGTGTGTGTGTTTAGTTTTTTGTATTTCCCTTGCCTTCTCCATGTTTCTCCTCTCCCATCCTCCTCTCTTGAGAAAAGGGTCTCTGTTGCTCAGCCTCCCTCTCCTCCACACCTCCAGTGCAGTGCAGGGTAGGAATCACAGCACTGCAGGTGGTGGCACAGCTGCCATTCAGTCATTCATACTCTGACTAGTTTTCAGAGTCTGATAAAGATATAAGTAGTTTGTGAGGACAACAGATGTGATCATAGAATATCATGCAAATTTTTTAAAGTAACTACCAGGCCTAATTCAGACCATAAGATGATGATCATATCTTATTTTTATTTACTGGCAGATTTATATTATTATGGTATATTATGCATATCTATAATATGTTTATCTCAGCACGTGGCAATTAGTATGCATACATGTATAGTGTGTGGGAGTTAGAAGAGAGCATGTGGCAGGTTAGAAGGCTGTATGTGACTTAAATTGCATGTGGTAAATAGAAAATTGTATGTAGTAAGTTCTGAAGTAAATATTTAGGTTTGGAAATTGTATGTAGAATTGGGGAAGGGTAAAAATAATTAGGTACTATGAATTTATAACAAAACTGTACTGGAATTGCTGCTGTATCAAAATTTTCAAGGAGAGTGTGTTGTTTATTCCCAGATGTTTAAATGTATCCAGGATTTGAGTTTACCTCTTGTTTCCTTTCTCTCTGTTTTCATCCAATGCATTTTTAAACTTATGGATATCTTCTGTTTGTTCAATCTCTGCTTCAGCCCTTTCTTAGTAGCAGTGCTTCTGTTTAACTGATTAGATTTACTAATTTCATTTATGCAGATCATTTCTTGTGTATCCCATTTTCAGAACATCTCAAATCCCTGTCCCCAGAGGACCCAGAACTAGGCCCACTGAAGGTTTTCTATGACAGTTGCACTGCTGCTGAAGTGGAGAGTCGCAACAGAACTTTCTGGTTGTCAAACATCAATGCGGCCCTGGACACCGTTGACAGCATTGGCCCTTGGTTGGCAGAAGAGTCAGGTTCTGCAGATGATTCTCTTATCAGTATCACCCAGATCTTAGTTGGGATGATGAAAATCGACTTGTGAGTATGTCCATGAATGTACGTGTTACACTATGTCTAAAACATGGAATGAGACATTGTCTTGTCTGTTTGGTCACAGGGCACCTTAGCATCCTCTCTCTTCTTTTCCAGTGCACCTTTCTTTGACTTACTGTTGGATGTGTCTGAGGATGGAACTGACAGGTTTGTGCTGAAGTTGACACCGCCAGTGCTACTTTCCCCCTTCAGCAAGGACATGGGATGGGCTGTGTGTTACAGTGAACACCTCAACCGCACACTGGAGGCTCTGGGCTCACCTTCTTCCTCGTATGATCTTAATGAGGACTATGAGAAGTACCTTGAGTGCATTGTAAGTACAAAGACCACATCAGTGGGCTTTCACATTTCATAAGATATTTTTTGATGGTTGTGGACATTTTAGACTGCAGAAAATTACTGTTGATGCACTAGAAAGTCTTTGGTGAAGGTAGGAGTTAAATAGGTAAAGAAGAAAGCTGGAAACAGAAACATACGGAGTATCCTTTTTTGTATTAAGGCCAGTGTCACATGTACAGCAGGGCACCTGTCATCACCATCACCATCACAAGCATGTCTCATGCCACCTAATCATGAGCCAGATTAATGGTAGGAAATTCATCAACTGAAGTCCTGGCCTGTGATTTATTGACATGCAGAGCAGTGATACTTGTTTTCCTTCACATGGATGTAGCGGGAGGGCACTGGCCTGCATGCACGTTTGGCACAGATGACCCGTGCTGTGAAGGAGCTTGGCCTCATGCACCACTTCAACAACACCAACCACAAGCAGGGTGCTGAAGGCCAGCTGGTGGACAGCCTAATGGATACTGAATTTCTTCTTATAGATATGTCTAAGGTAAGAATGCTGTTTTTATTGTTTTTATTTTGTATTTATACAGTAAAATCTTTCCAGGCTAATACTCCAAAAGTCAGCAAAACTGAATTATTGACAAAAAAGATTTTTTCAAAGTTGCCTGCCCATGCTGGAAAAAAATAGATAATATTAACCAGTTTTAAACTAAGCCAGTTAATATAAGACTAACATGAATCTAAGATGGCATCACATGCCCCTGACTCATCAGATTATCTTATTTCAAGCCTTTATAAGAGGAAAAAGTCAGCACTGTGGATGTAAGTTGAAAGTATGCTGAGTTTTTCTTGTATAGACATACTGAGTAGCTGCATCAGTCATCATGCAGCAGCCAGTCTTGCTCCAGCCTTAATGTGCAGGCAGTGGAGCCTAGTGTATTGAATAACGTGTGAGTAAGTTAGGCGTATGTTAAGTGTAACCTGGTGCAAGTGATGAAGGTTTGTGTAATGTATAATGAAGTTTATTAAGTGTTGAGTCAGTATGTTAAATATGATTTTCATTCTGCATTGTTGCATTGTCATAAAAGGTTTTTAGAAAGCAAGAGTAGGCAAGAACCTGGGTGAAGCCACTTTGGTGCTGGCAAAGATCTGACAATCTAGGCTTACACAGTCCACCTTACCATCACCATTCACTGGAGTCAAATCCCTTTCAATTCCTATCTTCTACCAATACTTTCAGGCATTACCAAGCAAATCTAAACTGCGAGAAGCACATCTCAAGAAGGACTTCAAAAATGTCACCTTGTCGTATTTGGAGGACAAGTTTAATTTTCCCATGTTCAAGGTCAGTGTCATAGGAAGGAATGGAACCTTTGTGGTAACCAGGAGCAGAAATACACTGAGACAGTGCTTAGGGAAGTTAATACAAACAATGTCTCTCAAGTTTATTGTGGGCCTGGCATTGGACCACAAACATTTGTTTACAGCTTTGAAAACTGTTCACTCTAAATACAAAGTGTTATTCACCCTCTTCAACCTTCAATTCTCTCTCTCTCTCTCTCTCTCTCTCTCTCTCTCTCTCTCTCTCTCTCTCTCTCTCTCTCTCTCTCTCTCTCTCTCTCTCTCTCTCTCTCTCTCTCTCTCTCTCTCTCTCTCTCTCTCTCTCTTGTTATACATCTTATTTAGAGCAAATCTATTGCTTTCCAGGCAGGGATTTAGTCAGAGCCTGACAATGCATGGAATGGTTAGAAACTCCTGAAGAATTTTGAGGAAGGTGTGCCATGATGACTGTGCTGAGTTGGGTAATGAAATGGTTTGAATAACTCTCCTGAAGGAAGGTACCTGTTCCCTCCCTGCCAGGTGGAGTGGGTGGCACTTGTGGAGGGCTTGTTTGGACATGCTGTAGACCCAGACAATGTTACCATTCATGTCTACTTTGATGATGATCTTCATGCAGCCCTTGATGAAATTGACTTTATTGGGTAAGACCTGAATAATATTTATATTGTGTAAGTATCAGCACAAGTAATAGAAACCTTTAGTATCTACAGTTGCTACATAAGAATCATTTGGTACATTTATGGGATGCTGTACTTGAAGGAAAATTATTATCATAAGATTGGGATCTGGGCCACACAATATCATGAAGCAGTAATAGAAGTTAAGACAAATGCAGACAACTTGTGCTGCTAATATTCAGTTAGTAAGACTAACTTTGGCATTAAAGCTGTTAGAACAAACACTCAGGAATTCATCTTTCTTGTTTTATCAGAGATGTGATTAAGCTACGAAGAATCATGTTGATACTGTTGGCGGAAAGGCTGTACACAGACCTGGTGGAGCCTGCCCAGCACGCCTTGGGCAAGTTGGAGTACTGCCTGAGGGTCACCACTGAGTTGCTGGGAGACTTTGTCTCTACACTATACCTGAAAAATCTTCCTCGCCTCCAGGAGCGTCAGCAAAAGGTGTGTCTTTTACAAAGTTGTCAGCAAGACAGACCAGGACAGGCAGGTCTCTTGGAACATAGTATGTCTTTATCACTGAAAGAACTTTGCAGCATTAATAAGTCAGAATTGAGTATCTTGCATCAACATTCAAGAGTTCATATTAGATATTTTCCAGCATTCAGTACCATACAATTTTTTCCCACCCATATACATAATGTCTTGTCATCTTTGTAAATTCTCTCCATGTAGCCAGGTGAGTAACTGGTGTCATCTGTCATTGATGTCTTTATTGCAGCAAGTCTGACACTCTTCAGGGCAGGTTTATAAATTGTCTTCATCCATACATCACATTTTCACTGTAGTGGTTTTTGAATGACAAAGACAATTGCTGCAGATGAAGGAGGTGATCAAGGCCAACAAGGAGGCAGCTGAGCAGGAGCTGTTGCATCAGCCAGAACTGAAGCCAGAGGAAATGGAGATGTGGCTGAGCAAACTGAGAAGTATGAGTGGGGAGATGGCAAGCCCAGAGCCTTCCCACTACCTGCTGCCAGGCATTAATGAGGTGAGCATGTCTGTTTGTACTGTGCACAAGGGATGAAAGTTGATTTGTGCATTAGCCCAACACTACTTCAGGTCAGCTTGTTGCATGATTCCGCCACTCTCTCTCTCTCTCTCTCTCTCTCTCTCTCTCTCTCTCTCTCTCTCTCTCTCTCTCTCTCTCTCTCTCTCTCTCTCTCTCTCTCTCTCTCTCTCTCTCTCTCTCTCTCTCTCTCTCTCTCTCTCTCTCTCTCTCTCTCTCTCTCTCTCTCTCTCTCTTATGAGGCTCTTGATGAAACAACCTGGTAAACACCACCAAGGCTAAAGTTCTGCAAAAACTAAGATGACTGGGATAAAAACAAGTGTTTGATTTTCTTTTATATGTCTGTGATGGCTTTCTTGAAGTTTTATTTTCATGTAAGGCCTTATCTCATCAGTGGGAGTTGTGTCGAAAATTTCCAGGACACTCAAGAATGTTCATTTGTTTGTCAGACATCCATTTCATGACCCTTGTGGCATGGTGTGCTGTCTTGCATAAGGAAGTTGCATTCATCAGACTAATCAGGCAAAGCACCAATGTTGTGGTGACCATTAATTTTCACATTCTTTGGTAGCACATACAATCCCTCACGTCCACTCCCTCCACTGAGGCAACCCTAAATCATGACTGAACAAGGCCACAGCTAAACACTTAAAACACAGTGGAAATGATGACTGTTCATCTGCAACACCTTTCAGGAATATTGATGATAACATTGCTCCCACAGACCACCCTGAGTGACAATTTTATAGACAACTCCCTCATCCTCCTGACTCGCCACCGGTCCCTCATGTACCAGCACTTCCTGTCATCCATATCATCCCCTGCAGTGCTGTAAGTTCCCTGGTGTGTGCTGCCCACCTTCCCTTTACTTTCTACGTCTCTGTCTTTCGTGTCCTTTTCTTACAATATTAGAATGGACTGCCTTCCCATACTATTACTTTTGTTTTCTTATTCTTAGGCTGTTTTTTTCATCCTCATTGTTTTTATATGATATTTTCATCTTAATGTATTCTCAGTCCATTTTGATATCAGAATACATAGATTTTTTTTTTCCAATATTTTTAATGCAGCATTAAAGAGAAGTGATTAACTCTGGTGAGCAACTCAAGACAACATATCCTACAACATATCCTGACTTGGGTGAGGAAACCCTTACTGTCCTTACTGTTGGGCAGCTGCGATGCATGGCCAAGCACTAAATGCACCACCCTCTTCAGTATCTTTGTATTACACATTGGCTGTGTGTTCTTTTTGTCAAGTGTATTTATGTATAGTTTTTTGTTCTGCCTGTTATCTTCTGCCTACCTTCATGCATTTGTTTTTTAGCTTATGTCTGCACTTTTATTAATAGATCATTATTACTTATTTTATAGTTATACACACACACACACACACACACACACACACACACACACACACACACACACACACACACACACACACACACACACACACACACACACACACACACACACACTTGCCAGCATAAAAGGAAGGGGCTGAACCTCACAGTGATACATACACACAAATAGTTCAGTGTTGTGATGGCACATCTCTTTCTCAGGTGGAGTCACTTCCTGAAGCCTTTCAGTCAGTTTGGCATTTCATTATATGCTCCCAACAAGTTTCGTGAGTATTCTCAACATGTGATCTTTGAAACTACAAATAATTATGATCACTATATAAATGATAATATATGGTTATTAATTTATTTATGTTATTATTTTTAGAGTTATAATCTGTGTTCTGCCAGTGACTGATGATGGAGATCTATTTTGATTGGTTATTTTGTCGAGCCCATTGTCATGTGCCCATTGCATGAATGTTGTAGTGAGTGCATCTATGAGAGAGGAAGTGCACATGATGTATGTACACATATGTAGGTGTGTGTTATCAAATAATGTTGATTCCTTTCAGAGGATTGGAGTGGACCTCAATGATTAGAAATGTTATTGATAACAACACAAGATACATTGGATTGAAAAGATCAGAAGGACAAGTAGAGGAGAGGAGAAATGTACCTTCACTCTTTTAAGAGCACTTTATTTTTGTATGTATATTTTCATGACTGCATGGTGTCTATCCCTTGGTGTTACTGACTGCATGGTGTCTCTCCTTGGTGTCCTGTGACTGCCTGCTGTCTATCCCTGGGTGTTACTGACTGTACGGTGCCTCTCCTTGATGTCCGGTGACTGCCCGCTGTCTGTCCGTGGGTGTTACTGACTGTACGGTGCCTCTCCTTGATGTCCGGTGACTGGCTGCTGTCTGTCCCTGGGTGTCACTGACTGCACGGTGCCTCTCCTTGGTGTCTGGTGACTGCCTGCTGTCTGTCCCTGGGTGTTACTGACTGTACGGTGCCTGGTGACTGCCTGCTGTCTGCCCCTTGGTGTTACTGACTGCCTGGTGCCTCTCCTTGGTGCCCAATGACTGCCTGTTGTCGGTCCTATGAATAATGATGGTTGCATGATGTCTGCCTTTTATTTCCTGGTGCTTTTCCCCATCAGTGATTCCATATGGTGCTATGGAGGCGCCATTCTTCTTCTGGGATGTGCCGGACTACATTAATTATGCAGGCATTGGACACATGATTGCCCATGAACTGATTCACGGCTTTGATGAGACAGGTTAGGCAGCAGCCACATTACACCCATCTTCATCATGTCCCAGTAGTCCATGAGGCAGAGGCACATTACTCAGTAGCTGTGTTTGGCTTTGTGTAGAGCATTCATCCTCCCACAGCCTTGCATCATTGCAACCTTTCCTTCCCTCCTCCCACAGCCTTGCATCACTGAAACCTTTCCTTCCCTCCTCCCAAAGCCTTGCATCATTCAAACCTTTCCTTCCCTCTTCCCAAAGCCTTGCATCATTAAATCCTTTCCTTCCCTCCTCCCACAGCTTTGCATCATTGAAACCTTTCCTTCCCTCCTCCCACAGCCTTGCATCATTCAAACCTTTCCTTCCCTCCTCCCACAGCCTTGCATTATTCAAACCTTTCCTTCCCTCCTCCCACAGCCTTGCATCATTGAGATCTTTCCTTCCCTTCTCCCACAGCCTTGCACCATTGACAGCTTCCCTTACCTTCTCCTGCAGCTTTGTTCTGAACCATGTTATTTTGAAATTAGCAAAAGTTGAGTGGAGACTTCACCTATTTTGTATGAACGTTCCTTGACACACAGTGCTGTTAAACACCAAAAATCATAGAACATGTTCCACCTCATCTCTACTTTTGGAATCCCTTCATATGTTACAGGCATTCGGTATAATGGCACACAGCGACAGATCCTGGAGGGCTATAATTACCTTATAGAACTGTCAGAATGCCTGTCAGAACAGTATCGAGCACCTCAGAGTCTGGAAGCTGCCTCTGGTCTCCTGGCAAACTTCACTGTAGGTTTGAGTTCTTCAAATGTCAACAAATCTTTGTTCATTGCTTTGTAATTCCATAATCAAATTTTGTGTGATTATCATAATGTACATTATGTTGTCACTAATGCTCTTTACTGATGACAACTTCTCTCCTTTCACATGTTGTGTGGCATGGCAGCTGGAACGACTGCCTCTCAATGAGGTCCTGGCTGGCTCAGGGGCAGTGAGGCTGGCCTGGGAGGCTTATGGTCAGTGCTTCACCACTTTTAGTTTATAACAGCTGGTCTTCTTATGTTTTATCCAAAATTCTAGACCTGTAGTCCAGGACAGAATGCCCAGAAACCAGCTTTTTGAATTTCTAGATTGATCCAAATCAAGATGGCAGCCCAAACCATCATTATACTTCTCTTGTAACATTATAAATTATATTTACTAATGTTGTTAATAACTTGTATGTATAATAATTTGTAATGACCATACACTGCATGTAGGCATAAAGAACATGTAGCTTTATCAAAAAAATTTAAAAAGAGCCTCCTTTCATGAAGCTTCACTCTTTTCTTCTCAGAACTCTTCAGGAGTCAAAAGGACAAGGGAAAAGGAACACCTACAATGTACACCGTCCCTGATGCACCGCAGCTGCCTTGGTTGGACCTCAACCCTCAACAGCTGTATTTTCTTCGGATTGCTCAAGTAAGGAAATTAAATTCCAGCACAAAACTCAAGGCAGTAGTTAGCTCATTGTTATACTGACATCATGCAGGCATAGTGTAGTGAAGGCTGGAATCATGATCACTTATACTGTTTTCTGTAAAACTGGGATGGAGTTGCTCAATATATAAATATTCATAGTATGGATATTTACATGTCAAAATGTTTGTTTCTTTTCATACTTACGATAGTCATCTTTTATTTGTCCATATCCTTCAGTTCCATGACTTCCATCACACAGGAATTTAACACATTGCATTTTAATACCTGCCAAATTGATTTCAATGCAGCTTGAAAAGAGATGTTTGGTAACAAGTTGTGAAATCTTGTTGGCACTTTTGCAGTTCTTTGTCATAAATATTTTCCTACTTTGGTTATTTTTTTTACCTTTGTGGGGATGGAAATGTGTTGTCTGCACTCAGTATTGTAGGGATGTGTGGCTGTGGCTGCAGCAATGGTGACACACTGAGTGGTCAGTCTCCCTCCTTCTCGTGGTTCTTTCTCAGGTTCACTGCTGCACTTTCCTACTTATTTTTATTTTTTTTATCTTCAGCTTTTATTTTTGAATTGACAAAGTAGAGTGATAAGGACAGAACCATTAAAGGGGAAGGAAGAAATAATGACCAACCAAGAAAGTGGAAATTGCATGGTAGGTTTGATTGTTGAATGTGGAGCATGAGGCTTCTTGCCAGACTAAGGTATGGATGTTTTCTCTAGCTTTATACTCTCTTTTTCTATTTAGTGACTTACTTTGGATACCAAACTGTGATAAATAGGTGAACTTGGAGTTCAGGAACCTACTGTAATCCTTTTTTTTTCTACATTTAACCTTGAATTCATCCAAGATTAATTTTCCTGTGTATGATGAACTGCAAAACCTGCATCTCGTGTTGGGTGAGGACAGTACAGTCTCCATCTGTTAAGTCACCTCTCATTATAACTATTTAATTCCATCAAAATTTAGAGATGATTCAAATTTCTTCTTTTCAAGGCTTTATGATTGAGACCTTGAGCTCTCTTGGGTGACATTGTCTTCTTAGCTCCTGAGTGAGGCTGTTTTGTGCCCACAGGTCCACTGCAGTGCCACCAGTGACATCCACATGTTGCCTCTTATGGAAAAAGAACACTTGCCCTCCAGGCTGTGGTGAGCATCCATGTCACTTATTGCAACATTAAATAACATTGGCACCTTACCATTACTACTACACTATCTTTTTGAATGCCCCCTCAAATAGTACTACATACTCTTACCACCAACACTAATACTGCTTGTGCACCTTCACTGTAGTAACTATTCTTGTTGTACTGCCACCTTCACCACCAAGAGTTGACTGACTTTAGAATGCTTTCACATTTCAGGGTGAAATTGGTGCTTCAGAATGAACCACTGTTTACTGAAGCCTTCAGCTGCTCTACACCACTCCACCGCCAGTGTCCCTACATACTGGGTTCTGTCCCAGCCCCCTCCACACCATGACAAATGACACACTGATAACTGTGCTTTTTTTTTTAGATGAAAAGAAGGAAATCTTTTGTCCACATTGTGTGCTGTGGTCTGACACTGTCATTAGTAGAAGTTTGAACATTTCTAGATATTTCTGCTATTCCTGTGAGTGAAGAACTGTCAGAAAATTTGAAATGTTTGGCTTAAAGGTGTACTTAGTATTAAGGAAATATTTTCACTAATCCAGCAACAGTTCCTTGAATCATATTTATAGCTGACTGCTGCAGCTGTTAATGTTGCAGGAGCAGGCCAGGACTAGACCTAAATAATATAGCAAGGCACACTGGATAGTTTTAAGCTGCCTTACACATGTAATCACTGATTCTAAGCAAATACTCTTCTCCCTCCCTATTGACATCTTTTCACCTTTCTTGCTCATAGATTTTTTTCTTTGTGGGACAAAAGTGGCTGCTAGGGCCATTTCCAGGGACACACACTTTCACATTCAAGAGTTACTTTATTTTATTAGGTCTCATCTATGGCTAAATCATGTGAGTTTATCAGTTAACTCATCCACAAACTATGCTTCACTTAAGTGTGAATATTGATGACCAGTGGTTAATGGAGTATAATGTGTGTTGCATCATAATTTGTTGTTTGCACTGTTCATGTAGTGTTTGACTGAAATTTTGTGTGTTTTAAGCAGATGTACAATCATGCATCTCATTTGATTAATATTATTATAAGTATTATCCACAAACTTTCAGTGGTTGTTGACCACAGGAATGTTTATCAAATGATTGTTGAAGAGCAATAGAGCTCTATGAGGAACTTTTGGGAATGCCAGGCTTTGTCAAAATGAGATGTGTCACTGTCAGACTACATTGTGCACACATTTTGGCAAACATATGAAAATAAAGGAAGCTGCAAGAGGCCATCAGGGTTACACATGACTATCCATGTATGAAACATGCTAAGATCTATATCTATTTATTTATGAAGAACTTGTTATGATAATAGTGTTAAGTCTTGTCATTCATGGAGAGAGAGAGAGACTAAAACATGTTCTGATGCACTAGCTACATCTTGTCATTCCCTCTCTCTCTCTCTCTCTCTCTCTCTCTCTCTCTCTCTCTCTCTCTCTCTCTCTCTCTCTCTCTAACACAGCACTTCATGTCAACACTCCTCATATCCTTGCATTTTGTTTGACAACAAATTGTTATAAACTTCATTTATTGATAGATGACATATTGTGTAGCATATAATACTACTTGATTTTATTCACTCCATTGATGAGTATGATGGACTAGAAAGTAAGAACATAAGAACATAAATAAGGGAAGCTGCAAGAAGCCAACAAGCCTGCATGAGATGGTCCCTGTATGAAATGTACCTACTAATATCCATCTATCATCCCTACTCATAAATGTATCTAATCCCTTAAAATTCTCAGTTGACTTGACAATAATGATTTGACTACTGGTTTTCTTTAAATCCAACTTTATTAAGCTTGAACCCATTATTTCTTGTCCTATCCTAATTTCTAACCATAAAGGTAGGGTTCACATTAACTGCCATGCCATGCTAGATATGGAATGTCACAAGCCTACACTGGCAATGCTTGCGACATGAGTATTCACACCACGAGTGATGATGTGTTATGCTATGCACCTTCTCTTCCAAGGGGAGTTGTGCAGTGATGAGTGACAGCTTGCTCTTATTGCCTGGAGTGACTCACAAGTTACTCACCATGCGCATGCATCAGCCAAGCTGTTTGAGTAAATCACTGTGCTGGCGACAGGCAAGATATGTGTGCAACAATTTCACAATTTACAAGCAAAGCATTGCATCCATTGTGAACACCCTTATTCAGAAAGCACTATAGCAATTGGAAACCATCATGCACATCCCATATCTAGTGTAGCATCACAGCCAGTGTGAACGTGCCTTAAGGATTTTGTTTATATATCAGCTTTGTTATAATCCTTATGTCATTTAGAAACCTCTATCAAACAAATGTAAATTTAAAACTTAAGTATCCTCACATAAGAAATATTTCATATCCCTCATATTTTTAGCCATTCTCTGTACTGATTCAAGCAGACTTATATTCCTGCAGTGACATGGGGACCATAACTGCAAAACAGTCTAGATAAGGCTTGACCAGTTCCTAGTACTGTATATCTTTGATATTACTTCAGAACTTTACATATTTTTAGCACAACTAAAGATGAATTCTTAATTAGCTTTATTTCTTGCTTCTTTATACATTGCTCTCTCTCTCTCTCTCTCTCTCTCTCTCTCTCTCTCTCTCTGACAAAGATCCTAGCTAACTAAAACTTAATTGGTTGTAGTAGAATCATTATTATTGTATGTTCTTTTTCAAAAGTAAGATATTGTGTCTTGCACTTTTAACAACAGCCAAAAAAGCAGTTTCCAATGAAAAGCCACCAGTGCTTCCTTCAGCCTACATAGTACTTGATACAGTGACATGGTTTCAAGAGTAGAGTTTGCTGTAGAATTTTTAAAACGAGTAGCATGTAGATGTCCAGGTCCTTCTAAAAACATTAATTATTATTATTATTATTATTATTATTATTATTATTATTATTATTATTATTTCTATTTTTATTATTTATTTATTTTTTTTTACCTGTAAGCTGTACATTGTCTATTTCTAAGTATGTAATAACTTAAGATTAAGTATCATATCAAATGGAGTGAGCTAGAAGCCTGGCCGTTGATATAAGTGTTACACATGACTTGCCTTGTGAAATTTACATGATTTATCACTGTATGCATTATTATGACACATTTGAGATATACTAAACTTTATAATGATAATGTCTACCACTTTATTTTGGTCAGGATAAAAATACCTGCATGTATTGATTAAACAAAAGCGTGAAGAAATTATATTTGAAGGAGGGAATTTAAAAATGAAAAGACAACATATGCAAGTTTCATGAAAGGTAGCATTATACACCACACAATATATACTTTTACAGTAATATTGTTGTGAAGAGAGTGGAAGTCCTGGGTACTGATACGTTCCTTTGGCTTCGTTTTGTGTCCGAGTAAAAGCTTAACATATTTGGCCCTTATGCTCAAACGCTCTGGGATCTACAGTAAAATCCCTCTTATCCGGCATCAACGGGACCGCCGACATGCCGGATACCAGAAGTTGCCTGATACTTGAATAGAAGTGAAATTATGTCCACAATCACCGCCCTACACTCACGCATCTTACCATAACAAAGATCAGCTGATCGCCGTGCCGTGCGTCGCCACCCGCGCTGCCACATCACACTCACCAACACACAATACTACTGTACTAACATTCTCTTTAATACTTTCCTCTTATAAATAAGTTGATGGGTTACAAAAACAAAGTACGTATACACTTATTTGCTTTATTCAATATTAGCCAACATGTATAGCATACAATAGATATGAAAATGTACGACACTTTTTCGCTCCCCACACCTCTCATTCAACACCCTCCGGGTCATCAACATCATCAGATTCTGTACTTGTTTGCCCCACTTCTTTTCCCTTACAAGCTTCTTTAAAATAGCTTCTAATGTCTCCTTGTTTGCAGCTCCTTCTTTTTTGCAGCAAAAACTCATTCTCAATGCAGTGAAGGGTCATAACATCTCGGGTTGACATGTATGTGCACTGCTCAGCAAACCTGACAAAGCCAGCTATGTGTTTCGCAGCCTGTTCCCAAGTTACTTTAGGCTCATCATCATCATCATCATCATCACTATCATCACTAATTTTCTCTAAATGATCTTCTACTACAGCGTTGATAAGTTCCTCGTCTGTGTGAGTGAATGTTACGGCCTGATTTTCGTCCACGTCCACCTATTCCTGTAACGTTTCATCTGTCACTTTAAGTTGCACATTTCCCCCATTTCCCTCAGCTCGCTCACCACCGAATTTTTCATGCCACCTACAAACCCTTCAAACTCCTCATCATCCTCATCATCACACATCATTAAAGGGTACAATTTGCGCCAACATCGCATCAATGTTTTGCCTTTTAACGTCTAGCCAAGCAAGTGAAGCCATGAATATCGCATCCTTAACATTAAGGAATTTTAATCGATTTTATGAGTACACATTGATTTTTTATTGATTTTAAGGCTCGGGGAAAAATGTGCCGTATACTTGAAGCTGCCGGATACTCGAATGCCGGACGAGAGGGATTTTACTATATATAAAAAAAAATAATAAATAAATAAATAAAAAAGAGGTCACAGATAATAGATCGGGTTTTCGTGGGTCTTTTCCCAGTATTGATGCAAAAATCTTGATAATTTATCACTAGAATCATGAAAACACCTGAAAATCTCGATAACTTCCACTAGAGCTGGTATGCCAAGGTGAGATAATACACTGAAATGTTCGGGAGTACGATACCTTGGTCCGATCCTTTGGGCAGCGAAACGAGACCCTGGTGACTGTCACTGATCAAGCTGAGCTGCGGCACGGAGCAGGAGACATACTACTCCAAAGCAGGTACGTTTAATTGTATGGTTGTGGTTGTGATGTTGAATGAAGCGGAGGTACTAATACCTTTCAGGGCAAAGAGGAAAACAGGATGTAGCTAAGCCAGTCAGTCCATTGTGGTGCGTATGCAGCACAGACTTTGGGATCAGCAACAGCTACGTAGCACTATGCAGTTAAGTAATTAGTACGCGAATCATGGAATTGGGTCACGCGGTAGCAGTACTGCTTCACGAGGGCAAGATTGTGTTGTGCGGAACATGCAAGCAACACGTTTGTGCACCATCCGATCAGCTGGAGGATTTTTCTTCTGAAAACAGGCTTAGAAATAATTAACCTAAGTCTGGAGGATATTTCACATTTACCGGAAAACAAAGAGTAGTGACGTGAAAAAAAAAACTGCATAATGCAGAGCAAGTCAGACAGTTAATCCAACAGGAAGTTCGCGGGTTAAAGATTCGTGGCTCGGTATTTTTCAGCGTCCTCTTTGTGTGTGATTTTATGACTGGCTCACAACCGCCTAATGATGATGTAAATCCTTCTTATGTACCTTGGTACCGCCCGTTGATGTGATGAGGTCGGAAAAGGCTGAGAAATGCTGATCTAATGGATGTTACCAGGGTTATAAGGATGTTTTCATGAGTAGCGACAGCTAACTAAACAATATTTCTGCATCACTAATTGGAAAAAAAAAAAAAACATGAAAACATTAGTAATTTTTGGTGTTTGAAACTACTCGTTATGAGAGAGTGAAGCGATTCAGAATACGAACCCTTGAATTTCAGGTTCAGATCACCCACACCATTCTTCCTCCTCGCTCCCTTCTCACCTTGCCCGCCTGACTCCCAAGATACCACCCGAACCTGGCAGACTCCAAAATACCACTCCGGCCCCGCCTAACTATAAGATACCACCCCAACCTGGTTGACTCCAATATACCACTCTAACCCGGCTGTCTCCAAGATTATACTCCAACCCAGCTGACTCCAAGATACCACGTCTTCATTTCTACACACACACACGCACACACACACACACACACAAAAAAAAAAAGTCAGTTGAGTTTATAATAGTGTGAGTTGACGGTAGTGAATATATTATATGAAGGTTGACTGTCTGCAGCTGATTATGGGATGGCAAAGTGAGCCTGAGCGTGTCGGTAGGCAGACTGTGGAACTGTGTAGATCTTATAGTGATGAAGTGTTGCCTCATCATGAATGTCCTTCTGTCTTGTCTGTGGTCTTCTGAATAGGGGTGTCTAAATGTGTGTGTGTGTGTGTGTGTGTGTGTGTGTGTGTTTGTGAAAGGGATTGTTGTTTTCTACTTCTATGGATTTTCTACGTGATTTTCTTACAGAACAATTCCATTTTGTGAAAAGAATTTGCACTTGATAGCATTATTATTATTATTATTATTATTACTATTATTTTTATTATTATTATTATTATTATTATTATTATTATTATTATTATTATTGTTGTTATTACTACTACTACTGCACCTACTACTACTATTACTACTACTACTACTACTTCTACTACTACTACTACTACTACTACTACTACTACTACTACTACTACTACTACTACTACTACTACCATTACTACTACTACTACTCTTGCTACTACTACTACTACTACTACTACTACTACTACTATTACTACTATGGAGGCTCTCGCTTGGGATTCGCGTTCATTAGCGAGAAAGTTCGTAGGTAACTTCCTGAGTGTTTGCAAGGGCTGCCAGAGCCTCGCCGTGAGGTGTAATGAGATCGGGTGATTAGGCGGCGCTAGGACGTCTTCCAGTCGTACTTTATCATGTCCGCTGCCTTCTCTCCGATCATAATAGTGGGCGCGTTGATGTTGCCCGAGGTGATCTGCGGCATGATAGAGGCGTCCACGACTCGCAGGCCCCGCACCGCCCGCAGCCTGCATGTGGAAGACCTTTGTTAAAACTCTTGCAGCCCGTATTCAGAAACACATTGCTCTTTCACCATGCACGACTATTTTCTAAGATTACAGATATGATTTGCGGGTTCTCAAGAGTGTTTCTTCTGTTAATAGTGTGGAAATCTTGTTAATCTGTCACTAGAAACGTAAAAACACCCTTAAAAACTCG
Source organism: Scylla paramamosain (assembly GCF_035594125.1). NCBI lineage: Eukaryota > Metazoa > Arthropoda > Malacostraca > Decapoda > Portunidae > Scylla > Scylla paramamosain. The sequence continues at coordinate 33,202,292 of NC_087157.1, forward strand.
TATGGCTTCAACTAGAACCTATTGAAAGTAGTGGAGGATCTGAGCAGAAGTGTTTCAGAATATGGGCCTTTGAATGAATGAGGATGTGTTGTGTTGTAAATCCAGAGTCTAACTTCAAAAGACATAACTGCCAGTTAAGAGACTGGTTATTCAAGTCTTCCGGTGTCTGTCTGTATCCTGTCTTGTTTTGCCTCTGTACAGGACATTGTCTAAGATTATTCAAATGAAGTGAATAGTGCGTCATTAGTGATCAAAGCTTAACACACACACACACACACACACACACACACACACACACACACACATGGTCCGTATTCTTAAATGATTTGCTCTCTCATCGGGAATACTTTTAAAGGTGAGATTATTATTGAGGTTCTCGTGGGGTCTCTCTTTAATGATGATGCCGAATCTTTGTTAAATTACCTCAAAAATCGTGAAAACCCAATAATTTCCATTTGAACCTAATAAAAGTGATAAAGGTAAGAAGTGGAACGTTTAAGAATGTGGACCACACACACACACACACACACATACACACACACACACACACACACACACACACACACACACACATTCATATAATCGTAAACGTTTCGCTCTCTCACCACGACTATTTTCAAAGGGGTTCTCAAGAGTGCTCCTGTTGATAATGTACATATCTTGTTCATTTATCACTAGAACCGTGAAAACACCATTAAAAATACCCGTGTAACTTCAGCTAGAGGCTTTTAAAAGTAGTGGAGGTGTGGTGCAGAAGTGTTTCAGAATATGGTCCTAAGATTCCCCCTCTTCGCCACTTTTCCTTAACTCCGCTATATCTGTTTCCGCCTTTCCACAAACTCTCACTCTTTTCCTTCCCTGCTACTCACTTGAGCCGATGATCCACTACGCTGAAAGGGTCAGAGGCAGGCCCCATCTTGCACGTGCCGGAGGGATGGTAGATGGTGCCAGTAAGGGTCCTCGCGTAGCACTCGAGATAGGCGTCTGAGAGAGGCACGAACGCCTCACACCCCGGCAGCACCTTGTCGTAGAAGCGAGCGCCGAAGTCGTCTCGCAGTGCTGGAGTCGAGGCAATTTCAAAGGCGAATTTCATGCCTGTGCGTTGGAAAAGGAAGGAAGGAAGGAAGGAAAAAAGGAAGGTGTGGTATCATTACTTGTACTTTGCTTGTTTATTGTATAACGATAATGGCTCGCTTCACACACACACACACACACACGCACGCACCTCTTATGAAGGTCACTATGTCGTCGGGATGGGAGAAGTAGTTGAGGGAGATGCGTGGGGCGTGGAAGGGGTTTGAGGTGACCAGAGTGACATTACCACGGCTTTTGGGGCGAGAGAGAATAGGGCCCAGTGAGAAGCCTTCCACTCCGCCAAGGCCGCGGAAGTACTGACGGTAGAACTGTGCCGGGAGAGAAGGCAGGTGTTAGGAGGGCATGGAGTGGGTGTGGCGTATAGAGAGAGAGAGAGAGAGAGAGTGGAAATGACGGAGCTTGCTAAAGCTTGATAAAGTGAGATTTAAAAAGAGGAAGGAACTGGTTCTCAAGTAGGGTGATAAATGAATGGAATGGACTCAGTAATAATGTTGTTAGTGCTGAGTCATTAGGGAGCCTCAAAAGAAGATCAGACAATTTTATGGATGAGGATGACAGGTGGAAGTGAGTAGATAAGCATATTTCGTGCAGGGACTGCCACGTATAGGCCTGACGGCTTCTTGCAGTTTCCCTTACGCTGTTACTCATATGTTCTTACGAGACACTCACGTTTCTGTCAAAGCCGAGGACGCGTGAGCTGAGGATGCCGTAGTCGTTCCCCAGCGTGAAGGGAGTGAAGCCCATCTGAACCTCGGGCCACTGTGGGTCACCGACGGCAGCTCTGGGCCAGGCGTGCCCCTCGATAGATATGGGCGTGGAAAGCAGGCCTGTGAGAGAGGAACGCCTGCTGAGACTGTTTGGCATCACTTAGATTGTCATCCATTCCACCGTGCTTTAGGACTGAGCTAAGCTGGGATATGTTTGATAAGGTAACTAAGGTCAAGAGCAATGAAAAAAAATAATAAATAAATAAAATAAATAAATAAAAAACCGCTCACTGATGTCCCATCCCCTAAAAGAAAAAAAAAAAAGAAAAAAGAAAAAAATGGAGAAAAGTATTTTGAAAGAGTTCAAGTCACAAGTAGGAGGAAATACAGAGGCAGGAAGGGAGTTCCAGAGTAAAAGGAATGAAAAATAAAAAATACGTCTTAGTTTCATCCAACATAATCTAAGCTGTTCTCAATATGATTTAATGTGTACATGCAATTAAGAGGAATCAGAATTCAAGATCTCATCTAAAAAAAAGCTGGTAACTTAAATAAAACAATATAAAAGAAAATGATGATAAATGAAATGATAATAAAGACATGAATGTTGACCTCTCGGTGAAATATTCATTTATCACCAGGACTCACGCAACAACAACAACAACAACAACAACAACAATGTCAACACAAATAAGAATGGAATAACTAAAAAGAAAAAAGATAAAGACAATGTTCACCGCCCCTTGGTACAATATTCTCCCTTAACATTACAGAACTCCCGCACCGATATTATTATTTTATTTTCGAGTCCAGATGTGCGCAAATCTGCTGCAAGTTTTTCCTTCCTATCTGGAGAAAAAAAAAAAAAAAAAGGTAAAACTGAAAGAAGTGTCCGTGAGTTTTCTGCATTTGTAGGGAAAAAAGTAAAAGCAACCAAGAAACTGTTATTTCCTCAGTTTCTTCACCAGTGATTATTGCACGCACACACACACACACACTCTCTCTCTCTCTCTCTCTCTCTCTCTCTCTCTCTCTCTCTCTCTCTCTCTCTCTGTGTGTGTGTGTGTGTGTTTGTGCGTGCTTTAAGCAATCATTCCCGCTCTATATTAGAACGTGAATGTTATAAGTACACCAATACACGTAGGAAATGAATGAATAAATAATATCGCTGTATAGTCGCCTGTTCAAAATTTGTTAGAATCTTCTGTATAAAAAGATAAAAGAAAATATATAATAATAAATAGATAAATGAAAAGAAAACAGTTGACTATCAAAACAAAATCCCAGAGAAGCGTCGTGTCAATTACTCCCAACCAAACCAAACTAAAGCCGAGGCTCTCTCACTCACCGCTCCTGCTCCTCACGTACTCGGCGATGACTGAAGGCTGCACGGTGTCGAAGATGTTGAAGGAGCTGCCGTTGTTGATGGTCCAGGCGAGCCCAGTGAGGTAGGGGTGGTCGTTCAGGTTCTGGCCGACCCCAGGGACGTCAGCCACGATCTTAATCTGAAGGGAAAAAGGGAAATGAGGACAGCAGTTTGATGAAAGTAGCTAGTTACAGAGGAAAAAAGAAAGTGGCTTCACCTGTGCCCATTTTACGACACTTCAGGTAACGGAAGGAAAACAATGAAATAGGAAAGAAATTACACATGGAGAAAGTCTTTTTAGATGAAAGTAGGTATATATCATCACGATTAATGAAGGACAAAGAAGAAGAAAGAGGAAAGTGGCTTGACCTGTTCCCATTTTACGAGACTTCTGACGGCGTAGGGGAAAACGAAGGAAGAGAGAGTGGATGAGAGTGAAAAGGAGACGAGGGAAGGAAGAGTGATAGTTAAATAGGAAAGAAATTACAGACGGGCGGAGGAAAAAAAAAACATTGGGGAAGGAATTTAAGAGAAGAAGCAGGAGGAGGAGAATGAAAACAAGGAAAAAGGAAACGTAGAAAAGATAAAAAGGTTTAATTAAGTACAGGTAAAGATATTAGAGGAAGGAACTGAAGAGGAAAAAAAAAAGGAAAGAAGAGGAATGGAAATAGGGGAGAGAGAAACCATTAAAAAAAAAAAGATTCAAGTGCAGGTGACAGGTGGTTGTGTTGGCGCCATGGTCAGCTACAGGAGTGCACGAAGAAGAGGGAGTCTGTAATTTGTTACTGATCACTGGCAATACTCTCACTACTCTCTCTACCTTGTGTGGCGTCCGAAAGATTGCGAGTTCGATCCTGGCTCACGGTAGTTTGTTGGCGAGAGGCGTAGCGCTCTCTCGTAACCTTAATGAACGTGTGTTTTTGCCGTCCTAGCTCGCGTGATTCATGTACAAGTAACATCAAAGGTATCTCTATTAAAACGCCCCAGCACCATCCTTTGGCCAAACACGACTATATTTTTTCATGTTTGGAGCCAACTATGAAAAAAAAGAAGATAGATAAATGAATAAATAAATAAATAAATAAATAAGGATAAACAGTATATTAGCGCTGCAGACCTTGACTGTTATTAAGCAGGAATGTTCTTATTTTACGATTTTGGGCTTATTAAGAGAGAGAGAGAGAGAGAGAGAGAGAGAGAGAGAGAGAGAGAGAGAGAGAGAGAGAGAGAGAGAGAGAGAGAGAGCGCAAACTCCAGCCTTCCCTGACTTGACTCAGTAAGAATGTTTCGGAACAAAGTTATAACAAAAACTCAACATGCTACCCTAATGTGTGTTTGTCCAACGTGAGCCTTCGTCGGTAGAAATTGTTATTTGGCTTAGTGCTTCTGTTTATGAAAATACTACCAGCGCTATTCATATTCTTATGTAAACACACACACACACACACACACACACACACACACACACACACACACACAAAACACACACGCACAGAGCAGAGAGAGAGAGAGAGAGAGAGAGAGAGAGAGAGAGAGAGAGAGAGAGAGAGAGAGAGAGAGTTAATTGTGTTCGAAGACAATGAAGTGGTGATTAAAGAATAACATGCGTGGCGCCGCAGCAGTGAAGCCGAAGACAGTGAGGGACGTAGTCAGTCACTGGTCACTTTCATAATCATCTTTCATCATTCCTATACTTATTTTGATAAATGAAGATGCTGCGATTTTCTCCAGGAGCGGCGAGGCTGGACACCATTAGAAACCAGTAAATTAGACTCGCAACCAAGAACTGACTGGCCCTGACTCCGATTTCCAAGGAGATGAGGGAGAAATTAATGTACGTACGTCAGTTTGTAGACAAAGCTGGGGAGACGAGACTGGGTGGTTAGGCCGTGTCAGGAGGAGAGACGAGGAGTATGTGGGGAGAAGGATGCAGCAGATGGGTCTACCCGGCAGGAAAGAGAGAGGAACGCTAATGGATATAGTGAAAGAAGGCATGTGTGTAATGACTGTGACTGAGGAAGGCGCAGACCACGAGAAAGAGAAGAGAGGAAGACCTAAGAACAGGTTTTTGGATGCAATGAAAGAAGACATGCGTGTAATTAGTGCGTCTGGGGAAGGCGTAGAAGACCATAAGGAAGAGAAAGAGAGGAAGACCTAAGAACAGGTTTATAGATGCAGCGAAAGAGGAAGACGTGTGTAATGAGTGTGACTGGGGAAGGCGTAGAAGACCAAGAGCGTTGGAGAAGGGTGACCTCTGACGGGAGCTGCCCAGAGAGAGGTCCTCGGCAAACTCACGTCGTGCTGAGCGAGGTGGTAGGCGGGGCCCACACCAGACAGCATGAGAATGTGAGGAGATCCAATGGCCCCAGCACTCAGCACCACCTCGCGCCTCACATAAACGTTCTTCATCTGGGGAACAAGGAGGAGGGTGTCAAGAGTGTCGTAATGTGTGTGTGTGTGTGTGTGTGTGTGTGTGTGTGTGTGTCAGTCAGACTCACCTCCCCTCGGTGCTTGAAGCGAACACCAATGGCTCTTTTTTTACCGTTGAAGAGAATCTGTGGAGGTACAAACTTTCATAAGGATAAGCTACGTAAAATAACTTTCTCTCTCTCTCTCTCTCTCTCTCTCTCTCTCTCTCTCTCTCTCTCTCTCTCTCTCTCTCTCTCTCTCTCTCTCTCTCTCTCTCTCTCTGAAGAAAGTGTCAGATTGTTCGTCTGTTAATTAGGCAAGGTTCTTTTATTCCATCCACACACACACACACACACACACACACACACACATGTTCAGGATACTCAATATAATTGCAGCATTAGTATATAACAATGCTTTCGTAATTCTGTTTTGTTTTTGTGTATTCACGTTTTTTGGTGTTTTAAATAACCAAAAGAAAAGAAAAACAGAATTGGAAACCCTTCACTTCTGTTGCTTTCTTTTGCAAGAGTTGACTCGGTGTATTTCATAACATAGGAGATCGAGTCTTGTTATTTCCTCTTGTAATGGGGACAGAATAATGATGAGAGTAAATAGAAAGTGTTGTGCAGCGGGGTGGCAGGATGAGGGGACAAACATCGGGGTGGGGAGGGAGGGAGGGAGGGAGGATGGAGTTAGCTAGTTCAAAACGAAAGTAAGCCTGGCAATAAATAATAAGGTACAGGGTAAGTTTGGGGCAGATGCTGCTGATGTCCCTTGCCCAGGGACACTTGGACACTGGGACACCAGGGTTTCTACAGTTTATCTTCCTCAGCAGAAGTTTACCCATTATGCAATGTTGGTAGTAGCAGTTACAGTTTTAGTAGTAGTAGTAGTAGTAGTAGTAGCCGCATACTCACGCGCGTGACGTGGGCGTTGAGCACCACGTGCAGGTTGGGGCGACCCGTGGCGGGCTGCACGTAGCCATCCGCAGTGGACCATCTCACACCACCTCGCGTGGTGAGCTCCACAGCGGCGAACCCTTGTGGGAGGGACAAGGAGCGGTATTGAAATACTGGGACACACACACACACACACACACACACACACACACACACACACACACACACACATCTGAAAGGAAGGGAGATAAAAACAATGGTTGGAGGGACACATTTCAATGGAGATGGTTGCCGTGAGGGGTACGTGCCGCAGTGATCGGTTCTAGCACCAGTGATGTTCTTGATATCTATAAATGACATATCTGAAGGGATGAGTAACCATATAAGTCAGTTTGTTGGTGATACAACATTGCTAAGGCTCATAAAGGTTTGAAGGACGCCATACTCATGGAGCGTGGCCGATGGGAGCGTGGGCGATGGGTAGGCCACCTAATCTAGGGCCTCGGCGTGTGGAGTAGTGTGGCCGGCACCTTTCTCCGCCGCCTTCAACCTTCTCAGTCATTGCAGACCGGTACCCATTCAAGACTGAGCGAACCTAGGAGCAGCCACTTGAAAGATAGTGAAGACGTAGTGCAAAAAGAATCGGAGACCAATGGAGCTAGCGTTAGGAAAAGGAGTTTTATGTAACCAAATGTTATGTATTGAAGAGGGAAAAAAAACTTTCATGATGGACAAGGTTGGATTTTATACAATAATGAGTAAATTGTGAAGAAATCTGGGATTGACCCTGCAAGACACGGAACAGATTGACGGATGAAGCAGTAAAAGCAAAAAGTGAGCGTCAGATGAGAGGAGCTGGACTATATGCATAGATACGGGAACAGAACCACGCGACCCCAGCGCTGGCTCTGCACACCGCAGCTCACTAAATACTGGCGCACTCACCCACTTGGTCGGGATCGCTGGGGTGCACTTCGGAAAATCCCAGTTGGTAGCCAGCCTTCATGAAGCCTTCCAGCACGGGGGTCCGCCACGCCTTGGTCTCCACCGTGACAGGGCCGCCGCGCCCAAGCCGCTTACCTGAGAGCAAAGGCAGCGGGAAGAAGGAGAGATGACACTAATGATATGTCAATAAACTGTAATAATGGTCGCTGGTGTCGGTATTGGTCTTCGAACGGAATGAAAGGAGGAAAGTCGACTGGAAAATGAAGAGTGCGCAGATCAGGAGACAGTTAAAGGTCCCCAGTGAATGATCTAGTGGGAGTGTGTCACGTGCCGGGAGGAAGAGCAGGAGGAGGAGGAGGCGCGGGCCGCTACGTGGTGGCTATTATAATCACCTGCCACCACCGCGATGACAGTGACTGACGCCAAGCCAAGATGTACGCAGTCCTTGCACCCATTGAATTAATAATAGTTTACACCTCCATGATTGCGCCGAACCAAGAATTTTTATGTGAGGGGTCGCTAAGTCCAGCTCACCATCACTCACAATCGCCACACAGACAGACAACATTAGTATCTAAATTACAGGAAGATCCAGTGTCTGCATCTAACAGCTTTCCAGCCTGGCCTCGCCGCTGTCTGCACCGCCTCCCAAGGCTCTGTGTTGGCCAATACATGCAAACTTGATCTTCTCCTTTTTTCTCCCTCGCTGCCGCTCTTCCAGACTCCTCTGCCGCCTGTGGGAGAACATGAGTCCTCGCCACCTAATGGAACCTGGAACGGAGGCAGCGAAACTCTTCATGACTAGATTTCAATAAACATATATTTATTCATGAATTTACTTGCTTTCTACTCGCTTTCCCTGTCAAGAGAGAAGGCTGAGACTATGATTCGCTCTTCACGGTGAAGATGATTCGAAAGCAACAAGTGTCAACAATAAACAGAGAGATCGTCAGGAATGTAAACATCACGGGGATGTGGTTTAGAAAGACCCTTCGCTCTCTCGCCACGCCTTCACCACTCGTTGTCTTAATGGATTCATAGGAACGTATTTTAAACATGTCAGGCTCTCATAAGGACTCTTTTCAAAGGGTACAATGATGATTTTTTTCAGATATCCAAGGGTGATTCCTCCCGCTCATACTGGATAATGCTTCTTAAAGTGTCACTAACGCCATGAAAAGAAGAAAAAAAAAATGAAAATTCCGATAACTCTCACTTCAGTCTATTACAAGCACACAGTTGGTAAGAGACAGGAAGAAGACGTTAAAGATTATGAACCAGTAACTTGCACCACAACCTGTTTAAAGTAGCTGTCATGAGACGGCAGAAAACGCTTAAGATTGTGGGCCTTGGCATCACCCTCACCCCCTTTTGCATGTTGCACGCTGCTGCATGACTTGAGCAACTCCTCTGGTTACAAGTAGCGCCAAGTTCAGCAGCTCACAGACAAGCAGGCCAGGCAAACACAGACGTCCGGGGGAAGAGCGTGGCAGGTCAGATGGGCCTCCTGGGCACTGGCGGCGAGAGTTCCGTTCGTCGACAAACACCACACTTTCTCTCTCTCTCTCTCTCTCTCTCTCTCTCTCTCTCTCTCTCTCTCTCTCTCTCTCTAGTAATTCCTGTCCCACAATGAATCAGCTTCCAGGACTTTCGGTTTTATTCGCGTGTTGAGAAGGACCATGTTCCGAAACGCTTCTGCGCCGCACCCCAACCAGTTTTAAAAGGCCCTAGTAGAAGTGACACGGGTTTTTAAAAGTGTTTTTACGGTTCAAGTAGCATATTGATAAGGTTTCTATATTATCAACACGAGAAACATTCTTGAGAGCAAAAGCGTTTCAGAATACTTGCGCTGGGTCCCTCTTGCATGTCTCTGTGCTGTCGCCTCACATGATGCTCACACTATCGTCGCCTGCGTGTCAAGGTTTTAAATGTTTCGCTCCTCAGTGACATGTAATGGGCCTCATAACTACAGATATCAGGCGTCTTGTTCCGCGAGGTGGTGAAGGAGGGTGGATGAATTAATATGTCCTGTGCGGGGAGGAGAGAAGAGCGGAAGTAGAAGGAAAGCTGTAAGATTACTTTCTTTTTTTTATTTTTTCACCATTCACTTCGCATTACCCGAGGCTACGTCTTCCACTCTGACCTTAACAACCTCAGCGCGGCACGAGGTAGGAAAAGTATTAAAAAAAAAAAAAGAACACGGGGAAGGGAGGAACAATGAGAGAGAAATATCAACAACACTCTAGAAAAAGACATGGAATGTTTACGGCTCGCTTCTCTACGTGAGCCGCGGCACGAGTATTGAATATGCCGTTCAGAGCCCAGATTTTAAATGCTTAGGGCTTGAACGTTTGGTGCAGGATACGAAGGTGAGGTTGAGGCGTCTGTGGCCCGTATCCTGAAACGCCTTGCTCTCTCACCTCACCACAACTATTCTTAAAGGCCACAAAGAGGATTAACCAGGTTTTCAAGGGTGCTTCTCCTGTTAACAGTGTAGAAATCATGTTAATCTGTCACTAGAACCATAAAAAAAAACACCCTTAAAGATCCCGGTAACTTCAACTAAGTAGAACCTTTTTTCCAAGTAGTGGTTGTGCAGTGCAGTGTTTATGATCCTCAGCTGAGTATGAAGCCTCCCTGGGCAGCTTTATGGCGGCCGTATTGTGCCCTTGTGTGTGTGAGTGTGTGTGTGTGTGTGTGTATACCTGGCCTCCTGTCCTTGAAGTCCTCCATCTTCTTGAAGTAGCGCAGCACCTCCTCGTAGCCCCACCCCGGGTTGCCCATCGCCTCCCAGTTGTCGAAGTCACGCCTGTTGCCGCGCACGTAGAAGAGAGAGTTGATGATGGAGCACCCGCCCAGCACGCGGCCCCTCGGGTACGGGATTCTCTGTAGGGGCAGCGGGCACGAGCCATCACACACCGCACGTACTCCTCTCTCTCTCTCTCTCTCTCTCTCTCTCTCTCTCTCTCTCTCTCTCTCTCTCTCTCTCTCTCTCTCTCTCTCTCTCTCATCTCTCATACTCACTCCATGTTACTGTCTCATCCGCCTCACTCACTCACTCACTCATATGTCAGTAAGCCAACAAGTCGCGGCCGTTGCGCCACAAACCAGACCAGGCAAGGAATGGACGGGAAAAGAAACCAAATTAATCAATGAGGAGAGTGTGCTACTGTAAGCCCCTTGCCTCCCAGCAAGCACACACACTTGTACATCACAACTCCTGCCTGTACCTGTCCCCTTCTGTATTTACTTTCCCCTTCCTTTCCATTGTCTCTAGTAATTAGTTTCATGACCCCTGGCCCGTCACTGTCTTCCCGACCTTTGCTTCCCCGCTCCCTGCCTGCTCTTCCCTACCCCATACCCACCTGGCCAGTAAAGCCCCTGAACGCGTCCCTCTCAG
>NC_087157.1:33223115-33255615 GCF_035594125.1 Scylla paramamosain
ACTTCTGCGCTGCATCCTGACTGCTTTCAAAAGACTTTAATTGAAGTTACACGAGTTTTTAAGGGTGTTTTTACGGGTCTGGTAACAAATTAACAAGATTTCTACAATATTAATATAATTAACTCTTGAAAACTCGGCTAATCATCTCTGTGGCCTTTGAAAATAGTCGTAATGAGAAATCAAAACGTTTCAGAAAACGTGATCTAAACTTTCTGATGACCACAATGCCACCACGGGATTCTCAACCCCGTGGTGAATTACACACACACGCACATACACACACTTTGATCAAATAGACTGTTCAACAAGATTCTGTATTAAAGATTTGGAGAAGGACTGAAAGACTGAAGGGAATGAGTAATGAATGGAAGATTATCTGGAAATAAGGCAGCAGTTTTACCCAGTGATGTGTAGTAGATACTTAGAATGGATCAGATCTTATTGAGGAAAGAGGTGGAAAGAAAACCTGGACAGTATCTAGACGAGACATTAAGCCTATAACTAGATAAATGCACACACACACACACACACACACACACACACACACACACACACACATGAACATAAGAAAATAAGGGAAGCTGCAAGAAGCTAGGCCTACACGTGGCGATCCCTGTATAAACATGCTTATACTTATTTGCAATTATCATCCTTGTCTAACAAACCGATCATCCCCGTTCACTGTCACCTCTCACCCCAGCGCTCACAGAAGGAGGAAGACAAAGTTCCTTCACCGGGGGTCACACAGGAAGCAAACACATGGCAAACAATCACAACAGTGCGTTAGAGAACCCTGGAGATAGACTTCCCAAACCTCATAAGTTTCCCACTGTAAGCTCTAACACCCTGTGAAATTTAAAGCACTGAGAGGAAGACTGGCCTGCATCTCCGCCAGTAGATACGAAGTAGGGAAGAAGGTTGGGGTGAAGAGTGCGAGTCTTACAACACAAGTAGGTACTCGCGTGCTCACTTTAAGCTCGGACACCCTTTGAAGTCTATAATCATAACGCTTGAGAAGAAAACTGGCCTTAACGCAACAGATGCGAAGTAGGGAAGAAGCTTGGGGTGAAGAATGCAAGTGTCTCAGCACTGGCAGGTATTCGCAGCAGTCCACAGTGGCGAGACGCGACAAGGCAGACGAGCAGGAGCAATATAAAGTTGGGCGTTGCATGTTGATGCGCGTGGATGCACGTACGGATGCATTTCATAAGGTCATTAAAATGTGACAACACACACACACACACACACACACACACACACACACACACACACACACACACACACACATGAGACCTAAGCCTCTTGCAACGAGGGCGTGTCTCCGGTGCTCTCTGAACCAGCAGCCTGAGTTGCTTGTTGACCTTCCCCCGTCAGTGCACAAGTGGAAGTCCAACAAACGAAACTAGGCTATGCAAGCTGGCACTGAACGAGAGCGGTGAGCGATGGCCGGGAAGTGAAATGAAACCCACAGTGGTCAGAAATGAACAAGGACACGTTGGAAAAAAATAAATAGATAAATGAATAAATAAGCCTATTCTGACTAGATCTGCTCAAGGATACGCTGAAAAAGAGAAAGAAATAATTCATCATTAATCGATCTGCTAAAGAACGCACTGGAAAAAGAAAGAAATCCTATTCTTATTCGATCTGCTCTATGGCACATTGAGGAAAAGAAAGAAAGCCTATCCTGACTTTGGCTGCTCTAGGGCACATTATAAAAAAAAAAAAAACGCTGACTCGATCTGCTCTGCCCTGCACGTGTGGCATCGCTTATCAGTGTCTCTCGGTGTTAATCCCTTCACCCACGCCTTGCCTAGCCTCGTGTACTGTACCCCCCCCTGACCAGTGTCCCACCATCACTGCCGCGCCTCCGTCAGTCATCCAGTGCTCTCTACACAACCCGCTCTGAGCACACACTACAGTTGTCCCCGCCCAACACCTCCAGTACTATTATGACCTGGAACAGACGCACCTCAGATCATCACCTGCATGCTGCTTTCTTGCGGACGGCTGGAGATGGGGTACTTGAGAGATAGGAGGAGTTAGAAGAGCGTTGAATTAGGAAGGAGGATGGAGTTTTGAAGGAGGAAGCTGGATTTTAGTTAGGAAGGAGGAAGTTGTGAAGTTAGGAAGAAGGAAATTGGAGTTAGGAAGGAGGTTGGGGTTAAAAAGGAGGCTGGGATTACGAAGGAGCTTGGTGTTGGGTTAGGAAGAAGCTTGCAATTAGGGAGGAGGTTGGGATTAGGAAGGAGGTTGGAGATTAGAAGGAAAAAGGTTAGTATTGAGTTAGGAAGCAAGTTGATTGAAGTTAGGAAGAAGGAAGATGGAGTTATAAAGTCTCTGACACACACACACACACACACACACACACAGGTTCCTTCTTCCTCCACACCGCATGCTACGTACGTACGTACACTCAAACTCGTGTGAGTGTGCAAACTTACGCCGGCTGGGAAGTGAGTAGTGAGTACCCGAGTACCCACACACACGCAGTAGACCTTCAGCAGCCCTTCCTGGCGGCGCGTGGTGGCAGTGGCAGGTCACAGTTATCACAAACGTCACAGCAACAAATGTCTCTCGTCACATTCATCATTTTCAACACGAGTGACCGACGGGACTGATTAGACACACACACACATACACACACACGCGCGTGGTCACATACTCTCCGCTTGCCGCTGCTCCGAGCGCTGCAAATTCCCTACGTGGCGGCGGCAACACTGAGGCAGGGGCGGTAAGTCAGGTGTGGACTGTGGCGGTGTGCGGAGGACGGCTTCTGAGGCCACACTGCCAGTGAGAGTGTTGCACGGCACTTAGTGAGCCTTTCCCTAAAGAAACGTCTGAGACATACCGCGAGAGAGAGAGAGAGAAAGAGAGAGAGAGAGAGAGAGAGAGAGAGAGAGAGAGAGAGAGAGAGAGAGTCGGTGCGGAACGCGGTGGGTCAGGCAAGGTAGCGTCTCCTTTCTCCGCGCCCCGCAACTCAGGGTTCGTGGCTCCTGACGCGGCAGGCACTGTGTGGTGGCATTGAATTACCGCGCGACGACACTACCGTGCTCGGGGTAGAGGGTGTCACACTGGGAAGTCCTGTTTCTCTGTAATTAAATCCTCCACAGCAGTGTAATGACATCTGCAGGAGACTAAGGTCCGGGAGGTGTCCAGTATATAATCTTTCAAAGGTGGCCAAAAAAAAAAAAAGAGAAAGAAAGAAATGAAGTAACAGTGAAGCGCTAAACTCAAACCCTGTCGAGGATCACGCCGCCGTGGTTTGCGCAGCGGGAAAACAAGGGCGGGGCAGTGGTGGTTCCTCGCCGCCCTCTGCCTTAAAGTCGCCGTCAGCGAGGCATATCGAAGCCAAGTTACGCTGGGAAAACACTCGCCGCCCTCACTGTGCCGCCAATCAACCCAAGGAAAGTTAACAAGCTTGTAACACAGGTGGCTTGCGCGCGCACACACACACACACACACACACACACACACACACACACACACACACACACACAGAGACACATACACACCACCACCAATCATAAAACAAAAAAATATATATGTATATAAAAAAGTAAAAAAAATAAATAAATATAAAAAGTCGCGGCGAAAGTTTGCCCCTAAACCTGATAATGATAAAAGTAAAAACAATCCCCACTTCAAGCAATGGAGAGAATTAAAAAAAAATATATATAAAAAATATGTGAATCGTAGAAGTAAAAGTGGGAGAAAGGAACAAGGAAAGATATGAGCTCATGGGTTGCTTAAGCGATGAAGAAGAAAAGGAGAAAAAAGAAGTGGAGAAATGTTTAAAGAAAAAAGAAAAAAAAAAAGAGAGAAAAAACAGGAAAGAAAATGTTGAGTACTTATGCATTTTTCTTTCTTTTTTTTTTCTTTTCCACTGGCTGGGTCCCTCAAGACTTTAGTAACTGAGATCGTTATGTGTAATCCTTCCTTGCCTGTATGTGGTGCGCGCGTCAAGATCACTTACTGAATTTCTCTCCCTTCATCTACATCACTTTCTTTCAAGCCATCTTCTTTTCCCTCACCCATTTCTCCTTTACTCCTTTACTCTCTCATCCTGTTCTCTCCACAAAACCTATTCCAAATGATCATAAAACACTCTGCCCTCATCTCTCCCCTTCGCGACTCCAATCCCACCGTCGTCAGGTGTCATATGATCTGCAGGAAAAAAATTACATTGCGGAAGGTTTATATGAAAAGATCTCTTAGCGTTATTATATTCTTAAGATGTTCGTAAAGCACAGCCGGTGGATTTAGCATCAGTGGTTCAATTTCAGTTTGATTTCGCAATAGTCTCCGCCAATTTTAGATAATCTTTTTTGGCCCTTTCCTTTAGGGAGTGGCAGTCTGTGGGCCTTTTACTTTCGATGTTTTTGTTGTCTTGGCCAGTGCCCCTCTTACGTAAAAAAAAAAAAAAACTGCCAACCTGAGTCTGGCGATGCGGTGACTCGCTGAAGCGTGCCTTGGGTTATCTGCAGGAGCTTTTGGCCTCTTCTAGTCGCGTCCACCATCGCCTGTTGTTTACTGAACTCTCCCAGACACATGCAAATTTTATAAACCTCGTCGCGCCACGCCCAGCCTTTCCCCGACAACCTCGGCCTCCACGTGCCTCGACCGCCGTGAAGGTCCTCACATACTCGCCAACTTTTTCTTCAGGCTGTTGTTAATGCTTCTCAAACAGCCAGATGGTTGGAACACACTCACTAATCAGGCACTGTATTCTAAAACGTTTCAGTACATCACCTCGCCCACTTTATACAAGCTCTAGGGGGAATTATTAAGGTTTTCAAGGGTTGTTCAGCA
Source organism: Scylla paramamosain (assembly GCF_035594125.1). Classification (NCBI taxonomy): domain Eukaryota; kingdom Metazoa; phylum Arthropoda; class Malacostraca; order Decapoda; family Portunidae; genus Scylla; species Scylla paramamosain. The sequence goes on from NC_087157.1 coordinate 33,227,928, forward strand.
CATTATATCGTCCACTTTACATAGCTCTAATGGAAATTATCAGGGTGTTCATTGGTGTTCAGCACATTATATCATCCACTTTATATTGCTCTAGTGGAAGCTATTAAGGTTTTCAAGGGTGCTTTCATAATTCAGGTGATAGTTGTACAATTATTCTGCGTCTTCAGTAAGAAAAACAACCGTGAGAATATAACTAATAATCCACTCAGCACTAACAACACGTGAAGGCCTGATGGATTCCTGCAGCTTCCCTTGCTTTCTTGTGTCCTTACGTTATATTCTTATGTGGCAGTGTAGTAGTCCCTGTTTAAACATGTCTACCTATTTCCGCTTATCCCTATCCATAAATCTGTCTGATCTACTTTTTAAAGCTCTCTGATGGCTTAGCACTAACGATCCTATAAGCCGTGTTCTTACGTAGCCCCGCCTCGCCCTAATCCCGCACGGCCGGCCTTCACGCCACGGCTACTCTTTTGCACCTGCCAGCTTGCTACGCCGATCATTTGCAGCAAGCTCCCGCAGCACCTCCGGGAGAATAGTCCCGGGGCGGCTCACACGGCTCCGCGCGCTGGGAAGAGGCTTTCACTTGCTCACTCACGACACGGAACACTGGCGTGATCATATGAACAGCCACACACACACACACACATTGAGGCGGCATGATGTGCGGTATCAAGGACGCCTTGTCCTCAGTGTATTCATAAATGAGTACAAAAGAGAATGTTTGCAATGAGTGTGTGTGTGTGTGTGTGTATTGCTCCGTGCTGCTTCAAGGCCGTCTTTCACACCTTCGGCAGTGAACCTTTGCTCTCACCTTAAAATGTTAATAATGGTGGTGGTGGTGGTGGTGGTGGTGGTGGTGGTGATAATAATAATAATAATAATAATAATAATAATAATAATAGTAATAATAATAGAGGAGAAAAAGGAGGATTGGGTGAGGAGAAGAGAAGAAATAGGCATGTTATAGGAAGAGGAGGAAGAGGAGGAAAGCTTCAGGTGAGCGTACTGAAGAAGGAGGAGGAGGAGGAGGAGGTGATGGTGGTGGTAGTGGACAATACAGAGCTCATCCACGGGTCTTTCCTGTCTGCATATGTATACATATAGAATGGCTACATTTATTGTTGTATATGGATGACACAGTAGTAATATCCACCACGAGAACGAATTTGCAAGGAAAGATTGAATGAGTTTTGTTGTGATTATGGAATGAAAATCAATGCAGCTAAAAGTTCTTTGTTATAAACAGCGAGCCAGGAGATGCGGAGCCGCTACACGCGGACGGGCTGGTAGTGGAACACTGGGATGGTTACGTGTACCTGGAGAGCACTTTCGCCTGTGTTGGCTCAGTATCGTCTGCGGTGAAGCTATACGCACAAAACAAATTGTCACGTGTTGAAATATGTCTCTTTTATACCAAAACAAAACGATGTCCCATTCATTGTGAAGCGCGGATGTCAAGCCGTCATTAAACTTCATAACTGGGCCATGAGGGAGCTGTTAGGAGTGAGGAAAACAACCTCTAATATCGTCTGTTACGCTGAGGTGGGATACCCTTCCTTACCTGACCTTGTGAAATATAAACAGTATAAATTCTTCCATAACATGTGGTTAAAGAGGGGTGAGATAAATCGATGATCGGGCTTGCACTGGTTGGGATATCAACCCCATAGACCCTTTCGTACATGAGTTTGAGCAAAGATACCAGAGGGGAATCGAGCACAAGGTACACTTCCGCACAGACGGACACTTTTGCATACAACAGCGGTTATACTAGAGTAGTGACGTGATACTGTTGGCGCGGCGGTAAGGACCTGTCACTGGGGCGCTGCATGAGACCTACAAGACTGAGATTATTGAGATATGGACCAGTAGGTGGCATTACCACACGGCAGTGGTTTGATAAGGAGAGGAAACTGAAATATGGAGCTGCATGTGACATTAGCACACGACAGTGGCGTGAGAAGGGGAGGACTTAAGGTGACATAACCCGGATCTCTGAGTACCTCTCTTCCAGTACCGGTGTGTGTGTGAGAAGGCTGTCATAAAAGTAACCGTTGTTTGCTACCCATTTCAGATCCTATCATGCATTGTTTTTGGCAAACATCTTGTAAACTAGCAGTAGGAGGAAGGCAAGGAAGGAGGGAGGAGAAGACGGGAGTGGAGAGAGAGGTGGCTGAGTGATACACGTCACGTCATCACTCCGTTACGCAATACCTCCTGCCAACTTCCCTTGAGAGCCAAGAGTAAACACTTTAACGACACACTCTCGACAATGCACCGTGGCGTCATCAGTGAGGGGAGGGCGTCAAACAAGCTGTGCCAGTGTCATATACTGATCCAGTGGCTTGTTTGGAAGAAATTTGCCCGAAATGATGCTTGGTAGGGTCCGAAATGCATAGAAAATATGGAATGGATAGAGATTTGTAGTTTGTCATGTTGTATATAGAAGTTTGTAAATAAGAAGCAAAAGAAAAAAAAAAACATGGAAAAGTCAAGAAGAAAATGGTAATCACATCACGACAAAAGTTGCCATAGGACTCCCCTCCCCCCCCCACACCACCCGCAACCCACCGGAGGAAAGGTGAACGGCCTATGGCGATTGAAAACTGTAATGGTGTAAGTAGGTAGTAGTGTTTGTTTGTATTGTATTCTCTCTCTCTCTCTCTCTCTCTCTCTCTCTCTCTCTCTCTCTCTCTCTTTCTCTCTCTCTCTCTCTCTCCGTTAGGCACTGCTACACTCCGGGTCGTACGCCTGTTAATGTCCATTGCTGAGCGAGGAGGGGAGAAGTGTAAATGCATGAGTCTTTAGGGGACGAGTCTGACAGGGCGGTGACAGCTCCCAGAATGTGAGGCGTCTTGGATTTCTTTCTTAGTCCAGCAAGCTCTGCCTCACCCCACCATATGAGCCTAAACTGCATTTGTTCGTGTGTTTGTTTGTAGCAGAGTACTAGCGCGCGCGCTCAAGCTCCAGTCTCTATAGTCCAGTGGTACTCAACGACTGCTGACGACGTGCCGGATGTATATATAGAAGAACAAGACCAGTAATCTCCTACATAGTAAGTAAACAACTTAACGAAGTGTCCTGTAGTTTTTCTCCAATTATTAATGATATGTATTTAGGAAAGTGTTTGTTTGTTAAGGGCATTGTTGTTTTTTTCATTACACACACACACACACACACACACACACACACACCTCTCTCTCTCTCTCTCTCTCTCTCTCTCTCTCTCTCTCTCTCTCTCTCTCTCTCTCTCTCTCTCTCTCTCTCTCTCTCTCTCTCTATATATATATATATATATATATATATATATAGAGAGAGAGAGAGAGAGAGGAGAGAGAGAGAGAGAGAGAGAGAGAGAGAGAGAGAGAGAGAGAGAGAAAGGTGTGTAGTACGATAATATGGCTAAAACAATCTGGCAACGCTGACTGCTGCCTGACAAATTAACCAGTGTGTCCCGTCTATGGGTAGTATTAGTACGCGTCCGTTTCAACTCCCAGCCTGACAGAATTTGTTTTTTTTTTTTTGTTTTTTTTTTGTGTCTGTAACTACGCCTACACAGTGGCTGCCAAGGCTTACCCATGAGTTAAACCTTCTTTAGTTGGTAATGAGGAAGGCGTGGGCTCTAGCAGTGGACACCCGAAGGCAGCAGTGGGTGAAAACTGTAAAATAAAGAAAAGTTTGGCTGTGAGAAGGTGCTAGACAGCCACCCCATAGTGACGAGGAGGCAGGAAGATAGATCACCACCACCATCATCACCACCACAGGGAAGGTAAGGTCAGGAAGTGTTAGAATAAATTTAGGTAACTTAACGTAACTTTTTAATGAATAACTGAACCATCCACGGTTTTAACTCATTTTAACGCATCTCACCTAACCTCCAGCACAATGTATCCTTGTGTCAGCCTCGTCTCGTTGCTAAAAACCGTAAGATTTAACTTAATGAAAATGTAAACAATCTGGGTCGTCTCTATTTATCAGCCATTATATATCTTATCTGTGAATGTTTTAAACCAATACTGTCGCAAAGCGGAGCCACATGACCAAGCTTTAATATCCGCTTGTTAGATATACCTGCCATTACTTGGTTTAAGTTTGGCGAGGGTTTAAATGAATGAGAAGGGTTGGTCGTCCCCTCCACTGGCCCCCCCCCAACCGCCATCTTGGATAAGGCTCCCCAGCCCCCTCCGGTTCCAATATTATTTTTTTTTATTTCCTAAGTATTTTATTTCGGCTTGTAGCTAAGATTTTATGGTTTGTAAAAATATTTCGTTGTTTTTTAAGTTATTTGAGCGCGTGTGTTGCGTGAAAAGTGGTGATTTTGGCGTTGTTTTTATGTAAATAAGAGGGCCGTTTTCGGCGTATTTTTTTTACGGTTCCAAAACTAAATTTTTTATTTCAGCCTGTACTAGGTTCTTATTGGTTTTAAAAAATAGTTGGTGTTTTTTTTAGTGTGTTGCCGTCCCGCTCAGTGAAATGCGTGCACCGTACACTTGTTTTTATTCGTGTTCAACTTCCAATAATATTGAATTTTTTTTCGGTAGATTTTTTATTTGTGCTTGTAGCTCACTTTAAATGGTTTTAGAAAATAGTTCAGATTTTTTAAAGTGTTTTCCGTTATGTTTAAGCCAGAATGGGTGGACATTTGAACGATTTTAAATGGAGTGAAGGTTCCAACAGTTTCCAGATACTTCTTTTTAAATATCTTTAATACTACTGCGTTTTGAAATGTGTTGTTATTTGTGGCATTAGTTAAAATGTGTGGCAAGTCTGAATTTATAAAGCATTCCTGTCTAGCTGCGTTTTTTAGAGGGGTCATTTTCAAAATGAAATACGTACGTACGTAAATAACGGTCGCTGTGACGTCATCAACCCCCCAGCCGTTCTGTCACAAGCCCTCCCAGCCGTGACGTTATCAGAGTGGTACCTTCCCTAACTCCCTTCCAGTACCTCCCAGTAAATATTCAGTGTTTTTTTTCAAGGTATTTCAAAGTGTGTGTGTGTGTGTGTGTGTGTGTGTGTGTGTGTGTGTGTGTGTGTGTGTTGCCTTATTTTTCGTTGTACAGATGGTGATGCAGTGTGTGTTGCTTTGTCTTTCGTTGTACAGATTGTTATGCAGTGTGTGTGTGTGTGTGTTTGTGTGTTGCCTTATCTTTCGTTGTACAGATGGTGATGCAGTGTGTGTGTGTGTGTGTGTGTGTGTGTGTGTGTGTGTGTGTTGCCTTGTCTTTCGTTGTACAGATGCTTATGCAGTGTGTGTGTATGTGTGTGTGTGTGTGTGTGTGTGTGTGTGTGTGTGTGTGTGTTGCCTTGTCTTTCGTTGTACATATGCTTATGCAGTGTGTGTGTGTGTGTGTGTGTGTGTGTGTGTGTGTGTGTGTGTGTGTTGCCTTGTCTTTCGTTGTACATATGCTTATGCAGTGTGTGTGTGTGTGTGTGTGTGTGTGTGTGTGTGTGTGTGTGTGTGTGTGTTGCCTTGTCTTTCGTTGTACATATGCTTATGCAGTGTATGTGTGTGTGTGTGTGTGTGTGTGTGTGTGTGTGTGTGTGTGTGTGTTGCCTTGTCTTTCGTTGTACATATGCTTATGCAGTGTGTGTGTGTGTGTGTGTGTGTGTGTGTGTGTGTTGGTGTGTTGCCTTATCTTTCGTTGTACAGATGGTGATGCAGTGTGTGTGTGTGTGTGTGTGTGTGTGTGTGTGTGTTGGTGTGTTGCCTTATCTTTCGTTGTACAGATGGTGATGCAGTGTGTGTGTGTGTGTGTGTGTGTGTGTGTGTGTGTGTGTGTGTGTGTGTGTGTGTGTTGGTGTGTTGCCTTATCTTTCGTTGTACAGATGGTGATGCAGTGTGTGTGTGTGTGTGTGTGTGTGTGTGTGTGTGTGTGTGTGTTGGTGTGTTGCCTTATCTTTCGTTGTACAGATGGTGATGCAGTGTGTGTGTGTGTGTGTGTGTGTGTGTGTGTGTGTGTGTGTGTGTGTGTGTGTGTGTGTGTGTGTTGCTCTGTTTTTTAGTGTACAGATGGTGATAAAATATAAATTAAACATAAGCACATAACAAACAATAAAAAAAAAAAACGACAAAAATCATTAAATCAACTCAGTCTACCTGCCTCACCCCACACCCCAGCCTACTCCAGGGTGAGTAGTAGTAGTAGTAGTTGTTGTTGTTGTTGTTGTTGTTGTTGTTGTTGTTGTGTTTATAATTTTTTTGTTTCCTTAGAGAGAGAGAGAGAGAGATGCAGATTTTTTTCTTTAATTTTCAGTTTTCTTGTTTTAAATTCACACAGATATTCTTAAAACATTATAGTCATTAATTAAAAGTAAATAAAACACCTAATTGATTTATTCTTTCATTTCATTCTCTTTTCCTTCCTTTTCTTCATCTTTCTTTCTTTATTTTGCTCTGTTAAATCATCCCTAACCTAACCTCACCTAACCTTTACCTAACTTAACCTAACCCAACCTAATCTTGCAGTGAGAGATGAGGAGGAGGATTTAAAAGGACATGTTTGCAGTGCGCTGTCAGCCCTCACCTGCGCCGCCTCCCCCAGTGAGCGGGTGTAGGCCTGGGAATAGAACATATGCAGACGTCTTGGTAGTGCTGTATATGTCTGTTTGTCGATGATCAAGAAGGAACGTAGCCAAAATTTTAAGGTTTGTTTGGGTGTTTTGGGGTCTTTGGGAGGCTGTGGCAGTGTTTGGGAGGTTGTGGTAGTGTTTCAGGGGGTGTAGCAGTGTTTGTGAGTGTGTGGCAGTGTTTGGGAGGGTGTGGTAGTGTTTGGGAGAGTGTGACAGTGTTTGGGAAGGTGTGACAATGTTTTGGAGGGTGTAGCAGTGTTTGGGAGGGTGTAGCAGTGTTTGGGAGGGTATAGCAAACAAAATCTCTCTCTTTCTCTCTCTCTCTCTCTACGGCTGCAGCTCCCTCAATGCCTTCTCCAGCTGGTGTCGAGCAAGACCCACTCTCTCTTCCTGTCTTGCTATGTCCTCGTTTTCTATTTGCACCGACTGAAACACAAAATAATAATAATAATAAATAATGATGGTAATGATACACACACACACACACACACACACACACACACACACACTTATGAACATTTACAAACAGTCACACAACACTTCAACACTTCCAAACACTTACAAAACACACACACACACACACACACACACACACACACACACACACACACACACACACACACACATACACACACACACACACACACACACACTTACAAACACACACAAACACTTACAAACATGCTTACAATGACGAGAGGCTGTGACAGGTTCAAAAACACTCCAGGGTTCTTTTTTAAGTAATGTCTCGCCTCTGTCTGGCCGGTAATGGGGCCAGGAAACACGTGGAGGGCTGTGGCGACACTCTGCGGGTAGTAGTAGTAGTGGTAGTAGCAGCGGTAGTAGTAGTAGTAGTAATAGTAATAGTAGCTTCTTTGAAATCACCATTTTTTCTCTCACACACACATATACACACACAAAAACACCCCCTCTCTCTCCCTCTCTCTCTCTTCCTGTCGCTCTCTCTCCTCCCCTACACCCGCACACACCTGCAGCAGTCTGGTCCTCCACGTTCGGTCCCACAGCCTTCAGAGCTGCAGGTAAGTCGACGTTTCTCAACACGGAGGTTTGGGCGTCCAGAGCTTGTAAACCCTGCAGTCTTTTCTCCCAGAACAGCTGTGGGTTAGAGAAGGTGTCAGGGAGGGTGTGTGTCACTTTTGCCAGCTCCTCACTAAGGCATCCTCAATACTGTCCGAAGGCTGTAGTTGAAGTTACTAGGGTTGCAAAGCTGTTTTCAAAGGTGTTTTCAAGGAGTTTTCCAGGAATAGTTTAACAAGCTGCAGTGGAAGTTACTGGGGTTTTCAAGGTTCCAGGGATAGTTTAACAAGCTGAACAATAACAACAACAACAAAAATGAACAAGACCAATTTTTCAGCCCCCTGTGATGACCTCTCTCTCTCTCTCTCTCTCTCTCTCTCTCTCTCTCTCTCTCTCTCTCTCTCTCTCTCTCTCTCTCTCTCTCTCTCTCTCTCTCCTGTGACCTGTAACTTCTTCACTGACCCTCTCCGTCTCCCCATGACCTCTGACCTAACAAATAACCCTTTCCAACCCTTTTATGACCCTTTCCTAATCCCCATGACCCTCTACCAACCTTTCCCTCCCTCCGTGACCCCTGCTGACATCGTTAGAGCTGCATCGTTACGCATCCCACGGCTGTATGGGGAGTAGTAGTAGTAGTAGTAGTAGTAGTAGTAGTAGTAGTACACACACACACACACACACACACACACACACACACACACACACACACGCGCGCGCGCGCGCGCGCATTTTCAGTTTGTTAACATTTGTTAACTGTACATTTTCAGTTTGTTAACTGCCTAAATAATAAATCGTTTATTATTATTATTTTATCTATCAGAGCGTCTGTTATTATTGTCTATCTATGCAGCGTCTATTATTATTATTTGTGTCTATCTATCTGCCGATCAGCCTCTCTCTCTCTCTCTCTCTCTCTCTCTCTCTCTCTCTCTCTCTCTCTCTCTCTCTCTCTCTCTCTCTCTCTCTCTCTCATAAAAAGTCGTAACATGCATATACCATAACAAGCAGACTACAGCGTAATTATTTGAAGTGTTAGTTGGTGAGTTGCACTGTTGCCAGTGCATGGGTTGACATTAGCGGGGAGGAAAATGGGTAAGACAAGATTCATATTATTTTATATTTAGATTTACATTATTATTATGATATATATATATATATATATATATATATATATATATATATATATATATATATATATATATATATATATATATATATATATATATATATATATATATATATATATATATATATATATATATATATATATATATATATACATATACATACATAAAGGAGAAGTTGTTGTACCTATCTGTGTAGTGGTATTACTATTACTGTAATTGTAAAATTTCAAAATAATAAACTTGATATCTTACGTCAACTTTCGGGGCCCCGACCGAGGCAAGGAGTGCAAGTCTATATAGATAGGCGGCGGTGGGCGGACTGTATTTCCTTCAGTGGGACCATATTCTGAAAGCACATCTGCGTCGCTAATACACTATTTCAAAAACCTCTTGCTGAAGTGACACGGGTTTTTTGAGTGTTTTTTTTACGGTTCTAGTGATAAATTAACAAGACCCGTACGCCTTTACCAACTGTTTACGCTGTTTGCGGGATGAATTACCGTGTCATGAGTGTTTGCTGAGTACCCCCGTGTCTTGTAGACAGAACTGCTAGCAAACTGGATTTTGTCTGCCAAACAATTTGCCGAACCCGGGTCCATGCACAAGAGCGTGGCTTTTAGATGCCATTCTTGCTCTGACATTTTTTGGCGCCAAATTGAAATTCAAAGTTAAATAAATTGGAGATGAGGAGACAATCATTATTGATATTTATAATCTTTTGTTTGATTTTTGCTGACTTTCTCGATAAGTCAGTTAATTGATGAATTTTAACATACATGAAGGAGATTTTACATTATCAAATAAACATTACAAAACTTATCTTATTTTTTTTATCACAGACGAACAGTCCACTAGCAGGTATGAAACTAACTTAAGAATTATTTCTATGTTTAACATTTATTAGTAACAAGATCAAATGTACCGTGAAATAACGGAAACCAAAAAGTGGGAGGAGGGAGGCCCACACACGAACGCACGGACCTTGAAACTTGGCCTGAGTCAAAACACGAACAAACACGAGCGCCGATCCCATCCTAGAGCCAGCAGACTGTCACTGTTTTCTCGCCACCTCGGCAGGGCACGGCGGTCTGGGACGTCAATTCTAGCCGAATTGTTCAGGTAGGGAGGCGAGAATTCTGCAATCACAGATTAATCAGGGAAAATACCACTGTGAGAGGAAGGAGGTGAGAGGGTAGTGTAGCGTTCCGAGGCGGTTCTGAGGTGGCGGGCTACCGGGATCCCTAAAGACTAGTGTCATATTTCAGCCTGTTTATCCCTCTGATGAAGGTCATTGTACATTTTTCCCTAGACCAAGATCCGAACTTCATTTTCTCTGCTATGAGTTGACTGATTTCGGTCGTCCGTTCGGTAATAAAAGCATGTTTGAAAAGTTGCCCGTCAACCTCCGCTAGTTTTGTTTTGGGGCACTGACAGTATTGTTGATGATTCATAAGAGTTGCGTCCCTTATCCTCCACCCAACCTCTCCCCAATCCCCCTCACAATTATGGAAGCCTGTAGGGAATCGCGTTTTCTTGAGGGGGGAATAAAAAAAATAAGCGAAATGTGGGCTTTCAACATGTATTATTTAGGGCAGGGAGGTGTGGCAGTGAGTAATTCTGCAGTGAAAAAAGGTCACCAGAATTATAGAAAAATATAACGTAATGAAAAATTAAGTTCACCAGTTTTATTTCATATATTATATTTTTTATGTATTTTATATTTGTATATTCTGTATGGCGGTTGGCTGAAATAGACTTATTATTATTGCCATTATTATTATTATTATTATTATTATTATTATTATTATTATTATTATTATTATAAAGTGTAAGATAGGCATAATGTGACCTAGTCTGAAAGCATGATAATGTTGTGGCACCTACCACTTACACTGCTGTCCTCAGCTGACCAGCCTCTAGTTGCAGGCAGCAACTCACACACAGAAGTCATGACAGCACTCACTCTGTCACCAGGTGCCACAGTGAAGGTAGAAGCAACTCACAAGGATTGGCATAGTAGTGGAGTGTGAAGCAAGGAGGACATACAAAGACTATACATGTATGCACAGCACAGACATATATTTCCTCACTAGAGAACAGGACACAGTTATCTCATGTCTTGCAGGACACCAGTGGTGGCTCATGACAAAAATTAGTGGTGCTGTAGCTTCAGATAATTTTTAGCCATTGTTTTAATATTGTATAAAATTAAACAAACATATAAAAAGAATACTTATACATAAACTTGATAAAATTCTAAACTAAAAGTTTTCTTACTTACTATATATATATATATATATATATATATATATATATATATATATATGCCAAAATGAACTACCTTCTACTTCCACAGCAGGGTCAACACTGAGGGAGTGACAGTACTCTCTCTACCTAGCATGCAGCTTCATTCCTTGAACATGTGCACATGCACATAACAGCCAAACACCACATTGCTGGAACTGTGGATCACATTGTTCCATGCAAGGGCTTTTGTGATTTTTTCATGAATGAGGGGATGGCTACTGACGTTAAGCATAAGGATTATATAATGTACAAGTGAAAGGATTAAAGAAAAAAAGACTCATTATATTGAATGCTATTGATATCAAATGAAATTAGGGGGTGCTTCAGTTCTGCAGTACCTATACATGAGCCACCACTGCAGGATGCTACAGGCACCAAAACACCAGACAGACCACTGAATTGTCAGTGTGGCACACACCTTCCACACACTCTTGCCTGCCAGAGTTACTTGGGCATCCATACACATGCAGAGAACAGAGTCACTCAGACGACCCCGCATAACACAAAAGGCCAGATGTGGGCACTACAAGTCTCACCTCACACCATTACAAGTTTCAGCACAGCCGCCTAGAAGGACCCAGTGCCCCAACACACAAAATGCAAACATGGGCATGGAAGCACAAGATACACCTCTGAGCACAATGCAGGAGCCACAATTGAACACAGCAGAGTCTCTTTCCAGGTTCCTGTGAGGCTTTTTTTTTTATCACCTCAGACTCACCTTGCTATTGGTTCCTGCCTTTTTGCAGTCTAATTCTCAAGGCCATCTGAGCATCATCTGACACTACAACCTCAACACTGCTGCTATTCCTTCCACCCAACCAGTGCTTCATTAATTCTGTTTTCCAACTGCTGTAACAATAGTACCTTACTGGTGAGGTGATACAGTGATTGTGCCATGGTGCTTCCTCTTAGTCTTTGCCTCTTCTTTCATCAGTTACTATAGTAGCAGCCTGTCCTCATTTATCCTTTCCAAAGGAAAGAAATAAGAGGTAGCACAAGTTCTCTGGCATGTCAGTTCCCAGTGAATGTAATAGAGTGTAGGGAAGCCATTGACAGTATACGATATAAATTAAAACCAATATATGGATGTGGATTATAGTTGGATGTAGATAAGTACATCATACACAGAGCCTGTTGTGTGAAGGCCTGATGGCTTCTTGCAGCTTCTCTTATATTCTTATGTTCCTAACAGTTTTGTACTTTTAATCAACCAGTCAGTTTCTGGTGCTTTAGAACTACGATAATTGTCATGCTAGATTACTGCTTTAGATTCCCTTTTCCCTATCCTCAGATTAAGATGAGAAGCTAGATGGTGTTGTGCCTGGCCAAGACAGCAGCACAATATCCCATGGCAGGGAGTGAGGTAAAGGAGGTGATCCCTACCCTGGAGGACATCACCTGCCCCATCTGTCTTTCATTGTTGCTGGAGCCTGTCACCCTCCCCTGCCACCACTCTCTCTGCCTCTCCTGCTTTCAAGAGCATGTGTCTGTTACCTCCCTCTTCTGTCCACTATGTCGCACTAGGTAAGTGTCTTAATAAGTACCTAAATGATATTTCCCATGAAGGATAGGTAGGTCAAAGTACACACACACACACACACACACACACACACACACACACACACACACACACACACACACACACACACACACACACACACACACACACACACACACAATTCCTCATATTTTAGTCTCTGGGGAAGGGTCATTAATCAGATAAGCACTGATATACACTGATAGGGTCTTGCCTTAAATGCAGGATTTATCAGGGCAACCCAAATGTGTGTGTGTTCTTTTCTTCATTCTTTTATTTGCACAGTATCTCTCTCTCTCTCTCTCTCTCTCTCTCTCTCTCTCTCTCTCTCTCTCTCTCTCTCTCTCTCTCTCTCTCTCTCTCTCTCTCTCTCTCTCTCTCTCTCTCTCTCTCTCTCTCTCTCTCTCTCTCTCTCTCTCTCTCTCTCTCTCTCAAAATATGTCTCCAGAAGAAATTTATATCCCACATTATTGTTCCAGTGTGTGTCATGTCTCTGTCATACAGAAGGTCTAAATTACTTGTTTAAGTTATGAGCAATAAATAGTAACAGTCCCGTGAACAATGGGATTTGTATGAATTTCCAAGGAATAAGAGGAAGCATGAAAAGAATAGATTATATAATTTCTAGGCAGTATAATGTTAAAGGGTGACTGTGGGACGAGAAGAAATAGCACAGTGATGAATGAAAGATGTCATATAGCATAGGAGAGGCAGGACACAGCAAGTGATTTTGACCACCTGTTGCCTGACAGAATAAGTGTTTGGGTGAGGAAAAACACCAAGACTAACACACTGGTGGATGCCAAGCTGTGGACTGCCATTCAGAAACATTTCCCTGCCCAGCTTGAGGCACGACAAGCCGGCAAGGATATTTCAGGTGAGGCAGCTGGCTCTGTGACTTGGAGGTCTGGATGTGGCCTGATAGTATAAGCACTAGTGTCCAAGAGATCCTGGATGTTTGTCCCTCACTGGGTAGAAACAATTTGGGTTTGTCTTCTTTCACACTGCAATCCCTGTTTAGTTAAGCAGAGAATAAGTTCAGGACAGTGTTATCTGGCAACTTCACTAATGCACTACAAGCTAGCTAGCTTTATAAAATATTGTATATGGCTTAACCATCTCCTTTGTGCTGCAGGGGATTCATATCAGCTGATGTAAGGAATAGCAGTAAGAGGACCTGCTTGTTTGCATGTGAGAAATGCTCATAATAGTTTGCACTTCTAGACCTCTCAAAGAGTGTGGGGTTCATGCCATAATGCTCAACATTTTTATATTTGTACTAAGTTTTATAAAACATATTGGAGGAAAAACCTATATTGTCAGTCTTCGGAGATGGTGATTAGAAAATATGTATGATTTATATATTTCTTAAGGTTTTGTGATACGTTCTCCTTTGCATTTCTATATTGTGGGAAGCTAGCTGTAGAAAATAGTCATAACTTAATAAGAACCCTTATATATTATTGTGTTATATGGAAGGATCTCGGCAAAGAACCTCTCAACATCTTGATTCACCCACCTCAGGTGCTACCCAGGAGGTGCAACAGAAAGTGTGTGAGCCTGGAGAGATCCGGCAGGAGTACGAGAGCTTCCTGGCACAGGAGACTCAGGAGGCCATTCAGAGAAAGAACAAGGAGGAGATTGCATCCATAAAATTAATTCAGCAGCTTCAGGTATGGAGAAGAAAGCTGATGGCATGTTTTGTGGCTGTAACTTGTTATAACCAGAAGCTTTATGAATCAGATATGATTTTGTGTATAATCAAGTACTGTCTAGGCACTACTAGAGTGTCTGTATCTGCTTAGGTGCTGCATGGATGTTGTTGTTTCCTGTTATGATATGAATGCTGAGAAATACTATAATGGGACTTTATGTATGGCTAGATGAAGCGTGGGTGATGTGATGGGACAGGGCAGTGAGGTGTGGCTTCACATGTAACCATATGATGTGCACAGTGTTGAGAGATGATATACATTAGTGTTATGTTGTGTGGGTACTGTAATATATAGGATAGGAGGGCAGTGTGGCCTGACCATATGCAGGTACTCTAATATTGTTCTTTGGCTGATATTGTATGATGTTTCTGTGTGCGGTGTTGTGGTGTTGGCAGGCTGTGTGTGTGTGTGTGTGTGTGTGTGTGTGTGTGTGTGTGTGTGTGTGTGAATGCTATGTTAAGTTTTGGAATTATAGATGATTTGTACAGTATAAGTGACTTGGTGTTTGAGTGTTGTAAGCAGTATGTGAGTGATGCAGTGTGGTGTGTTGGATCTCACCCTAGAACAACTTTATCCACTAGGAGGAGGAAAGGATACGACAGCAGGAACTTCAGCAGCAGCAGCAGCATGTGGCTCAAGAGGATTTCCTGCTGGCACTCAAGCTGGAGGTGAGTGTGCAGTGTGCCAGGGAGATTGACAGACAGAGGCAGAGTAGTTACATTTGTTCGTATCCATATTTTTTTCATAGCCATTGAGAGGAAGAGGATGAGGAGCCTGTGTCTCACTATCATAGAAAGAAACCTCAGTAATGTCTGGATTTCTCAAAAGGAATGTATCTGATTATAAATTTGAAAGGAAAGATGACGGAATAATAAAATTTGGGGTTTACTAAGATACCCTTACTCTACTAACTCAGAGACAATGATTAGTTATATCTGGGTAAAAATATCATGCCTTTTAACTCCTGATCTACATGATGAATGGATCAGCAGTGAAATTAATGAACTAAATTATTCAAATCCTAACCTAGTCCTCAGATGGAAATGCTAATGTTATATCAATATTATCTTAAGATCTCCACTTGTTCACTAGTTACTGAGCCTCTCTCAGTGATAGTGATGACTCTTTCTGCCCTCTTCATCCTGGCAGCAACAGAGTGTGTAGGCCTCTTTATTATTTTTTTCCTAGCCATGACGCTATTGCTGGAAGTGTCAGGAAGTTGCAAATATAGACTCTTACTTTTGGGAACACAGTTGCAGGTAAGGCTGTGTTTATGAATGCCTGATGTAGCTGTGAAGTTACAGTCCTGTGCTTATTTGTAAATGTATTTTATTATTTTTGCCTAGCATTATTTTTTTTGTATTTATTTATTTTTTTTTTTAGCTTGTATTATTTTTTTGCCAAGTGTTTTATTCTATTATTATTGTTTTTATTATTAGTCATGATCTTTTTGTAAGCCATGTGTGTTGTGTATTTTGTTAAGTTTTTGAAAGGCTGTTTGTCATTGCTTCCTCTGCCAGCAAAGAGCAGAGCAAAGGAAGATCATTCTGGTTGTTTGTTACCTGACATGGAAAATTACCAATATTGATTATGAATTTTTATTTCTTCTTTATTTGTTTCTTTTCATGCATGTGCAAAATCAAGTGTACACACACACACACACACACACACACACACACACACACACACACACACACAGTGCATACAAGCTTGCATGAACACCTAGATGCATGTTCCCTTTCCCACTGCACAGGAGGCAGACAAGGCCCTGGCTCACTCACGGCAGAAGGAACTGCAGGATCTCTGTGCACAGGATGAAGATTTTGCACGCCATCTGGAAGTAGGTGCTTATGTTTATTTGTTTTGCATGTCAAGTGGAAGTAAATGCTTATGTTTATCTGTTTGTCTGTGTTTGTCTATTTCTCTCATTTTATTTAATACATCTCCATAATTATTTCATAGCTTATTGTCTTCTTTTACTTTTTGCTCCAGTCCATTCCTCCACCTGAGTTCCACCTTCCATTCACAGGTGGTTGAGAGCCGGTCACCAAAGTTGCCATCTCAGAGCAAGGCTGACAGTGGCTCCAGAGGGGTGTCAGCCTCACCTAAGGGACCCATGGACCTCTTCCTAGGTGGGTGCCGTCTTCATCACCGCACAGAGCTGAGCAGTAGCATCGTGATTCATGTTGTAGGGATGCCTCTTGTTTGGAAGCACTAGGAAATGCATCTAAAGGGATAGCTGTGAGAGGGAGTGGCTGGGGCTTAGAGGAGTTTAGTAACCAGTGTTGTTTCATTCTGCACAGGCCAGAAGGGAGTGATTAGGGGCCACCAGTCTCCAGCCTCTGTCCTCAGCTCCTCTGGTGAGTGGCCATGGTCTTCACTCTCCTGGTGTCGCTTGTGGATAAAATAGTGAGAGCAACAAGTAATTTTTTCATCATTTGATTTGACAGAAGGTGTACTGGAAATGATCTATAAAGTAGGGATGTTTTCTTATCTTTAATGACAAGTGAAAAAAATTGTTTGATAATGGCAAGACAAGCAGGGAAAGCTAATCACTTAACATTTCAAGCTAAAACAAAAGGAAAAGGAGGTAAATTACACACACACACACACACACACACACACACCCCTTTTGGCTCTTTCCTTGGCCAGAGCCCCTCTTATGTAAAGAAAGAAAAAGAAAACAAAAAACAGCTCAGTATCCATCTTGACCTCCACAGACACCAACACAATGGCCACGCAGGAACCCTCAACACCTGATTCAAGGGAGCCAGCCATCAAGCGCCTCCCCAGCTGCAGCTCAGAGTCAGGTGAGCACAGTGATGACAACCACTTGCTCCCATACAGGTTGTCCTCAGGGCTGGGGAAATTAACTGTGTATTCCACCTTCAGCACAACACTTAGGAATTTTTTTTCATGACTTTCCACTGGTTTGTTCTAATTAGATTTTTATATCTTGAGAAGTATTTTGGGGATTTTCATCTGTCATCTAAAATCTCTCTCAGTCATTCACTTGTGCAAGTGATGCTTACAAGGCCAGGGTTGTGCTGACTGTAAACTCCAGCACAAAGAATTCTTCAGCCTGGCACTCTCTCCCTTCCCTTCCCAGAGAGTGAAGAGTCACCATCCTGCCGCCACCTATCATCTGCACCAGGCAAAGAGAACCTCAAGCGAGGGTGGCGCGGCAGTCCAGTCCGACAGGCGGAGGGATCCAAAGGCAGACGGCCAGGTCACAGCTCTGTTCAAAGGGAACTCCAGTTGAGTCCTGACATAGACAGTTACTGTGTTAGCAGCAGCATGGCCAAGCAGCAAGACTGTGGCACTTCTGGGTCTCCAAAGGAAGAAAAAAGTACAGAGGTGGAGGAGGAGGAAATTGTGGCAAGGGAGGAAGAGGCAAGGAATAGTGATAGTGATGACAGTACTGAAGACCCAGCACCAGATGTCTCCTTCCTGCTGAAGTGGGAAAATGACAAGGTGAGGACTTTGTGATATTTCTCTCTGTTTGTATGGAGTATTTTAGTGTGTGTGTGTGTGTGTGTGTGTGTGTGTGTGTGTGTGTGTGTGTGTGTGTTTGATTAACTATTCTTGCTTAATTGTAGGTTTGAGTCAAGAGGAAAACTTGTGGGTGTGATTAAGTTAGTGTGTCTGTGTGTGTGGGATGGCAGGTATAATACAGTCTCAGCTACCTGCCTTTGCTGGGGCTGTTAGTCAGACTTGTAGACCATTTTAGAATAGAAGCATGGTGGTATCACTTACATAGCTGGAACCCACAGTGTACCAGACCACTCAAGATGACAATGTTATGACAGTTATCAAGATAACCCATAAGATGTAACACACCTCTTTGCCTCATGCTGTGACATAAATATGGTGTAAATTGTGTAATACAAATACTAAGCTACCCTGCTTTTTAAGTTATCCTCATGATGACCAGCTTACATGTACTGTGTTGTGTGTGCAGCAGTAGCGAGTGGTTTATTGATGTCTGGAGATACAAAGCAATAAATAAATGTATACTGAAAAAATATTAAAAACTTGACACCTTAGGTAAGCTGCATAGGTATATATGTAAATGGCTGGCTTAGATGGTTATTAAACAATGGCTTGTAGTAAATTTTTTCAGTCTAGCATCTGTCCTTCAGGAATCACTGGCTGCTCTGTTGTCTGAGCAGCAGCGTGCAGAGGCCCAGTTGCAGCAGGAATTACATGACCGTCTCCTGGCCGAAGCCTTACAAGAGGAACTCAACAGTCAAGCTAAGAGGGTAAAGTTATGTCTTTTGCTGTTGCTGTCCCTTAGGTCTTTTGCAATTTAATCATATATTTCCCTCATGTCTTTATTGGAATTATTCCTTACCTATTTCCTTTGTTATCTCATCTTAAGTTCCTGTTTTTTTTTTATTAATGAATTAAAATGTTAATGTTAAAGCATGTGTCATGTTTCTGTATCGTTCCTAGGCCTTTCCTATGGGATACATGGCAATCTTTTTATAATAAGAGGTTCCTTAACAGGTGTTACGGATGAAAGGTTCAGGAGACGAGTATGCCCTGAGACACAGGACCAAGGCTGCTGATCTCTCCCAGCATCAGCCAGGGCCCAGTAGAAGAGACAGTGCTAAGAGACAGGCCACACTGTCTGAAGTCTTTTCTAAGCGTCACAAGAGTGTGTGATCCTTGTGTTTTGTGCTTAACTTTTGTTGTGTTGAATTGCCATTACCTCACACAAAGCATTTTGCAGCACAGGGACTTCTGGTAAGTTCAGTGTCGGAAAAGGGCTTCTGCATTCAGAGATATTAAATGTGACAGTGCTGAGCAAATGTTACAAGTTGAATGTATTATGTACATAGCATATTTATTACAAATCACATTCTGCAGACTATTTTGAATGACCACCAACAATAGGAGCTCAAATTATATCTCTGAATACATGTACCATGCAGGCAGTATTCCCAGCTCTCTTCTGTGCTCTTAAGTCCTTCACTGCTAAGGGCATGGAATTACTCTGCCACTGTATGACTCCTCAGCTATTTAAAATGGAAAGGTGCAATGACCTGCACTTACACCCCACTGAGAAGTGTCAGCCAGGCCATGACTTGACTTGTGCTAGGTTATTTGATAGAGTTGATAAAGAGATGGACCTTCAGTAATGCCTTCTCTACTAACAGATGTATAAAAACTCATTTTAAAAGGCTTACAATATTAATTGTCAGAGAAATATATTGAAAATAAATTTTAAAAAAATAAGATGGTGGTCTTCAAGAAAGAAATATGTATTTTGAAAGGAATTTAGAACCCCATATAGAACAGCAGCTGGTGACAAGATGTGAAAGTCAAACTGAATGAGAAAAATAATGAAAAGATAGATGAGTTTAGACTTGGTTGAGTCCTTTGCAAACATAGATGATGAAAGGCAAGATATGAATTAGAGCATTACCGGTAACAAAAATGGTAGAATTTTTTGTGGTATATGATGAAATGCAAGACAGAGGGTTCAGGGATCAAGGAGGTAATGGATGATAACATAAGTGCCAACACTGACGATGATATGGATGAGTCTTTTAAGAGATGCTTATGGTATGAAGAGGATGAATGGTGAAAATAAGTAGAGTGTATGTGGAAGGGTACATCAGTTAATGGTGAGTGAACTATTGTGCAGTGATGGAGGTGGTCAAATGCAGCACCTTCAGATAGTATGGTTATATGGAGAGAATGGAGACACCATGAGATGTGCAAGGGAGTAGTTGCTTCAGGTGTGAGAGGAAAACTTGCATTAAAAAACAGATAAGTGTTGGTACACCTGAGAGAGAGGAAGGAAGGGAGGAAAGTTGAGGAAGAGGGAATAGGCAAGAATGGAGTGCAGGAGCAAGTGGACATTGCCATGATCACTCCTTTGAATGAGTTTCAAGGAATAGGCTTCAGTATAGTGCAGTACTCAGACTACAAAGGCTCCAGAACTGATGATCATTATGGTCATGATGGCCAAGGTACTGTGCTTGGTTCTTGCAGTCACAGGTTCAAAGTGTGCGTGTGTGTGTGTGTGTGTGTGCACGCATCATATCTTGGCTACCCACCCTCATGGTATCATCAGCTTGGTGTATAGATGGTTATGCTAATGTATATATACATATACAGTATTAATGTACAAATTAAAATAAGAATATGTTTTGATATAGTTATAGTAGTAAATAGTGAAGACTTTATGTAAAAGTGAATCTAAGCTTTATTTCAAATTAATGCAATAATCCCCCTTATCTAAAAGGAACATTTTACATTACAATTCTTGTGGTGTGAACAATTATTCCCAGCAGTGCATTACGCATCTCTAAAGTTGACAATGCTTGACTCAGTGAGACTTTTCCATTCCATTATATTTGCAGATACATGAATGATTGCTTTAGTTCATTGGAGAAAACACACAATGCTGTAGACTTGGAGACTTGATGGGGTGATT
Organism: Scylla paramamosain; assembly: GCF_035594125.1. Taxonomy (NCBI): domain Eukaryota; kingdom Metazoa; phylum Arthropoda; class Malacostraca; order Decapoda; family Portunidae; genus Scylla; species Scylla paramamosain. Next base: position 33,248,682 of record NC_087157.1, read on the forward strand.
TGTTTACTGCATTCATCTACACTAGTCTGCTGTGGGATATGATTCATCCCAACCACAGTGTGCAGTGGTGTAAGAATGCCTCAGTTCGGGATTTTGTAGTACCTTATCTGCCTACAATGTTTGTTAAATTTTCTTTCCATGTGTTTTTACATTAAATTTTGTAATGCTTTGGCATGCAAAACCTACTAGGTGTTTTATTTTCTTAGTTGTATTGGTTGTATTGATGTTGTCCAGCGTCACATGTTGCTGAGTTGCATTGGTTGTATTGATGGTATCCAGGGTCACATGTTGCTGTGGATGATGAAGTTTGGATTGAGTGAAGTAAAGAAGGATGTGGGAAGGAATGACTAGTGTTTAGCTGTGGATTGCTTGGAATGAATGCAAAGAAAAAAATATGGTTGCATGAGGGTGCAGTGGTATATACCAATAGAATTATGAGATTGAAACATAGAACATGGAAGGAGAGAAGAGGAGACAGTATCATGGAAATTAGTTGTCAGGGGATGAATAATTAAATATATGGATAAAGTAAAAGATAAAGTGGAGCAGAGAACTGGTTGGTGGAGCAGAGCAAGAAGTGTTGGTGTGATCTGGGCATGTTTAGTGAAGGGAACAACTATATTGTCAGAAATTTAAGATCAAGAGGTTATATGTCAAGATGATGTTTGCACAGATAACTAGGATGCTATTTGGCATATTACAGAACTATTACTTCATCATCTACATAAACCATCCTACTTCTCAGGCACACATTCTGAAACACTTCAGCATGTACCTCCATTACTTTCAAAAGGTTCTAATTGAAGGTACACTGTTTTTTTATGGTTCTAGTACCATATAAACAAGATTTACTATTTTGAGAATAGTAGTGGTGACACAGTAAATGGTTTCAGAATACAGAGCTCAGTATAACCAAACTAACAGTGTTGCCTTCATGTAGTAAGAGTGCTGTCAGGGCACTCCTGTGTTGAGAGTACTCTTGGCAAATGGTTCTTTATTTATTCAGTTATATATGAAAGCTTTTTATTAACGTGGTATGTATGCTTAATTCTCTCTCTCTCTCTCTCTCTCTCTCTCTCTCTCTCTCTCTCTCTCTGGGGATGAGAAATCAAGTTATTTGTTCTTCTTCTTCTTCTTCTTCTTCTTCTTATTATTATTATTATTATTATTATTATTATTATTATTATTATTATTATCGTTATGTGTATTGGTAGTAATATTGTTGTAGCATTGATCAAAGTTGGTATGATAGATTGGGCGAGTTGGTAATTCCAGATGGGTCGAGATTGTTCCTGACCGGTGTTATGCCAAATCGCCCCCGTGTCAAAATTTCTCCCGGGCCCCGAGTGACGCCACTGACCATGCACACCATATCGAGGAAAGAGCATCAAAACATCACAGGTATTTTAATATATTTTACGTATTATCAACTACTTTTTTTTTTTTTTTTTTTGAGGGGGGCAAATTACTATTCCCTCATTGTAAGTGGATATGTTAGGTTAGGAATGGAACAAGTAAACAAGAGTAGTGAGTGATAACAGCACCAAAACTCTTGCGCGTATCGTCCTGCCACCACGTGTTATATTTATGTATTTTACGTGTTATCAACATCAGTATGGAGTTTCATTGACATACTACTGATGCTCCATTGTCTGTGGAATATGTTACAATAGGAATGGAGCAAGTAAACAAGAATAGTAAGTTTAACATACTTTAGTAATAGTAAGTTTAACATAGAATAGTAAGTTTAACATAATAACAAAGTTTAACATATTTCGGCGTATTGTTCACGGGAGCAATTTGGACTGTGGAAGCGATTTTGCTTCTGTTGTTCCAAATCGATCCCGGGTCCAAATTCTGGGAGAAATTTTGACCCAGGAGCGACTTGGCACACCTGTCGCGGGAACCACTGCGAAAGAGAAAAACCGCGGTTGTGTGTGAACGCTTTCATTGACTTGTATTGTAATTGCACTGCCGCGGCCTGAATCGTGCACGTGAAACCACATAATGTGAACACTTCGTAACTGTTCATTATAATACAACTCCTCAACACTTTACTTAAGATACTGTGCCAATAAGAACGCCGACCAGAGTACCAAGATCAAGGTCTGGATGGCAAACAACGTAAACAAACAGACGATGGGCTTTGGCACGTCGTATTCCTGACTTCAATGTTAAGTAACCATACTGAAACCGAGGCAGGTCAGTGAGGATATGGAAACTTTAATAGGAGACGCGAAGCAACAGGAGAGATGAAAGTGGGAATGTCTGGAGAGCAGTAGCCTTGGTGACCCGTCAGACTAGTGAGGTGAGTGTTCTGCAGTGTTTTGGTGACTTGGATGTCTTCCGTTGTGTTTTTTGGTGACATCAATGTATTTTTGCAGTGTTTTTGGTGACTCATGGAATTTTTGGGTGTGTTCTGCAGTGTTTTGGTGACATGGGTGTCTTTTCGTGACTCATGGGTGTGTCCTGCTGCTTTAATGACTCATGAGTGTGTTATGTATTCTGGTGCCTCGTGTGTGTGTGTGTTCATCGGTGTTTAGGTGACTCAAATGTGTTCTTCCAACACATCATTGTATATACTGTGATGGAAGTGACGTACAGGTATCCAGAGGGAGCTTGCCTAACCATGTTGGTTGGATTTAGAGTTGATTAAGAGGCTGATATTTGGATTTGTTTAGAAGAAAAAGAATGGAGACGAGAAGGTAACAAAACTTTGGAATTCGTCACAAGAGGCATTGCTGGACATGAGGAAAGGTAGTGGTGACAGTTAGGAAGAGGTAAGAGCAGCAGCTCAGCAGTCTCTCCTTAATGTGTATTCACCTTCCATCTTAAGTTACCCTTGTTGTTTCTTCCCTTCTTAAATAAGGGTTTGTTCCTTTCTTTTTTTTTTGTGTGTTATAATGTTACTAATGTGTATTCATGTCTAGAGAATTCTTATCTAACAAGTGTATTTTTATTGTACTTGTTGCTTATTAGGTTTGAGGGATAAATTCTTACTTTATACCAACCCTTCCTTACATTGGTGATTTTGTTTTGTTTGTGGTTGTTTTTACTGGATTCATACAAATTTAAGAGTAATTTTCATTGGAAATGGCTAGTTTTCCTGTTCCCACCCTGTGACCCCACAGACAGGGAGAATTGGAAAACAAAGGATTTCTGACAGAAGAATGAGACACAAATCAAATAAATCATAAAAGAACAACCCAGAAAAAAAGTAAAATTGTCAAGAAAATGTTAAACCTAACAAAGTCTAACTAACCTAAACTAATTTAATCAAACCTAACTTAACCAAACTAACTTAACCTAACCTAATTTACCTAATCCAAACCAACCTAACCTAACCTAGTAACATGCAAGCCTTATTAGTTTTCACTATCACTGGAGTTGTCAGCTAGAAGTAAAGGAACTATCAAACATGATTGGAGCATTCAATATTAGTGTTGAAGAATGTCAGTAGGTAGCAGCAGTGTTGACTGTGATGGTGCGAGCTGAACAGGTCTGCCATGACAGCCCTTCCGCTTGGGCCAAATAATAGTTGAAAAATTCCTAGCTTGAAAAATATTAGGAAAGACTATAGAAGACATATGTTTCACAAAAGTCTCAGTTATCACGAAAATTGATAAAAAAAAAAGCTGAGGTAAGTGACTGGATATAAACTCCAATAATACTGATTTGAGATATAATTGTATGTACACATATATAAATTTCCTGCATCTCCAAAGATTACTACCAGTTTTGAGAGCAGACTTGCCACAGTTAGGGCACTTTACTTTGTCAGGATTCATTTTGTTGCTCTTAATAGAGTAGTCTTATCCTCTTCATATACTAATTTAATGTTTAAAAAGAGTGATTAAGGCACAATATACACTCCATACTTGGTACCTGACTTCCAAATTAATATAAATTTGAAATGGGACATATGTGAGGGCAGATGTGGCCTGGTACTATTTGAGGAACAAGACAGATGCACTGTGAGTGTGTAACATCAAGAGAGGAACCAAGGAAGCAGGCAGAGAGTTGACTCAGAGATACTTGTGGTTTATTCCTTAATGCTGTAATTTTTTATCTTTTTATTTATTTATTTTTATTACATCCTGGTCATATCTTAAAATTAGACACAACAAAGCATCCAAATGTGTGCTTCTGATTCAATTTTTTGTCCCAAAATTGTGAAAAAATTATATCCTTTTACAGAACACTTCAAGTGATCACAGATAAATCATGACTCAGATTTCTTGGTTCAAAGTTTAAAAATGTATAAACATTAGACTGCACAGCGACATTAGTCAGTAGTGCACCTTTTGTAATGTGATGGTAAAGGGCATTTCTAACATGTACGAATATATATATATATATATATATATATATATATATATATATATATATATATATATATATATATATATATATATATATATATATATATATATATATATATATATATATATATATCATGGATCGGGGTCCCTTTTCACTTTAACACCTGCCGATCACAAGCGACTCCTGGTTGAGTCTCTAGGTAGACTAGAATAGGACACTCAAAAGAAAGCAGTCATAAATCTTTGACTTATATTTACACAGTAACTACAACAAAGGCCTGGCTAGCTATGCCTACACTCAGTGGCGCGTGGGCGGCACACAGAAAGAAATACCTATTCCTCCGGAAGTGAGGCCAATGCCCAGTCCTTCTACGTTGTGAGAGTACAGCTTTACGTTAAGTTACTGGATCACGGAGGTAATTAGCCGACACTATGCACTGAATCACTTTGTCGCACAAGGAGCGACAACCATGTGGTCGCTGGGTGACTGGATATGCGCTCGAGAACAGGCCTTACCACAAATAACTCACCCAAGGCGTTCTGGTGTACTCGCTCCTCCAGTCTGCTTCAATGAAAGCCAGCTTTGTCGGTCAGGGCTTCGGCTTACCGCTGCACCACGCTGTCCTTTCTGTAGGCTGGTTCGGGAGGAGTCGAGGAGGGCACGTCTTGGGCGCTGGGTGACCCGGCCGGGAATGAGGCCTGGCGAGGTCGTGACCCGCTCACCTGGGCCCGTGCGCATTGATTTTTTTTTTTTTATTTATTTTTTTTTTTTTTTATGTAGGAAGGACACTGGCCAAGGGCAACAAAAATCTAATAAAAAAAATGCCCACTGAAATGCCAGTCCCATAAAAGGGTCAAAGCAGTGGTCACAAATTGAGTCACAAATAAGTGTCTTGAAACCTCCCTCTTGAAGGAATTCAAGTCATAGGAAGGTGGAAATACAGAAGCAGGCTGGGAGTTCCAGAGTTTACCAGAGAAAGGGATGAATACTGGTTAACTCTTGCGTTAGAGAGGTGGACAGAATAGGGGTGAGAGAAAGAAGAAAGTCTTGTGCAGCGAGGCCGTGGGAGGAGGGGAGGCATGCAGTTAGCAAGATCAGAAGAGCAGTTAGCATTAAAATAGCGATAAAAGACAGCTAGATATGCAACATTGCGGTGGTGAGAGAGAGGCTGAAGACAGTCAGTTAGAGGAGAGGAGTTTATGAGACGAAAAGCTTTTGATTCCACCCTGTCTAGAAGAGCAGTATGAGTGGAACCCCCCTAGACATGTGAAGCATACTCCATACATGGACGGATAAGGCCCTTGTACAGAGTTAGCAGCTGGGGGGGGTGAGAAAAACTGGCGATGTCTCAGAACACCTAACTTCATAGAAGCTGTTTTAGCTAGAGATGAGATGTGAAGTATGGCAGATGGTTCTCTCCTATGATAGGGCGGTAATTTATTGCCCTCTCAAAATCTAGTGTCCCTGTGCTCTCACAATATATATATATATATATATATATATATATATATATATATATATATATATATATATATATATATATATATATATATATATATATATATATATATATATATATATATATATATATATATATATATATATATATATATTGTGTGTGTGTGTGTGTGTGTGTGTGTGTTGCATCATACAAGCACAGCATATTCGCTCTACCAGTTATCAGTCTTTCCGTGTCATGTCCCTGTGTCATGCGCCACAACAGCACGACATGGGTACGCAAGGCAACAGGCGGATGCCCAGAGGATCTTGTGTCCTGTCTAGCCTCCGAACCTCATATTCCTTAGGGAAGGAGAGGACTAACCCAGGTTACTATGGAGACTCACCACCGCCGCCCCGTCCACTGTGGTAATGGGTAATGGTTTAGAGGCAAATGGAAAATGACTCGATTCAGTTGATGAGATGACAGTCTGGTATAAAGACCCAACACTGGAGCTGCCACCACTGCGTTTGACGCATAGAAAAACAAACATATAAAAATAGAAAAGGTTGAAACATTTTCGTAATTTGAGAATGTTCTTATTCTCCAAATGAAATATGTGCATGTGATGTGCGATGGCTGATGACATCATGAACAAATACTATAACGCTTTTTTTAAGAACAATTGAATTTGCGCTGCGAGCATTACGAGTATGTTGGTGGGTATGCGTGTCTGTCCGTCATGTAGGAATAATTAGAATAACCCTGAATGACCATTAAAGGAGATGAATAATTTGTGTTGCCCGTCAGGAATAATAAAAATAACATCGAATGGCCACTTAAGAAAATTATTAGATATTGTTGTCCGTCATGTAAGAATAATTAGAATAGCTTTGAATGGCCGCTTGAGGAGATGAATAGTTTGCGTGAGGCTGGCGGCGTGCGACTCACGATGGTGTAATTATTGTTGTCTTATCCCTTCTCCCGCAGGCCGCAGCAGGACGCCAAGCACCACCATGAGCAGCCTATCCCCGCCAAGTCTGGCTGTTCCCTCCACAGGATCCGCCACGGGTAAGTGAAACAGCCCCCCCCATCCCACCTACAGCGAACACCGTCTGCACCCGGCTCTGCTTGAGTGGCTGGCACTACGCACGCCACTCGATCGATATCATT